>NC_140240.1:7774065-8004065 GCF_949987555.1 Borostomias antarcticus
GGGATTTAAACCCCCGGGTGCATACAGACTCCTGAAAGTGAGATTCCTCCGATCAGCTGTAGGTGTGGCAGGATGCTACGTCACCGGTGTTTACAAGTGACACGGTGTTGAGGGGGGGAGGGGAGGAGGTGCGAGGACAACTTTAACCCTCCCCGATGTTTTTAGAACCCGAGCTGGAGTCGAGCTAATCGCTGGCACCACCTGTCAGAGGCGGCCATCGGCTGGGAATCCCATTAGGCCCTTAATCCCGGAGCGCGGTCCCAGAATACGCGGCGGAGTAGCGAGCACACACCTCTCCAGCCCTGGCATCCCGACGGTCCACCTCCTGCTCCCGTTGTCGCGCGCCGACGATGACGCCGCCAGGCGCCAGGGCGAGCGTGGGCGCACCCTCCTCCGGCCCGGCGCGCCTCCGGCCCTCTACGTCGGAAACGCCTCTCCCAGGGTCCACCATGCCTCGCCGCGCCGGCGGCAGACCGCGGTCCCAAAGGTGAGTCTCGGGCCGCCGGCCCGCCAAGAGCGTTAAGCGGTTGCTCACGGAGGACAGGGAGGACACGCAGTCGTGACGCGGAACTCTGTTTTGCCGAGGGAGTCGGATGTTCGGTACCGCAGTGATTCGGTTAGCCGTAGCGTCGGCGGGCGCGATAAGCCTCGCCGATGTCCTCTCGTAAGCAGGACGGTCAGATGCTCATTTTGCCCTGTGTGTAATGCTGCGTAGCTGCTGCTGCTGGATTTTAGTGGGGGCTGAGGTAAAAACAAAACCTGACCTTGCAGCACTGCAACAGAGGCCAGTGACTCTCTCTCTCTCACACACACACACACACACACACACACACACACACACACACACACACACACACACACAGGCTGCATCACTGGACATCCACAGCTCAGCCACTCAGCACAACAACAGTGAGGGGGAGGGGCTAGAGGGGATGAGGGGAGGAGAGAGAGAGAGAGGGGAGGGTTTGAGGGGAGGAGAGACAGAGAGAGGAGGGGATGAGGGGAGGAGAGAGAGAGGATTTGAAGGGAGGGAGAGAGACTCGGAGCACGAGTGAAAGTGAGAGAGACAGAGAAGCAGAGCTAGAAAGAGAGAGGGGGGGGGAGTCAGCAGGGCCCAGCCCATCGTGACGCTGTCACACTGGGGGAACGCTGGACGGTCAAGGCTTCAGCTGAATGTCACTGCTCCTCCTCTGACCGGGGCTCACTGCCGGTCTGCATGCCGGCACAGCTGCTCTCGGCTGCTCTGCTGTTTGTTTTGGTTTGACTTAGAATCTACCGGCACATTCCTCGGCCATATCCAGCTCCATCTGGACGTAGCTCCTATGCCTGGCTGTCTGGAACAGAGATAGAGTAAGAGGTAGGTGTGCGTGTGCACGCATGTGTGTGGGTGTGTGGGTGAGCTGAGGCTATAGTGTACTGTGAAGAGCCCGCTGTCCTGTCAAGGTGTCTAGCAGGGAAGACTGCAGCAGCTGCCCCAGTATCTCTCTCTCTCTCTCTCTCTCTCTCTCTCTCTCTCATCTCTCTCTCTCTCTCATCTCTATCTCTATCTCTCTCTCTCCCCATTACCTCTGCCTCTCTCCTGTAGTCTGATGTCATCTGATTGAGGCCATGCAGCATTGCTAGAGGTCCAGCAGGTTGTGTGAAGTAAGTCGAGGGGACACATGTTCAACTTCCAGAAGTCACCGCTGTGGGCGTCGCTGTCATCCTTCTTCTCCCCATGCAGCTCTCCTGTCCTGTCTACAGTGACGCCTCTCACTCTCTCTCTCTCTCTCTCTCTCTCTCCTCTCTCTCTCTCTCTCTCCTCTCTCTCGCTCTCTCTCTCCTCTCTCTCTCTCTCTCTCTCTCTCTCCTCTCTCTCTCTCTCCTCTCTCTCTCTTTTGCAAGGAGGGCCATTGATTTTCTGCTGAGAAGCAGGAAGCTCCATGAGCTGGTTGGGAGCACTTCAATCCAGTGGGAGGCTGGCTGGGAGATGAGTCCTCATTGATCTGTTAAACAGGCCCTGGAATACTGTGTTACATCAGCCCACTCTGTCTGCTGACCTAAACACACGTTGAACTCTCTCACAGAGTAGATGGGCTCCCATGCCCCATTACTGCAAATTAGATCCACCAAATGACCGCCAATCCTCAGCCTGTCTAGCCTTGCTTTCTGCCTCTTTATATGTGATGTTGTCTCTACACACACACACACACCATATATATATATATATACAGTATAGCAAAGTATGTTTGTTTTTTTTTCCTCTCCAGACCTCAAGTCAGACCTGTGTTTTGGCTCCTGGCCCTGTCCTTGGGCAAAGGATTTGCCCATTTGGGAAGATTATGGAGCATTAATCATTCTGCTTGGTATCAGACAATGCATCTAGAATTAAATCTTTGTGATTCTGAATCTGGATAGATTTGATGGTTTGTTCCCCTGCTCATAAGGGCTCATACAGTAGGTTGTTTGACACCTTGGTTCTGTCTCGAAAACAGTCCCGTTGGTGTATATGTGATCAGACATTCTTCACATGCATCTGCCGATCATTAGGACATAATTTGACCAAGCTGCACAGTACAGTTTGCTTTGAACAGCGCGGTGGCCTTGTGGTTAGAGTGTCCACCCTAAGATTGGGAGGTTGGGGATTCGATCCCTGGGCGAGTCATACCAAAGACTATAAAAATTGGCACCCAATGCCTCCCTGCTTGGCACTCAGCTCAAGGTTTGGATTGGGGGTAAGTCCCTGCGACATACTAGTGTCATGTCCAGGAAGTATACTTGTACATCAACCTGCCTCACGCTAAGGAATCAGGAGATAGGCTCCTGCCCTATGGGCCACTAGGCTCGACTACCATTGGTTCTCAAGGCTGCTTACTTTACAGTTGGCTTTGGACTGTAGGCTTGGCAAGTCTCAGCAACACAAAATGGAATTGACAATGTACATCCCTTTTCCAGGTGGTCAGCTGTTTTGCCGCACGCACGCGCACACACACACACACACACACACACACACACACACACACCTGTACATCATGTGGCTGCTGTACACCTACATCAGCTGCATCAGAGGGACGGACAGTTAATATTCAGAGTGGCGCTGGCTGGAGCTCTGGGAGTGAGCGTGCGGTGGCTGATCTGTGTTCCAGACGGCTCGGAAGAGGTATTGGCCGGCAGGGCTGGGACTCGGGGCTCCTCTGCCGAGCTGTCGTCATCATTATCGCAGCCCGCCAGGAGGGGAGCAGAGAGGACAGGGGAGGACAGGAGAGGACAGGGGAGGACAGGGGAAGACAGGGGAACGAGGCTGATTGGAGCTCCACAGAGCTGAGCAGACTGCCGCCAGACAGTGACTCATCATTTTGCCTGTGCTCTTACTCGTGCCAGCGAATCGGGAACGTCTTGACAAGAGGAGCTGCCGATTGGCCCGACCAGCTACTTCATGCGTGTGCTACAGTGTGAATAAACACTGTCTGCCCCGCGTACAGGTATGTTGTGTTGGGCTACGTGGCGGGGCGGGAGTGGCCAGGAGGAGGAGGCAGATATTTTGTTTACTCCTACCTGGCTGACTGGCCCATCGTGGAGGGGGGAGGGGGGGGGTGCGTGATCGGATTGGTGTCAACAGGTTTCTGGAAGCTCAGGCAACATGTGGCTGGACAGGCTGTCAGGGATTTGTCTGCCGTCCCTCTCTCAGTCATTTGTGATTACCGCGGTAATTACACTAACGGGCGCGCGTCGTCGGACCAGGCGCTGACGACGGCCTGCCATTTTGTTTCAGAAACCCAACAACACCACCGCATAATGGCTGCTGTCACATTCAGGGCTGGAGGAGAGCTGTGGGGAGAGACAGAGCCGGAGGGAGGAGGGGCTCCCGTGCGCCGGCGCTACAGGGACGGACAGATGACTGACGTTTACCTCTGGGATGGGGTCCATCTGGGGTGGACATAACCAGTGGGTAAAGACCCGTCTGGACTCTCCCACCGAGGCTGGTCTCAGTCTGGCTGTAGTGAAAGGCAGTGACCCAGGGGCCGGCTCGGCAGATTTATCACATACTGTGAGGTTCAGGAATACTGTGCTTTCAAAATAAAGAGCACACAGAGTTATTTGCCGTGTTCCTGTGATTTTGAATGGCACATTTAATATAGGATCCCTTTACAAAACAGGTCCAGTCTTTCCCCGAATGGGTAAACCGAATGGGTTTGATACTGTCACAGTGGACCTCCTGTTCCTTGAGGCCTGCCAAGGAAAATGGGATTGTGAGCCTGTTATTTCCACTTGACAGCCATGGAAAAGTCAACTCTCCCGACACAGGCTTGGTGTTAAGGCTCTCTGTTCTGTGCGTGTGTGTGTGTGTGTGTGTGTGTGTGTGTGTGTGTGTGTGTGTGTGTGTGTGTGTGTGTGTTTGTGTGCGTGTGTGTGTGTGTGTGTGTGTGATGTGCTGTCCTCCTTAAGTTTATCTTTCCTCTATACTGTAGCAGACACTGTGGTACACACTGTACCACGTGTGTTGTTTTGCGTCAGTCCATTGCCTCACACGACTGCATTTTATATTCCAGTAAAATGAGTTACAAGAACCCTGTCACATTCCATTGCCTTGAAGAACAGGGTTTATAGAATCAAGTTAAAAGATTATTTGGGTGTTTTTATCATCTTATTGTAGCACACATGATCCCAGCCAAATAGATTTTGGTGATTGCCAGAGGCTTACCTGCCGGGTGTTGCATAATGTTTGGTGAAGAAAAGAATATAGAGAGGAATTCTGCATCGGTGTTCAGAATGCCGAGCGGTTATTAGTGTTTGGGTGCGATGAGTAAAGGACTAGTCAGTCACCTTCTTGCTATCGTATGACAGTAAGAGAAGTGTTCGCAGATGCACGCCCTTCTCCTTACTACACATCTGGCCAAGGTTTAGTTTCCAGGAAAACCCTGATAGCTTTCCAACGCCTTAACCTTTGAAAACCTTACTTCCCCATACCTGTGGAGAGGAGACAGGACATCTCTTGAGCAGCTGTGATTTGACAGTGGCTGCAGATGTGAGTCGAGGGCGCTAGGCTAGAGCTAGCCAGTGGCACGACAGGAAGGATGGAAGGAAGGGGAGCTCCTACGCGTTGACGCCGAAAGGCCACACGGAGCAGCCTCCCTGGAAGCCACCTGACCATAACCAACAAAGGCATGTGCTGTATATGCTCTTGTGCTGAGAATAGCTACGGCACTTGAGACAGAAAAATGTCTTATCAGACGCTGGGAAGCAGCATTCACAACTACAGCCCTCACGCCACACAAAGTCGTGCCACTCTCTCCCCATGCCCAGTCAAGATGGAGGTTATTTGTGTTTTTTTTTCCTGTTGTGGTGGCACATATGATCCTGGCCAACTATGTTTTGGAGATCGAGTCGTACAGTACCTGCTGGGCGTCGCGTGCTACAGTAATGACCGGTGAGGAAAGGAATGCGCAGAGAGGAATTCCGCTTCGCTATTCGTCGTAGAAACGCCGAGCAGTCGCTGGTTTTGTTTGGGCGCGTCAAGCGAAGGACTAGTTAAGTCACCTTGCTATGACTGTGATCTCACTGCAGCGCGTCTGGCCTCAAACAGCGTTCAGTTTCCCAGGACAACCCTGACAACTTTCCAACTCCTTAACCTTTGAATGCCTCCCCTCAGTTTAAGCAGGGGTTAAGTTTGGTTCATTTTAAGCCGTCCGATCCGCTCCAGAGTGGCTCTGAGCTGCTGTGCTGACAGCGGTTGACTGAGTCAGAGCCGCTAGAACTGTAGCCCGCGGCACCACGCACTCCGCGGTGTGACACATGACCTGAGGGGTGTGTGAAGTGCACAGCTAGCCAGAGGGAAGGGCAGGGAAGCGAAGGAGACGTGTCTATTACAGTCCATTAACACCGAAAGGTTGCGTCAAGCCCAACCCAGCAGGCCTCCCTGAGCATCGGCAGTCACAGCCACACGCCAAGTCCTGCTGCTGCGCCGAAGAAGCGTCATGAGAGAATTCTCTCTCCCCATGCCTAGTAATAAACACAATACAGTACCGTGGTTCTCCAGCCATTTAGATTCTCTGCTGCCTCGCTCATGATAGGGTTGGCGGTGATGGAATGGTCTTGCCCATTCGCATTTATTAGGAGGCTGGGTGGTGTGGACAGATGGAAGGAACAGCGCTGGAAGTGTTTTCTTGAAATTGAGGGCCAGTAATGAGTTTGGAGATGAAAAAAAGTGCTTTCCTGTTCTTTTTTGAAATATTATGCTCTTCACCGTCTCACCCTTAAAAACAAATTACCCATCTTTCCTATCCGTGACATGCGTATTTCCCGAGTAAGGGAATAACTTTTGCTGACTGTCTGTTTCATATTTTACTGGAATGGAACGTTGCCCTGGTTTTACTGTGTTTCCAGGACATAAATCTCTGGGATCCTCACAGCCATGCTGAGGCAGGGGATCCTGTGTCCCTATCCGGTTACTCACCATTAACTACTCCAGCATGAGGACAGCAGGATAATTAGGATTCTGTAACAGATCACCAACTGGTCTCCGTACTAATATGAAACACAGTTCAGTTTCACTATCTGACTGTGTTTAAGCTTGTTATCATCTTGCAATCTACTGTCACACGCACATCCCCACGGAATGCTACGTAAACTGTTTCTGGGAAATGGCAGCCTGCACCCTCACAAGCCCGTCACACCCTGGTGAGATGGAAATGTAAACTTCCGCGGTAACCATTATTTGAGCAGCATGCCAGCGTGACTGGCATGTTTGAACACAGCTCCGCCTGTCAGCTGGGATTTGTCATGTATTGGGAGGGGAAAAAGGGGGGGCAGGATATCCCTGACACGCATGCGAACGGCCGACAGCACGAGTTGTCCAAACATCAGACGGCACGGGAGGCCTGGCCTCTCTGGATCCGTTTAGGAGGAAGTACGGGTGGGCGGCGGGGGCTGGGGGGGGGTCACCTCTGAAGAGCTCTGCTCAGCGGGGGCAGGCGGTGTCTCCCAGGGCTGTTGGGCTCTGAGGGAGCGTCAGCCCAGGGCCTCCTCCTTATCACATGCTCCGCCTCCTCTGTCTGCAGGGCAGGGGAGCATAAATACCGAGTCAGGCCTCTCTGGGCTGCCCCGGCTGTGCTCGTCCTCAGGATGGCCCCCGAGACGTCCATATATCCTGACAGACGGCCTGTTTCCTGAAAGGAGGGGCACTGGAACGGCACATCCAATGAGCTCTGGGGGAAAATCCAAAACATCTTGCTGAATGCTATTATGTAGCTGTGCATGTTGTTCCAATCTGCCTCTCCATATTACGGTGTTGTGCAAACATGTCGGTGCAGTACTGTATGCACGGAGCATACCTCCGGCTTGTTAGCCTCGTAAAGGCTAATATTGACAGCTCCCAGATGGTACTCACAATTAGTGTAATTACAAACGTACTATGAGACTGACAGAGAGAGAGAGAGAGCAGTTGAACAAATTGATCGTAAATGTAAAAACTGAACATGCTCTTTACGGCCTTTTGTTTTCGATTTGCATCTCATGTTGCTAAGCTTGGTTTATATCAGCCTGTAATCTTTAATGAGAACATGCCATGCAGACTCTGGCATGTGGGTGAGAAGCAGTTCATCATGGCGTCTGCAGCGAAGGCCAATTGATTGAGAAGATGCCAGAAGTACCCTTCCGGTTTCTGCTGTAGCCAACCCAATTGTTGCTGGTGAGAACTGCCGTGATGCGGTATCAGCTATCTTTCAGCATCGTGTTTCAAAGTAATGAAACATGAAAGAAAGTGTGTCTGGCTGCCTTTGTCGTATATTTTGGAAGCTGCTATTACAGTACAAGGTTGTACGGCAAAAAAAAATCTTTGAATTGGTGCCCATTTCAGAGCAGGTTATTGTTAAGTAATGGATATCATGGTGGGGTCTCTCTTTCTGTGTGTCTGTGAAGTAGGATCTGAGAGACAAATGTGCTGTCGGGCGGATCCTCCACGCTGGGAGAGCAGCAAATGGGAAAAGCAGTGCTTCTGGTTCTCTTTGCTCACACAACTTTAATGGCCACTGGGACTCAAATGTGTCCATAAGCCACTTCTGCTGTAGCAGTACTTTGTGAACGACAGTTAAGCAACTCTAAGGAGCTAGATTAAAGTGGAAAACACGTTCAGCCTTCCAGCCCATGTGAAATACAGCCCTCCTGCACCCTGGGCTATATTTGCTCCCTAGTCGTATATATACTGTAACAGGCTGTGTGACGGGGACCACATCTCCATTCCTTGTAAAAGTCAGCTTTTCTTCGCAGGAAAGTTTCAGGTGTGGTAGAGCATTAGGCCGGCTAGTATTCAAGTATAGATTTTGACTTTAAAGCTACGGGTCAATTGTTGTCAGCTTTTAAATCGTCTGCTTTAGGCCGTGTACATTACCGGTGAGGCCTGAAGGCCTATCAGTACACACCACACAGTAGTGAGCGTAGCTCTATAAGACGGGGGCTGTTTGAGGCCCAAAATAGTTTTGAGTCGGTCGTGCACAAGTCAAGAGTAATCAAGTGTGTCACATCAGCCACTCCCTTCCTCTGACAGGGCAGACGCGTACAGTGTAGACATAACACCAGCACACAGCACACTTCCCCTGTCTCAGAGACGCTCTCAGCTCTCTCCTTGTCAGAGGTGAAATCCCGGCGGCCGGACAGGCAGGAGGAGAAAGGCAGTCTTTATACCAGGTGCCAACGTCAACAGCGCCCAGGGCTGATGCAGACGGTAGGAGGTGTTGCCCGTCCCTTTCAATAGCCTCAGTGTGTGTGTGTTTGTGTGTGTGTGTGTGTGTGTGTGTGTGTGTGTGTGTGTGTGCGTGTGTGTGTGTGTTTGTGTGTGTATGTGTGTGTGTGTGTGTGTGTGTGTGTGTGACTGAGCACCCTGTGACACAGATGCAGTAGTTGAGCAGAGAGAGAGAGGGAGAAACAGAAAGAGAGAGAGAGAAACAGAGAGAGAGAAACAGAAAGAGAGAGAGCTGCCCACTCAGAAGCTCTGAGATCATCTCACTGTAGAGCAGTGTTGAAGGGGAGGACTCCAGCACACCGGTGCTTGGTGCTCTGTGGAACATACTGTTACTGGACCCCAGAGGTCCGTAGACTGCCTGTGGAGACTTACTGTTACTGGACCCTAGAGGTCCGTAGACTGCCTGTGGAGACTTACTGTTACTGGACCCTAGAGGTCCGTAGACTGCCTGTGGAGACTTACTGTTACTGGACCCTAGAGGTCCGTAGACTGCCTGTAGACTTGGATCCAGACCCACTGCTACTAGTGCTGCTGTGCTGCAGTTTGCACAACCCTCAACGGTAGGTCCAGATCTCTCCTCACCTCTCCTTCTCACTGTGCCCTGGAAGAGGCTTGGTTTCTGTCTGTATTTTCATATCCTCTTATCAGTTTTCCTGCCAGTATGTGTATCTTACAATACAGATACAGTACACACTTTGCCAGGGATTTTCCTCAGATAATGATTTCTCGCAGAACAGTTTGATAGTGTACAGCCACATTGCGTTCCATTACTTTTCCTTTGATTTTTTTGGGTGTCTGGGATCTTCCCGTCAAACTAAATCGGTAGCTTTGGGCCAACGCACTACCCTTTGTTTTGTTTGTTCATGTTTGTGCTTGATAGATTCCCCTCCTGCCAGTGCCTCTCTGTCCGTCTGTCAGTCTGCAGTCTCTCTGTCCGTCTGTCTGTCTGCAGTCTCTCTGTCCGTCTGTCTGTCTGCAGTCTCTCTGTCCATCTGTCTGTCTGCATTCTCTCTGTCCGTCTGTCAGTCTGCAGTCTCTCTGTCCGTCTGTCTGTCTGCAGTCTCTCTGTCCCTCTGTCTGTCTGCAGTCTCTCTGTCCCTCTGTCTGTCTGCAGTCTCTCTGTCCCTCTGTCTGTCTGCAGTCTCTCTGTCCCTCTGTCTGTCTGCAGTCTCTCTGTCCCTCTGTCTATCTGCAGTCTCTCTGTCCATTTGTCTGTCTGCAGTCTCTCTGTCCGTCTGTCAGTCTGCAGTCTCTCTGTCCCTCTGTCTGTCTGCAGTCTCTCTGTCCATTTGTCTGTCTGCAGTCTCTCTGTCCGTCTGTCAGTCTGCAGTCTCTCTGTCCCTCTGTCTGTCTGCAGTCTCTCTGTCCATTTGTCTGTCTGCAGTCTCTCTGTCCGTCTGTCTGTCTGCAGTCTCTCTGTCCGTCTGTCAGTCTGCAGTCTCTCTGTCCGTCTGTCTGTCTGCAGTTTCTCTGTCCGTCCGTCTGTCTGAAGTCTCTCTGTCCGTCTGTCTGTCTGCAGCCTCAGTCTCTCACACTGACAGCCCTCCAATTCCCTCCATGCCTGTGAATAAAATACCTTTTTGAATGGTGAGGGCCAGCAGGCAAACCCCATATCACATTAGCTCTTTTAAGCCCTTAGCTCAGGATCTCACTCTGATGGCTGAGGGCCGAGATTGGACCTTGGAAGGCATTACCCATCAGTCACTGCGGCGGAGGCAGCGGTGCGTCCCACCCTGTGCCAGCGATGAGCGATGGGGGGTTAGGCCGGGCCGGGGAAGAGGGGAGGGAGTGACGGCGAAAGAGACCGAAAAGTAGAGTGTGTCTCTTTAGCGGGGAATGAAATGAGCTCTCTGACAGCCGACACGCTTGCCCCTCCTCCGGAGTGCCGGCCGGCCCCTGGATCGCATATCAGACAGCTGACAGTGCTGGGGCCGGGGCTAGGGGGCAGGGGCTGAGGCTGAGGCCGGGGCCTGGCTTATGCCACCCACTGCGGGAGCCTTGCCAGCCTCTGGACACACTAACTCCCCCGCCCCCCCGCTCCGTCACGCCCTCCCCCGGCGCCGGCCGGCCGGCCAGCCACTGCGCAGGCTCCGTCACCCCCCCCCCCCCCCCCCCCCTGCGTGTTCCGGGGTCCGTCCTGCCCTCGGGGGGTTAGTTAGGTTCGGTGCCAGCTTTCCTGTCCTGTCCTCCTGTGCACTGCGCTGGCCCGCGGTCACTCTGAGCTGTCTGAACTCTGAACACACTCGCACGCACGTCCGGACCGCTCCAGGAACAGCATACAAATATGGCAGCTATACTATCTGGAGCCTACCAGCCTGGGCTCACACACGTCTGCTTGTTAACACTACCCTGGCAGCTTAAATGCATTATTTTTCGTGTTGAATGGGGTGTTACTGGCATGAACAGGTAGTGGGTATGCCAGGCGGTGTTTTTTGAGCAGCACCTTCTTGTGGTATGCAGCGTTATGTAGCGGTGTTACCTAGGCGTGTCCCTCCGTCTGTAGAATGCACAAGTTCAGGCTTGAGCGAAGCTGTCGGACCCGGTGGGCTGAGTAGCCGTTGCAGGCTGGCGGTTTCTACAGTGTCTAAAGGCGACGTCCAAAGACACTTCCTGTGTTCCCAGTCAGGAGACACTTCCTGTGTTCCCAGTCAGGAGACACTAAACAGCAGATCACAGATAGTCCGCCGGCGTCTCTGACAGGACTGAGACAAACACGGAATGCATGGGGCTGCAGACTCTCAGAGGGCTGCTGTACTTTTTCTACAAAAAATAATGTTCTAGTTTCCGATCTAGATCTCCCTTGATTGTCTTTAACTAAGTTTTATTTAAAATGTGCAATATTAATCGCATTTAATAATCACAATATCAGGCAGGCAGACAATGACCATCATTAATTTCCTAACCGTGCAGCCCCAGTATGCGAGTACGAGCGTGTGTGTGCGTATGTGTGCGTGTGTGAGCGTGTGTGTGCGTGTGTGTGTGTGTGTGTGTGTGTGAGGGTGTGTGTGTGTGTGCGTGTGTGTGCATGTGTGAGCATGTGTGTGTGTGTGTGTGTGTGTGTGTGTGTGTGTGTGTGTGTGTGTGTGCGTGTGTGTGTGTGTGTGCGTGTGTGTGTGTGTGTGCGTGTGTGAGCGTGTGTGTGTGTGTGTGTGTGTGTGTGTGAGTGTGTGTGTGTGTGTGTGTGTGTGTGCGTGTGTGTGTGTGTGTGTGTGAGACTAGGGACTGAGGGAGAGACTAGGGACAGGGAGAGAGACTAGGGACTGAGGGAGAGACTAGGGACTGAGGGAGAGACTAGGGACAGGGAGAGAGACTAGGGACAGGGGGAGAGACTAGGGACTGAGGGAGAGACTAGGGACAGGGGGAGAGACTAGGAACAGGGAGAGACTAGGGACTGAGGGAGAGACTAGGGACTGAGGGAGAGACTAGGGACAGGGAGAGAGACTAGGGACAGGGGGAGAGACTAGGGACTGAGGGAGAGACTAGGGACTGAGGGAGAGACTAGGGACAGGGGGAGAGACTAGGGACTGAGGGAGAGACTAGGGACAGGTGGAGAGACTAGGGACTGAGGGAGAGACTAGGGACAGGTGGAGAGACTAGGGACTGAGGGAGAGACTAGGGACAGGTGGAGAGACTAGGGACTGAGGGAGAGACTAGGGACAGGTGGAGAGACTAGGGACTGAGGGAGAGACTAGGGACAGGGGGAGAGACTAGGGACTGAGGGAGAGACTAGGGACTGAGGGAGAGACTAGGGACAGGGGGAGAGACTAGGGACTGAGGGAGAGACTAGGGACTGAGGGAGAGACTAGGGACTGAGGGAGAGACTAGGGACAGGGGAGGGGCTGGGCTGGCCACTCAGGCGACACGTGGGTGGGGTCCCGGGAGGGGGTCTGGGGGGTCAGGGATTAGAGGGCTGGAGAGGAGACAAACAGCTTTAGAGCGCATGGCCAGAGAGACAGGCCACCGGGGCAGACATGAGACAGCAGGTCATCTGCCAGGGGGTGTTGTCTCCGGGCGCTCTTTTCCATGCAGAAGCAATTTAGAATTATTTTTCGGGAGTCAACAAACAGGAAGTTTGTAAACAGTAAACAGGAAATGATTTTCACTCAGGACAAATCGTGCTCTGCTGCCATGTAGTGTTGTGTGAACTAACATGCAGGTCCGTGGTGTCTGTCAGGTGATGGGATATAACATGTACGGCCACAAGCGCCCATGTTTGTCCATTTTAGGTTCTGCAAAGCAGTTAATGCAGCATTTTAATCCGTAGTTAATAGCTGACTATTAAACGTAGTTCTCTACCTACATGGCAAACACCAAGTATGTAACACTGCACCTCACTGTTTTATTTGAGTTGTAAACGGCTGGTCTCGTTCCACACACTCAACAGATGCAAATACACAGTGTACATGTTTGGCCTATTAGGTGGGTTGCCATGCAATTATAGACGAATGCGAAGAGATCCCTCCATATGCTTTGCCCCCTACAGAGTTCGCCTGGGTGGCAATAGCAGTGGTGTTCCCGTGCTGCTGCTGTTGTTGCTGCCGGCATTCGGGGAGGAAGAACAGCAGACGCATTACTCTCCGCCAGTCCCACTGACTCTGGCAGGCCAATTTACTGACCAGGCAGAGCAGAAAATGGAACGCCTGTCAATCGCTTCTATTTTTGTCCGGCGCTTATCGAAAACGAGCCTGCTTGGAAATGGTCCACGGGCTCTGTATTAGGCTGGATAGGGGCGCCACCCATAGGTGGAGATGCGGGCAGAGATGGAGGGAGAGAGAGAGGGAGGGAGAGAGAGAGAGAGAGAGTAAGGCACTTATTGGTCACTACTGACCTCTGAACCCTCCCTCCCCCCCCCCCCCCCCACTCTCCTTGTAGCAGCCAGGGTGGAGCGGGCGGTACAAGGACACAGATGGAGAGTGAGAAAAGAAAGCGATATGCATACGCAAGTCAATCTGCGGTCTTTTCTGCCCCCCTGCCGGGGGCTGAGACGGTATGTGGCAGGTGTGTCTGAGACACAGACCCCTCAGCGGGCCGGGTTTAGGGGATCACTCTCAGGGACCGCGGTTCGGCTTACAAAGCGCTGCTGGCCGCGACTGTTCAGCTCGCGTCCCTAACAAATGTTCAGGAAACTCTTCAATGTCACGATGTCACAGGAGATTGTTTTACGCTGGATCTAGGGTCCCTAGACGGGTTGGGGGGGAATATGACACACGGACCTGATCTCAAAATACCATCCTAGCTGTGTTCGTGCTCTGTCTGACTGTCAGGGGGAAAAAGCATGACAGTCAGTGAATCCCTTTTGAATTAGTCACAGAAAGATGACTACCTTAAATTGGCATGCCTCTCAGTTCCTCTCTAATCTAAGGAGTCGGCAAGAAGCCAATCCTACCGTATTCGTTTCTCTGACGCCATTCCATAGCTTAATGTCTAGGTTGGAAATAGGGTTTATGCCTCTCCTTATTGGGTGGTTTGCTGCAGAGGCAGGGATGAGGCGTACCGAAACATCTTTGACAGACAGACAGACAGTTAGTTCACGTCCCAGTCAGCTGCCTGTGGCCTGTAGACAGATGTGGGCCGTATGCTGTCAGTTTCACCCTGAATGCTCTGTAGGGAGGCTTGACTTCCAGAGTACGTGGGAGGAGGGGTGGTGGGGGTGGGGGGGGGGCACACACGGATGGTTTGGTGGTGGAGGTGGGGGGGGGTAACTTGTGTCTCCCCAGGGAGAGAGACTCAGTTCCACCAGTAATTACAAAAATAATCATTATTATCACGATCGCCCGACTCAGGGGCACAGGAGATCAACTCTCACCATCCAGGGGACATTTTAGCTTTCTCTGTTATTTTACCGTTCTCCATTATGGCCCATATGAGGGGAATTGTGGGCCCCAGCTCCCCACTCTGTCTGGGTCGTTACTGGTACAGTTATAGCCCAGCCATCCTCCAAAGGGCTGCGATGGCACGATAGCATCTCCAGCCCCAGCGGACATACGCCCGTTGTCTGGGTAATGATGTCATTATGTGGAAATGCGCAAGCCCCTCGCCACCCTCTTTATGGGGAGGAAACGGGAGGGGAAATCAGGCTGAGTATCAGCGCAGAGATTTAACAGATCTGAAACAAACCCTTTGTAATGTCTCCATGTGTTCAGTTTAAGCTCGGGCACATTATCTGCAGCTGTTGCTGGTTAGCATGCGACCATCAAAATTAAAATAAGAAAAGAAGGGGGGGGGGGGGGTTTTGGATTCCGAGTGGACGTTTTGAGCGTGTCTTGTGCCAGAGTACACTATAAGACGTGAATAAAGCTGTGCAGCTGTGTTCAAGGTGACTTCCAGATATAGCACCAGCCGGACATACAGTATAAAGAGCCAGGGTTAGCAGTCTGGTGGGTGGGGCCATGGAGCCCAGTCCCCGTGTCTGGCACGGCTCTCCAGTGGGGACTTGGGGAGGGGGGGGTTGGGGGGGGGGGGGAAAGGGGTGCTCAGGTTACTGCGCTGGGACTTCCACAGCCCCAGAAACAGCAGCTGAAGTGTTAAACAGAGGAAAGGGGCTATAGTAGCTGGGCTACTGATGACCCAAGATGAGGAGTCTTTGCCCCCCCTCCGCCCCCTCACCAGGCTCAGAGAGGAGGACCCGGAGGGGGAGAGGAGAGGAGGGCTTTCACTGCTGAGCTGAGCACTGCCAGGCTGGGCTGGGCTGGAGCAGCTGTATTCTGCCTGGCTGGTGCTGTTCTGTGGGTCCGGGCCGCTGGGCACGGATGGAGCTCCATAGAGCTGACTGACTGATGGCCATACTGTAGGAGCTCCGACAGCAGCATGTGGTGTTTGCACTGCGCTTCAAACAGGAGCCAGTCCCTGCTGGAGCTGGAGCTGGATAGCTGGTAAGGTGTGTGTGTGTGTGTGTGTGTGTGTGTGTGTGTGTGTGTGTGTGTGTGTGTGTGTGTGTGTGTGTGTGTGTGTGTGTGTGTGTGTGTGTGGTGTGTGTGTGTGTGTGTGTGTGTGTGTGTGGGTGTGTGTGTGTGTGTGTGTGCGTGCTTGCTTGCAGGTGTGTGACCGTGACAACGTGTAGACATCCGCCATAACAAAGGCTGTCTGATCTATTCATTTGGGACTGTGGCTGTTCGCTGGGCATTAGCTAACTCCAGGCCGTTGCCAGGAGGCACTAATACCAGCGTCAACAGAGGCCACTTGAAAGGACGTGCCTGTAACCAAGGAAAATGCCATTAACCTTTATTAGATTGGCTGTCTGAAATGGTTGTCGCGTCAGGACAGAGCTTGCGATTACATTAATAAAGACGGATCTTTGTGTAAACAACGGGAGCTTTATGATTCCTTAGCGTTTCCTGCTACATCAACAGGCCAGTAGTTGATTTTCCTGCCGCGTGCTGTGCCTGTCAATGCAGCCCCCCCCCCCCCCCCCCCGCGCTGTAATACCCTCTGACTCACACTTAATCAACACTGTTTCAAAGGGCCATTCATTTGTTAAAGGCCCGCTGGTGTAGCACATGGAAAGCATTCAATGTGAATACGTAAAACAAGTTAATCAATGGCAACATGTGTGTGGTGTGTGTGTGCGCACGTGTGTGTGCATGCGTGTATGTGTCTGTGTGTGTGTGTGTGTGTGTGTGTGTGTGTGTGTATCTGCTGCATTCGCGTGTGTGGGTGCCATGCCGACACATGGCAGCCTGGTGCAACTACTGAAGGCTGGTGGTGTCAGAGGAGGCTTCTCTTCAGGGGCGGAGGCGGAGGTGACGTCACCGTCACCCATCTTCCCCCCTCACAGCTCCAGGCCCTCACTTCACCTCACCTCACCTCACCTCACCTCACCTCACCTGGTGCCGACCAGCACAATTATCTCACGCCAAATGTAAACAGCTTAATGAGGTAGAACAGACACCCCCCCACGGACGGACGTGTATACGTATACTACCGTACATGCCTGTACATAGACACACACACACACACACACACACACACACACAAACAGTGCACACACACTTGACACTATACAGTATCTGTCAGGTCTGCAATCAAGTTCCAGGCTTGATTTAGAGCTTTACTGCGTGTTCCACCTCCAGCTCGGGGACAGGAAACTTGAGGCAGTTCTTTGCCAAAGAAAGAAAGCCACTGGAGTGTGTGTGTGTGTGTGTGTGTGTGTGTGTGTGTGTGTGTGTGTGTGTGTGTGTGTGTGTGTGTGTGTGTGTGTGTGTGTGTGTGTGTGTAGACCACTCTGGTTTTCCCCCTACCATTCACTGCTAGATGACTTCATATTCTACTTCAGGCTGTGCCTTCACCTTCCCAGTAGCCTGACTAAGTTTACTTCAACAGTGGACCTTATCGGCCGATCTCCTTGGAAATTGCTCACATATTGGGCACAGTTAGTCATTACTCAGTCACTATGGTGAGTGGCTTTGAACCAACAGATATACAAAGTCTAAATCGGCCCTAATGCAGAACAGATATAGACTGGAACTTGAACAGCCTCTTAAAAGATTGTCTCCACATATTGACAGTAGTCATCCATCCGGTTTAAGATTTTTACTTCCTTTTTTTTCTTTTTTTACATACAGGGATGCTTATGAGAAATTGTGGTTTGCTATCTGACTTCAATCAGTCACTGTCTACATATGAGACTGCCTTCAATAGAGGCTTGTGTAGCACTGAAGCAGTGTGTGTTTGTGTAGCCTACTGGGGTAGGAACCACTCCTTCCTGCTCTCCGCACCTCAGAAAGAGAGAGAGAGAGAGAGAGAGAGAGAGAGAGAGAGAGAGATTATGGATAGGATAGGAGTGACCTTTCATGAGTACTTATATCAGTTGGTGAGTCGTCTTCAGTAGCTAAATAGATTTCATCTGCTGCCTGACCTCTAGACCTCCAATCTCTCTCTTTCTCATCCTCTCCTTATTCAGCCTTTCAGTATTCCACTGTGCGAGTGTGACCAGCTTGTTCACCCTCCCCTGGCCTTTTTTCTCATTGTGTTTCTGCATTTAAATGGGTTTTAAGAAGGTTATTAATTTTCATGAGGCTGGATGAATGCGCGACTCTGGAGAGAAGCCAGACCAGAGTCAGCTCTCTCTGTCTCTCTCTTCTGTCTTCAGTCTTGAACGACAGAATGTCCTGAAACACCCTTCTCTTTCTTGGGATTGTAGTGTTCTTAAATAGGCCGTTGTCAGCAATTGCTTTCAGACAGAGTTTGAACAGAGTAAGACCAGTACTCCTGGGAGGAGTTGCAACTGCAGGAGCCGTGCGAGGGTTTGACCCGGTAGGTCACCTCCCTCCCCGTGTCCGGGTGGGCCCTGGTGGGCTCGGGCTGGCCGTCGACCCCGCGCAGGCTGCACTAGTTCAGGGCGTCGTCGATGGACTCGAGAGTGCTATTATGAGTGCTGTCTATGGCATGTTAAGCAGTAGCAACCATAGACATATACACTAGACGCTGCATTGACGTTGATTTGATTGCTGCCGGACGAAAAATGCGGCCGCCATCTTGGTCCGGTACGGAGCTCCGCGAGTAAACTAGTGATGGGTCGGTCGCGAACGATACGGCTCTATGTGCCGGCTCTTTTAAGTAAACGATGATAAATAGATAGTTGTTAGCTGATAGATAGCTGCTGCTGTTTTGCACTTTGTAATTGTATATTTTATTTATTTATTATTTATGTTATTTGACTGTTATGGATAGTTGAAAGACAAAAATATTTGTTTCTACTTATCTTCTAGAGTTATCTCTTGATGAAGGGTTACTTTTACATACTGAAACTGCTGAGGAGAGCGGTTGTCACGTGACAGCGGTACCGGACCAATATGGCAGCTTTATTTTGCGCCGCTCAATCCATTACGAGTCATCTCGTGTTCATATCTATGGTAGCAACAGCAGCCAGCATGAGCGGAGATTAACAATAGCAAGAGGAAAACAAGGTCCTGGTGTGCTTCCAGTGTGTTCAGCCTCTCTAGTGCCATTCAAACTGTGAAAATTCCCCATTAGATGTCCTCAACATGCCAGGGGTGTTATAGCACGGCCTTCAGTCCAATTAAGGCATTCTGTCTTCCTCATTAGACTCAGTTCTCTTTAGTATTCATGGTGTGTCGTAAAGTAACACAAGCTGGAAAATGAATATGAAGGCTGTCTCATCACCTGGAGAGAGAGGCTATGGGGCCCTAACAAGAGGGGCACCTCCTGCCAGGGTCCTGTCTGCCCCTTCCCCGTGACGGGGTGACTGGGACAGCTGAGGGGACAGGCTGGCACATCAATGTGACATTGTGTAAGACCGGCCACCGCAGGGAAAGCTGACTATAAACGTCCTTCTCATACTCCACAGTACAGCGGAGGTACACCTTTCTACTCTGACTGACTGCATGTTATTCAGCTGAGCTTTTGGACAAGTAATGACAAGCTGCGATGCTATAGCTCTTAAGATAAGATAAGACTTTATCGATTCAATTTGGCGTTTCAGCATTGAAAAATTACAGAAAGCTTGGAAAGAAGAGAAACTGTAGATACAGAGTAACAAAAAAAACACTAGATGGAAGGGGGGGGGGGGGGTAGCAGCATAAAAAAGGGATTTCAGGGACTATGTACATCCATGACTGCATGAATAGCATAAGATATGTACCCACATACATTCAGTCTGTATAAATGTAAATAACTATACATACATAAATAAATATATATACACTGCTCAAAGAAATGAAGGGAACGCCAGTCATCAATCATCATCGCGGATCTCCATGAATGAAATAACAATAATAAAATAACAATAAAATAACAATACAAAGATGAAAATCTTTATTGATTACATCGTGCAATTCGCCGAGAAAAAAATGAAATGTCAATGGAAACTGTCAAAGGAAACCAAAACCATTAAACCAGAGGGTTTATCTATATTGACTTACATTTATGACTTTAATACATTTACAGCAGCACTAGACCAGGATGTCATATCATAACTGGAACCTTGAGATAAAATTGAGGCCATAAAACCACTTTTCTTATAGACTCTTTTTAGCTTTTATTATCTAACCAACATGGTTTCATACGGCGTTACAGTGCTGCTTGTTCAGGGCTCAGCCCTGATGGACAGTTATAAATGAATGCTTGTGTTCCATGTATACTTGTAGTCATCCGTCATGTTGGCAGACCGTGGAGGTCTGTGTAGGACGGGAAACAATAGCTTCCTACAGAGAAAGGGGAAGAATCCTAACTGAACGTAACTGACTGATGAAAGCCATCCTCCCATAAACCCCTTTATTGTTTTTGGACCAGAGGTGAGATTGTGGCGGAAGTGAGTTGGAGGAACATCACTTGTACTAACACCACTCTGTGAACCATACACATGTGTCCCTGGAAGCTTTATAACATACAGTTATGCCGTATGTCATAAAGTCCCTTTTACTTCTAGCCTTCAGCTCTTCCACTGGGACTTCATGCTGTGATATATTCTTTTTATGTTGATGTTTGTAATTCTTACAGCATATCCCTTGTCTCTCATGCTTGAGTTCATGGTGTGAGTAGTCCCCCCCCCCTCCACCCACACCCACACAGAATGGCACTGTGAGACTTTTTGTTGTCTATTTAGATTACCTCTTTGACTCCCTTCAGCTGCAGTACACAAGCCTCTCACAAGCATTCAGCTCCTAAGCCCCACGCCGGCGCATGCGACCCTGTTGGTATCATGTGATGTTATTTCTGCCCAGTGGTCAGTTGGCTGTCAGGCTGGTAAGATGTGGCAGAGGGCTTTTGTCTGGGTGTAAACAGTCCTGCATAACCACTAACCTCCAAAATGGAGGAACACGTCGCCACAAGCCCCGACGTCACCAGGCGAGAAATGTGCTTCGTTGTCATGGAGACCTTGTTTCGATGTCTCTGTGTCTCAGAGACAGAGAGGAGGCTAGAGGAGTCATTTCCAATTGATCAAATCTGGCAACCGGTCCTATATAATACTGTGCTGTAGGTCCCTGCATACTGAAAGGGAGGTATTGTACTTTGACCTTCTACACCACAATGGACAAGGAGGTGTAGAGGAAGTGTGAACTGTGGTTAGCAGTCAGCTGGTCACCTGGGTGTGGGATGTCAGGCCGCCACTGGGAACTACAGTACCCACCAGTCAGCCGCTCAGGTGGAGGTCTGTCTGAGGAGGGATCCCTGTCCTCACCGTCCAGGGCTGAGCTCGGCCGCGCGCTTGACCGAGAGACAGATTTCCCAGTAGATTTGCCGTGATGATGATCGTCTCCCTTCTTCCGCTGTTTGAAATCATAATCTCAGCGATGCTAGCGCTCTGAAATGAATGAATGCCACTCAGGTCGGCAGTATCGTAGTATTGCAGAGAAATGTAGTACATCAATCGATGTCACTTTCAGGAAAGGCTCATAAAACATGTGCAGACAGCGGGGGTGGTGTGATATGAGAGAGGCTGGTGTGTGTGTATCCTGTAGGTGGCTGGAATCAACTGAGACTGTTACTATTAGCGTCCTCATTCCCTTTTATACCTGCGGTACAGATTCAAAGTCCACTCTGTGGCGGGCCACGTGCTTAGCTACAGGAGGAACGACACTGGCTCAGCCTGGACTTTGACTCCGCCGTCTCTCAGAGGAGGTCGGCTCAGCGCTCCGCGTCTTGTGTGGGCGTGTGCCGCTGTGTAACTCTACGCCTGTCGGCGCTTGTCTGTTCTCTTCGCAGCGTGGAAGGTGATCCGCCAGGCGGCGAGGCGGGCACCTCTCTGGAGAGCGGCGCCGGCTACGGGCGCGCCCCGGTGACCCACAGCGGCGGCGTGGGGCCCGACCACTTCGACGGCCACCCGTACGGGCAGGTCCAGCGGCCGCGCAGGCCCAAGCTCCAGCACTCGCAGTCCATCCTCCGCAAGCAGGCAGAGGAGGAAGCCATCAAGCGCTCCCGCTCGCTCTCCGAGAGCTATGAGCTCTCCTCAGACCTCCAGGACAAGCAGGTACGACAGAAACACCCCCCCCCTCCCCACGCCACCCCCCCCCCGCCCCCCCCTCCCCCGTCATCATGGAACTGCCTTTGAGGACCGCACTGATGTGGGTCACAAAGACACCTCGGGTGTGGTTCCAGAACTAACGGACCAGGGCCTATCCAGAATTCTGTACAAATGTGCTTCCTGCTGAGAGTTCCATTCATTATGGTGATCCGTAGTCCCCCCTGGACATGGACACAGACAAAGTCTCTGACTCCCCGTTGAGCAGAGAAATGTGATTGGTTTTGGAGTTCTGCAGGCTCAGTATTCCAGGCTCAGTGTACTGGGAGAGAGGAAATACACTGTGCGCTCATAAAAGCCTTTTCAATTAGACTTAAAGGAGTAGTAAAGGGAAAATGCATGTTTAGCCCTGTTTTAAGGTTACTTATGATCATATACAATGGTTCAGATCAAAACGTTGACAAAACTAGCACTTTTGAGAAAGTCTGATAATTGCTCTACCACCGTTTAGGTTATACAATGGATGTGGGTGGGCACCTTGAAAAATCATTCAAAAACATGTTAAACTCTTGGTTTCAAAGACAAGAAATTCGCCGCAAAGTATGAATCCTGTAGGATTTTATTGATCATTTTATGAAATTCATTGACTTGTATTGAAGCGACCGTTGTAGATGTGTAGATCAATCCGCAAAGGGGATTCAGGAAGCGGAACTACTTACGGTAGCTATTGTTATTGTTTATGTTTCTAGGCTACCTAGTTTGCGGAAGTTTACACACGTATGTGCTGCGACTAAATAGTTCTATGCTAAATATTTAAAAAAGCCTTTCCAGATGAACTATAATCTTACTTTATGGCGAATTATATGTCAGAACGGCAACTAACACTTCAGTGAGTGTCTTGTCTTTGAAATTGAGAGTTTAACATGTTTTTCAAATGATTTTTCAAGGTGCCCACCCACATCCATTGTATGACCAAAAACGGTGGTAGAGCAGACTTTCTCAAAAGTGCTAGTTTTGTCAACGTTTTTATCTGAACCATTGTATATGATCATAAGTAACCTTAAAACAGGGCTAAACATGCATTTTCCCTTTACTACTCCTTTAATGTGTATCTATGAGCATATGAGCAATGTGTATCTGTACAAAACCAGCTCTGTGGCCTAGTGGTAGAGTGTCCACCCAGAGACTGGGAGGTTGTGGGTTCAATCCTCGGCCGGATCATACCAAAGACTATAAAAATCGGACCCTTTGCCTCCTGCTTGGCACTCAGCATCAAGGGTTGGAATTGGGGGGTTAGTTCATCAAAATGATTCCAGAGCGCAGCGGCGCTGCTGCTCACCGCTCCCCCAGGGGATGGGTCAAATGCAGAGAACAAATTTCACACACTCAGGTGTGTGACAATCAGTGGGACTTTAACCTTTAACTTTACTCAATCACTTAAATCCTTTTTTATGTGCTGTACTGTTCGGAAAAAAGATTAATGCCGAGAGGCATTCTGCGAAAATCATCACTTCATCCATTCTAAAATGGCAGTGTGTTTATTCTGTTTCTCAGGTGAAATGTGTACTGTAGAATGTCAATTTATTTTCTCTGAACGTAAATCCTTTCATCACCACTGATATTCGATAGATCATCATGGATTTGATATTCCATAGATCATCATGGATTTCTCAGAGGGTACCGCGCTGCATCATTCAGTCATATCAGCGTTGCTAATGGGCTGTTTGTGTTGATTCCAACGCTGTGCTGTACCCTGACAATATCTGTCTTGTGCGTCTCAGGTGGAGATGCTGGAGCGTAAATATGGGGGCCGTTTCATAACCCGCCATGCTGCTCGCACCATCCAGACAGCCTTCCGCCAGTACCAGATGAACAAGAACTTTGAACGGCTCAGGAGCTCTATGTCTGAGAACCGTATGTCCCGGCGCATTGTCTTGTCCAATATGAGAATGCAGTTTTCCTTTGAAGGACCTGAAAAAGTCCACAGCTCCTACTTCGAGGGCAAGCAGGTCTCCCTGACGGACGACGGCGCCCAGATCGGCACGCTGGTGCAGTCCGAGTGCGGCGACATGGGAGTGCCGGCCAACATGAAGTCGCCCGCCGCGCAGAACGACTTCACGGACGCCATCACCGAACTCGAGGATGCCTTCTCCAGGCAGGTCAAGTCTTTGGCTGAGTCCATCGACGACGCCCTGAACTGCCGCAGCCTGCACGGCGACGACGGCGAGCCGGAGCCCGCCAGGGGCCACACGGACACGGAGAGGGAGGTGACCTACCAGGTCAAACCCTCGCACGGCTCCTCGGAGTGCCGCGAGCTGGACGAGATGACGGCCTCCTACAGCGACGTCACCCTCTACATCGACGAGGAGGAGCTGTCGCCGCCCCTGCCCCGGCCGCAGTCCAGGTCCGCGGACCAGCCCTCCAGCACCGAGTCGGACCTGCGGCTGCGCTCGCTCAACTCCTCCCAGGAGTACTGGTCCCTGGCCCACAAGGACGACAAGGGGGACACGGACACCAGCTGCCGTAGCACGCCGTCCCTGGAGTGCCCGCGGGAGCAGAGGCTGCGGGTGGACCGCCTGCCCCTGCTGACCATCGAGCCCCCCAGCGACAGCTCGGTGGAGCTGAGCGATCGCTCTGACCGCAGCTCCCTGAAGAGGCAGGGCGTCTACGAGCGCGCCGTGGGCAGCCAGCAGGCCAGCCCCAAGCACGGCGGCAGCCACCACGGCCTTCCGCCCCGCGGGCCGCCCTCCCGGGACGACGAGGCCCCCCGCCACCGACCCCGCCAGCTGGAGAGCCACCTGGCCATCAACGGCACAGCCAACCGGCAGAGCAAGTCCGAGTCGGACTTCTCCGACGGCGACAACGACAGCGTCAACAGCACGTCCAACTCCAACGACACCATCAACTGCAGCTCGGAGTCGTCGTCGCGGGACAGCCTGCGCGAGCAGACGCTGAGCAAGCAGACGTACCACAAGGAGACGCGCAACAGCTGGGACTCGCCCGCCTTCAGTAACGACGTCATACGCAAGAGGCACTACAGGATCGGCCTCAACCTCTTCAACAAGTACGTACGCTAGCGCTCGCCGCTCCGCACTCACACGCTCCTCTCAGGCACGCTCACGCCTATGCTGAGGAATCGCAATCAGCGCTCGCAATCAGCGCCGCGTGAAAGACTGAGGACCAAATTGCTACTTTGCTAACAATTACACAGAGCTAGTTAGATCACCCCCGAGTCTGAACGTGATGAAGTTAAATTGCACAGTTGTTTAATAGCACCATGAAGACTGATTTTACTTAAGGCATTGCTGATTAACGAGTGGTTCCTACCGCCTTGCAGAGTCCTGGCAGATTTACACAGAGGGACTGTGTATGTCTGTGTGGTTGAGTTTAATCTTAGATGATTGTGGATTTCCTTTTATGTCAGGAGAGGACATTAATTTTAATCACGTGTGAGATTAGAGAGACGAGTGGAGTCCATGCAGAACCCCTCCCCCCCACCCTTATCCCAAATCCCATTGGTCCTCTGACACACATTCTGACTAGAACACAGTGTATCAGAATAATCCCAGATTGGGATAAAGCCTTCTCTCCCTCCACCCCTGCCCCCCCCCCCCCCCCCTCGCCTGCCCCCGCCCCCTTCCCGTGTCTTCAGGAAACCAGAGAAGGGCATCCAGTATCTGATCGAGCGAGGATTTGTCCCGGACACACCCGTGGGCGTTGCCCACTTCCTGCTGCAGAGGAAGGGACTGAGCCGGCAGATGATTGGAGAGTTCCTGGGGAACCGGCAGAAGCAGTTCAACAGAGACGTCCTAGAGTGAGTTGGAATGCACGGCGGCTCACTGTAATTTGTTTACAGCGGCGGCAAACATCAAGCCTTTATAGCTGAGCCTGACGTTTTCCATTTCATTCAGGGTCTGCAGCAACAAAGAGCTTCACACTGACATTCTGCAGACGGTGCAAATCAAAGATTCCCCGTCACAGACACGTGTTTCTTTGAAATATTCATCATCACGATTGCACAGTCGTGGCGGCTCCCTTGCTTTTCTGCTACCTCGACAGTGAGCTAGGATTCAAACTCTAACCAGGGAATATCTACGCAAACATGGAGAGCTGATATGTTTAACACTGCCAGAATGCTCCCAAGCACTGAAGCTAATGAAAGGTCTTTAGCAGGCCTTAGTCCTTGTCTTTCAGGTTCATCTTTCAGGCCCATTCATCCAGGTTAGGTAGCAGGTGCTGTCTGTCTGGATCTGCAGTCCTGGCACACCAGTCCAAGGCTGTGATTCAAGGGATAAGGCCAAACACGTTCCCTCTGTGTGGGCTCAACAGGAATATTAAAGGGCCTTTCCAAAGTGGAGACGCTAGTACCGTATCTACCGATCAAAGTCGGCATCACTCCAACCCTACTTTCATTTGATTTCAAATTACATATCTAGCCTTGAGCATACTATAGCATAGTTCACATTTTTCAGGAGGGAGGAATTTGGCTTGAAGAATTTGTGTGTGTGTGTGTGTGTGTGTGTGTGTGTGTGTGTGTGTGTGTGTGTGTGTGTGTGTGTGTGTGTGTTTGTCTGCCTGTGCGTGCATGCATGCGTGTGTGTGCAACATTATGCTTGTTCCCATCTGTGCCCTGAGCCGAGTGTGTGTGTGTGTGTGTGTGTGTGTGTGTGTGTGTGTGTGTGTGTGTGTGTGTGCGTGCGTGCCTGCGTGTGCGTGTGTGTGTGTGCACGTGTCCACCCCCAGCTGTGTTGTGGATGAGATGGACTTCTCAGCCATGGAGCTGGATGAGGCGCTCAGGAAGTTCCAGGCCCACATCAGGGTCCAGGGAGAAGCCCAGAAGGTGGAGCGTCTCATAGAGGCCTACAGGTGAGACCAGTCCACCACTCCTCTCTGAGAGACACTTGTGCAGCTTATTTCAACCAGGCAAAACATATTTCAATCCAAAGGGCCCCGCAGGACATAATCCACTATTTGTCTCTCATTGAATTCCTCTCATACTAAGCTATGGAACATACTGTAACTCCCATGCCCAGAGATAATGTGCTTTGATCAGCACTGAGCATGGACGACTTTGCCTCAGTAAACACTGTGGCGGATGATGCACTAGAGATCAACAACAACATACAATTATCTTGGGGCAGCCTGCAGCGCATCAAAAAAAGATGTTAATGGAACAGCAGCACAGCAAGTTAGATTGCTGTCCGACAGACTACAGGGCTGGAGGCAATGATTTCAGAGAGAGTACTTGCCTGCCTATTGGCCAAGGGATAAGGAGGATAATCTTAATAACCACAGACCGGACGGTCGCACAGTATGAATAATAACACCGCTGCTTTTTCACCGCGCCAGAGAGAGCATCGATTTATTTGTGTCTCGCAGGCATACACACTGTATGTATGTATACTCACACTGATGCTTTTCGTCTGGTTTCGAGTCACATTGTCTATCACTATGGGAGGCTGTTGTTTAATAAACTTGGGGATGGGGATGTCTGTGTCTGTATGCGGCTACTAGTAGAGTCAACCTCTCTTTCTCTCCTCTCTCTCTCTCTCTGTCTCTCACTCTGTCTCGCTCACTTTCTCTCTGACTCTCTCACGCTCCCTATCTCTCTCTCTCTTTCTCTCCCTCTCTCTCTCTCCCTATCTCTCTCTCTCCCTCTCTCCCTCTCTCTCTTTCTCTCTCTCTCTCTCTCTCTCTCTCTCTCTCTCTGTCTCTCTCTCTCTCTCTCTCTCTCTCTGTCTCTCTCCCTCTCTCTCTCTCTCTCTCTCTCTCTCTCTCTGTCTATCCAGCCAGCGCTACTGCATCTGCAACCCGGGTGTGGTGCGCCAGTTCAGGAACCCAGACACCATCTTCATCCTGGCCTTCGCCATCATCCTCCTCAACACGGACATGTACAGCCCCAACGTTAAACCAGAGAGGAAGATGAAGCTGGAAGACTTTGTTAAGAACCTAAGAGGTACAGTACAACCGCTCGTCCGCTCACTTGATGTATTCTATCTCTCTCTGTTATTGTCACACTCTAATTGAATCTGTGCATGCGTTGTGCCTTGGCTGCGTCAATAAAGGCATTTATATTTTGTGAGTCATCGATGAGCATTGAAATTGAGGCAAAGCACTGTTCAGTCGCCCATACCAAAAAGATAGACTTGAGAGTATTAGCTGAAGTTGCCACGGCGTGGTAAATTAAAAATTATTTAAGCGTCTGAAATTTAAGCGTCTGAAATTAAAATTCAGCCCTGGCCAGAAACCTCTGATCGAGATGTCTGTCTGCTCCATGCTGGAATGGAATGTTGTGGGTTTGTGTTCATGCTCTCTCTCTCTCTCTCTCTCTCTCTCTCTCTCTCTTTCTCTCTCTCTCTCTCTCTCTCTCTGTCTCTCTCTCTCTGTCTCTCTCTCGCGCGCACGCACTCTCCTCCCCCCCAGGCGTGGACGATGGGGAGGACATCCCTAGAGAGATGCTGGTCGGGATCTACGAGAGGATCCGCAAGCGTGAGCTCAAGACCAACGAGGACCATGTCTCCCAAGTCCAGAAGGTGGAGAAGCTCATCGTGGGGAAGAAGCCGGTGAGTTTGGCCCGCCGGCGCCCGCCATGCAGCACGACCACCTCCTTCCATCCCTCCATCTCTCCATCCCTCCATCTCTCCTGCCTGGCCCCACACGCCACAGGGGACAGACTCAATCTACCCAGAGCATGCGATCTGCCTGGGCAGTTCCACCTAAAAGCTGTCAGACAGCGAAGGCCCTGCATTATTCATATCCAACATATCCAACTCTAAATGGGGGGAATCTGAGAAGATGTTTACAAGAACATGGCTCTGCCTCGCTGTGTGACACATGCAATCCCTTACGACCGGAGACCTTCATACTGGGTGACTCTTAAATGCCTAGGGGCCTTAGAACTTTGGGAGAATGACGGTACTGACTCTGGAATGATGATTGAGACTCTCCAGTCCTGACTCTCCCAGACAGACAGACATCAGCAGATGTTCTGGGACGTGTTTTCTCTCTCTCTGTCTGTCACCCTTAGGGAGCCGCAGGAGTTGTGATGGTTGATGGTGAATCACTCACACAGCTCTTTGCTCCATCTGACAGCACCCAAGATCGAGACTATATTAACACTGCACTAAAACCAATCTCTCTCTCTCTCTCTCTCTCTCTCTCTCCCCCTCTGTCTCTCCCTCCCTCTCTCTCTCCCTCTCTCTCTCTCTCTCTGTCTGTAATCATCACTCTGGCTTCACAGAGATGGCAGCAGAATCAGAGAGGAGTTAAACAGCCCTGTCTAGACAATTCTCCATTAGTGGGAGTAAACACAGGGACACTTAGGGATTGCAATAAATGAATTCACTCTCAAGTACATATAAAATGTCTTTTTTGGGGATTACAAACCTTGTCTTTTTTCTAAAGCTAACGGAACACTTTACTTCACTTTAAACGGTGGTGGAATGGTACAGAAATGGTGTAGGAAAGTGGTGTATTTATCTCTTTGTCTCCCTCATGCACTCCTTGTCTCATTACTCCCGTCTCTGCTGCTGTATTCCAGATTGGCTCTCTGCATCACGGCCTGGGATGTGTGAGTATTCCTCCTACTCAACATTCACCTGGAACTCAACACTTTATCACCAGGCTCATTAACCATGTCAAGCTAATGAACAGGAAATGTCCCTGCAACTGCTTTTAATTCATCGTGTTTGGCACCCCTCACAGCACATTGAGGCATTTAATGATTAAAAACCTGGCAAAGCTTTTCAGAAATTTAAAATAAATACATAAAACATCCAAATAAACAGGGCTCCAACCTAGACAGAGTGTATTGCAGCCCGGGGCAGAGCGCGTCAGAGGTGGTGAGAGGGCAGAGAGCTTCTCTCCCTGGTGGTTGGTAGCTGTGGAGTGTGACTGATGTGTGTTGGCCCTGCAGGTGCTGTCCTTGCCACACCGAAGGCTGGTGTGTTACTGCAGACTGTTCGAAGTCCCCGACCCCAACAAGCCTCAGAAGCTGGGTCTCCACCAGAGGGAGATCTTCCTCTTCAACGACCTCCTGGTGGTACGTCTCTGCCCCCGCCACCGATAAGCCGCGCCCCTGCTCCCAAACCGCAGCGGGGAGACTCCCGCTGGGGCTTTTCTGAGATCTGTGATGGAGTCCTGCATGTCTGGTCTCGCTCTCTCTCCAGGTCACCAAGATCTTCCAGAAGAAGAAGAACTCGGTGACGTACAGCTTCAGACAGTCCTTCTCTCTGTGCGGGATGCAGGTGATCCTGTTTGAGAATCAGTGTAAGTTCAGCGGAGGCAACTCAATGTCTGTATCTGGCTCTGAACTCGTAAACATCTGTCTCGATCTGCATGTGACCGGGTCACTGTTGGCCTCACCAAATGACTTGGCACGTTTCGCATCATACCGTTGAGAATGTGGCTGGCTATGGTAAATGGTAAATGGACTGCACTTATTTAGCACTTTTATCCAAAGCGTTTTTACAATGGCCTCTCATTCAACCATTCACACACACACCAAAGGTGAGCAGCTGCCATGCAAGGGGCCAGCCTGCTCATTGGGAGCAGTTTACTGAAGGACACTTCAACATGTGGTCAGGGGGAGCTGGGAATTGAACCGCTGACGGCACAGCCACCCCATAACACTACTATACCAGCACCAGCCCTGTAACACTGCTACAGTAGGGTCAGCCTGGATCTGGTAACCTGGACCTGGACCTGATCCGTAATCTGTCCTGTCGTTGTCTCCTCCCAGATTATCCCAACGGAGTGCGTCTGACGTCAGCCGTCCCGGGTGCGGACATCAAAGTCCTCATCAACTTCAACGCCCCCAACCCCCAGGACCGCAAGAAGTTCACCGACGACCTGCGCGAGTCCATCGCTGAGGTCCAGGAGATGGAGAAGTACAGGATAGAGTGTGAGTAGTCTGTCTATCTCAGTCAGCAACGCGTCAGTCAAGAGTGACAGCCGCCCCCCTCGCTTTCACTAAGCTCTCACTCACCGCCACTCACCTGTCTATCTCTGACCAGGCAGTTGAAAGACTATAAAATGGATACAGACAAAAGAAGAATAGAGCTGTGCAAGGACTTTATACTGTTATACTGAGCAGCCATTTAGTTGGTACCAGAGTGTGTTGGCGTGTCCAGGTCCTGACCCGTCTGGTCCTGTCCTATACAGCGGAGCTGGAGAAGCAGAAGGGGGTGGTGAGGCCCAGCATGTCCCAGAGCTCCAGCCTGAAGAAGGAGGCGGGCAACGGCACCCTGGGCCGCGCCAGCCTGGACGACAGCTACGCCATGGGGGAGGGCCTGAAGAGGAGCGCCCTCAGCAGCTCCCTGCGCGACCTCTCTGACGCAGGTGAGGTCAGAGGTCGCCAGCACGTCCCAGAGGCTCCTGCGACTCCCAAGTAGAAGGACGCCGGCTTAGGCTTCATCCCCTCTGTAGTGAATGTAGACTGTAGCTGTGAACTGGGCGCTGGCATGATACTATACTCGCCTCTCCTGTTTTGGCCTAAAGCCAGAGCAGGTGAGCAGCCGGGTGAGACGTCTGTCCCTTAGTGAACACAACAACATCAGTCATATAGGGAGCATGAATCCAACGGGTGCAGGCTGACCAGTGTGTGGAGTTCGGGGAAATGAATGCGTTGACTAATGGGCCTTGGTGTAATTTACAAGTCTATTGACTACTAACCTTGTAGCAGCAGGGAAGGAGTGGCCAGTATGGACTGTAGTTGGTGGCGATCGATGACAGTGTCCCTGCAAAGAGAGGAAGTGGCGCTCGCTTGTTGATCCCAGCAGCCAGGGCCTACAGAGTAGCCTCAACACTACCCCTAGAGTACTTAACATCCCCTGAACACACAGGACAGTCAGGCCCGCTTTGGCCTCACCGACGTCTGATGGATGAAGTCTTTGTTAAGATCAAAACAACATTTTGGACTTTGGTCACCTCAATACAAATTTTTTCTCTTCGTTTTATTCTCACTGTCTTCTTTCTCCTCTGGCATTTAGAATATCTTCACATTTACACCGTTGCTTCTCTTTCAAAGAAAGCGATTAGAGAGTTAGTTAGAGTTGCCTGTGCAGCACTGACATTGGATGGTTTAACATCCTTCTCAATACTATAATTTAATTCTGTCTTAATGGTTTTCTCTGCAACGTTTTTGTCTTTCAAGAGGTCACAATATTGTCTCAACAAGCCCCAAGCCATATTTTCACTCTGCTGCGATAGCCTGATTCCTGGAACATTCTCACTTCCTGGTTTTTGCCACTTGTCATTCATCCGCAGCACTTGAGAGACCGAGGTGGAACTTGAAGCGTTTTCTTTGGCTCTGTTGTTGGTGTTGGCTGGGAGAGGGCATTTTGGATTCCCCCGTTCCCGTCAATGAGACCGGCTCTCTCACGCGGAAGCCCAGAAGTGTCCTGCCAGTCCCGACTCACGTTGCCCTGTCCAGACAGTTAGACTGCCAGTCCTGGCCGGTAGTAGCCTAGCCGCGTACCTGACCGAGTAGTAGAACAGACCTGCTCCTCCCCCTCACCCTCTAGACCCCGCCTCCTCCCCCCTGTCCTCTGCCCACCTCCTCCTCCTCCTCCTCCTCCTCCTCTCCAGTAGGCTTGCCGTGGTCCCGTAGAGCTTCTAAGCTGGGCACAAGGGACAGACTGTGCTGTATGTGCTGTGAACCCTCTGTGTCTCACCCGGGTGTGTTGACCATCTCTGTGTTGCATGTCTTGGGCAGGCAAGCGAGGCCGTCGCAGCAGCGCAGGATCGCTAGACAGCAATATGGAAGTAAGTAGGAAGCAGATGACCTCGGCGGCCGCTCCCCCATGTCATGTCGACGCAACCCCTTCACCACGCACTTTTGTTTGCTTTGTAGCGTTAACAGTGTCTCTGTGGGTGGCGCTGTAACAGCGGGTCTGTGAGCCACCCGCCCGTGTTGGTCACTGTGCATGCGCCACCGCCGGCCTACTGTCCGGCGAGAGGGGAAGGCGCCGCCCCCGGTCACGCCCCTCGGGTCGTCCAGCATGACGTGACTAACACTACTAACTCGCGGGGCGGCGGGCTCGCGGTCCACCTGAGTTCTGTTGGTTTCCTTTATTTTGTAGTCGTAGTTCTTTCTCATTTCCCTTTCATCTCGTAGTCTTCTGGTCGCTCTGTTTTAAGCCATCTACTCGCCACCCTCATTCGCGACCACACTGCAGGTGAAGCCGTCGCGACCGGTGATGTCGTCGGACAAGTTGTGTTCTGCAAGGTCGTGCAGTTCAAAGTGATCGAGCTTGAACCCCCCCCCTCCCCCAACCTGGCCTGTGTTCCCTCTCCTCTCCTCTCCTCCCCCCACCTTCACCAAGTCCTTATCCATCAGGGCACTGACCGAGACACAAAGGAAGTCAGCATGTACATAGATTCCGAACATCCGATTTAAACATCACTATAGTATGTATCCAATATGGAGATAAAAGATCAAACCACTATATGTTTTAGGGGCCTGGTTCAGTTCTGTACTTAGTTTTTCCAACGACAATTCTCCTATTAGTATCCTAGTTTTTTGTGTTTTTTTTTCTCGTTCTCTGGGCTACTCCATCACAGAGCTAGGCCTATTATGGAAACAAATGAACATGAATGAAACTGATAAGGATATCTCAACTAAAACTGAAACCACTGCATCCATTAACCTTGCTGAATGGCAGCTGTGAATAGTGAAGTGCTTGTCGCAGCTTCTGCATGACATGCATGGCTATCGGGGATCCGTTTCCTGCCTTTTACACGCTTTTAACTGGCAGTTTTTATGTCCTTTGTCCGGGGTTCCTCTGTGCCGCCATTGTAAGTATCGTATGAACACTGAAGTGGAAATCAAATTTCTGCATTTATATGGGAACGTTGTTTGTAATCATGTGTTTGCAGTGACCGCACTGCCATAGGGTCGTGTGTGTGCGCGTGCGCCGCTGACCTCACCATCCTCTCCTTCGCAGGGCTCCGTCATTAGCAGCCCCCACATGAGGCGCAGGGCCGCCTCCAGCCGCGACTGCCCCTCCCGTGGGCAGCACCCGTCCGTCTCCAACTCCTCCTCCCTCCTTGGCTCCATCTTCGGCACCAAGAGCAGGAAGTCCCCGAGCCCGACGCCGCAGCCCGCCCACGGCCCCGCCCTCATATCCCACGGCCCCCACCCATCCGGGCTGCACCACGCGGCGCGGGCGGAGACAGAGACCCAGGCCCAGATGCACCCCCACCACGGCCAGTTCTGCCACGTTCAGCAGAACCCGCCGCCCTACCACCACCACCACCACTACCACCCCCCGGCCCATGCTCCACACCCTCCGCACCAGTACCACCCCCCCCCGGCCCCCCACGGCCAGCAGGCCCCCTACCCGCCGCACCCCGCCCACCCCCACGCGCAGCACGGCCACGGGGGCCACCCCCCTCACCCCCAACACCCCCCTCACACTCCGCACCCCCCTCACCCCCAACACCCCCCTCACGCTCCGCACCCCCCTCACCCCCAACACCCCCCGCACCCCGCTCACCCCCAACACCCCCCTCACGCTCCGCACCCCCAGCACGCCCCCCACCACCATGGCCAGCCCACGGCCCCCTCCCCGGCCCCCAGCAGCACCAAGCCCAAACACAGCGGCATCAGCACGGTGGTGTGAGGTCAGACCCTCCCCCCGCCCCCTCAGCTCCTGGGGGGCCCGCCGGGACAGCGGTCACCCTGCTGGACCAGGAAACTACAACAAAAGGTGTCTTGACTGAACTTTCTCCCACAATCTCTCCGTTGACAAGAGAGGGTGACACTGGGCGGGCTGGTGTCCTTCCCCAGGGTGTGGGAGAGGACTCTAACCAGCCTGGTCCTCTCTCTCTCTCTCTCTCTTCCTCACCCTGCTAAGGACTCTTTACAGGGCCAGTGGGTTCCCAACAAGCAACTCTGTCTCCTCTCGGCTGCTCCTTAAGGGACTCTAGTAACCAGTTTGACAACACTTGTGTTTCTTAACAGACGAAGAACAGCGAAGCAAGAGCATGCACAAAGACCATGGCAACTGTTTATAATTACTGGGCATCTTAAAAAGCAGCCTCAAATAACTTGCTTACTAGTGTTTGCTGATGTTCCTCAGTGATGTCTATCTATTTCTAAGGTAGAAAGATGGTACCTAGTGCAAGATTAATTGACACTGAGGTGGCTTTAAAAACATCCAAATAGTCACCCACAGACTGAAAAGTCAGTTACAAAGGTATTGCCAGTATTTAATGTAGCTGTAGCTCACTGTGATATTTGTTAGGAGTCATAAATGTGCCAATTATTCAAGCATTTAAGAATTTAGACACAAGATTTGCTTTGTGTATATCGTGCATATTATAGTATTTTGTAAAATAATGATAATATTATCCGCGGTTATTATTATTGTTATAAACAAAACAGTCTAAAACATCAACTAAAATCTCAGTATTATACGTGCAGTAGGTGACATAGTTTCATTATGAAACCGATCCAAGCTTTTATTAGTTAGGCAGTTCAATGACCTGGAATATATGTGGTTGCCTTTGGATTGGAACCCTGTGGAGCGTTCTGCACCTGTACACCTGTACATTCACTGTTAGTGGACCTGATTAGAGTGGAGCCTTTGTGGTTCCTGGGGAACAGAGTCAAGCCCAGCTCAGGATTCACCTGGGCCTCCAAACACCAGTCCTGGCTGCTGGTGTACCATTGTTTTATTTTTTCAAACTATTTTTTTTACAGATTAATAAAACAATATGAAATACTATACATGTTAACTGTAAAATGGTTACACCGGTGTGATTCTGCAGGACATATTTGAGGAAGAGCTTATTTCGCTAAAGCCGTTTTGATTCGTGATTAGACGCATCGGTGGTGGAAGTGGATGGGTTGAGTGAGCAGGTAGTAGGAATACAACAACATGACTGTCTCATACAATGTTGAAGCTCTCAGCTGGCTGAGTGTGCCCTGTCCCTCTCTCTCATGGTGTGTCTCCTTCCCCATTAGTGTGTGTGTATGGAGCGCCATGGACAGCACATCAGCACATTATAATGGGTGGATGGGGACATTCTTCTCTGGCCTCACCAGTCACACATGGCAAAGTTGCTCTTTTTATACCATATCCACGGCCGTTCTCACGTGTTAAGGGGTGTCGGGTTCTCTCTACAGTATCTGTGGTGTTGTCTGTGAGTTGAGGCGCAGAGATGAAGAACTATTGTGTTGTAAAGAGTTGTATTGGGATGCTGCGGTGAAAGGAGAGACACAGCACTTGTTTTGCTTACCGTAGCTGTCCTATCAGGCTGGAATATGCATTGAGAGCCAGCAGATCTGCAGCTAAGACAAAGAGATTGACTTTTATTTTATTTTTTACTCATTGTCTGTGCAATATGTATGTAATATTTTGTAAATGAGCAATTGCAATCAGGTGGTTGTTCTTTTTTTGTTTTTTCATTAATTGTGTTAGTTGGGTCCGTTTTCCGTGGTTGTTGTTTTTCTCTGAGGTCTCAGAGAGGCTCAAGTACCCCCATGGTTCTGGAGGTGCCAGGCTTCCCAGTGATCAAGAATGTCAAGAAAATAATCTTGCATGTAACATTGTATTTTGAGACTATTTTCTAACTATTGTGTATTCCCAAACTATATCAGTGTTACAGGTGACAATTGTTGAAATTGAATGGTAACATATTTAAAGTGCATCGACTTCCTCTAATACAGCTTATTGAAGTCTTTTATGTACAGTAGCTACAGTGTGTTGCACCAGGGTTTAGTCTATTTGAAGACTAGACCCTGATAAGTTACATACTATCTTAATGTAGTTGTTAAAAGCAGCACATGCTGTGCATAGTGGAGAGAGTAAGAAGCATATTTGCCAACAAAAATGGTGTGATCTCTAGATTTGATATGATGTGAGATGTACAGTGTCATCGTTTTGGGGAATCAATTTTATTACAATAAAGCCCTTCACAAAACACCCATACTTACCTGTATAATCAAATACAGGGCTTATATTTTTTGATACATGCCCAGCCCTGGCCAGTAACTTGCACATGTAGGTAAAATAGGGATCTCCATGTTGCTGGGTTCAAATGGATATTCAATGCCACAGCACTGTTAGGATTTCCACTGGATATTTGGTAGATTAAAACAGAGCGAATATCCAGAAGGAATTTAAAAATCTATAGTTCTTCTACTGGCATACAAGTATCACCGAAAGTCACTCCTTTTCCCTTAGCTATTTTGGCATAATGATTGATAGTGCAACCGGTCCAGAATTCACATGAGAGGCTCTCCAGCTGCAAGCCATCCATGCCTACTGATTCTCATCAAACAATGGGCTCTGATGATGAGCTTGCAATGCCATTGTCATTATTATATTTTTATAGGCTCATGTTTGTTTACATGACAGGTGATGGTGGCTTACTTCATTTCTTTTCAGCCTTAGCTGGGTCATTCTACTTTGGCATGCATTTCACCCCCATCACATTGAAGTATGCTGCTGCGTGTATATACTGTATCCAAACACGTCTGAGGAAATCTAAGAAAACAACATCTCATCCAAATGGAAGGGGTTATGGAAGGGGTTAAGGTGGGTTGGGACTGCTTCAAACAGCTGATCAAATTGTACATACTCTGTAAATTATTAGAACTCTAGTGTCTGCAGTTATATTGAAGGTGCATTCCTACCCCGTCCGAGAGAGACATAAACATTGACTGCTTAATACTGCCTCCATCTGTATTGACTTGTCATAGAATCTAGATCTGAACAGCAGACTGTTTCATAATTGTCACCGGTTCTCATTCTGGTTCTCAGACACCCAATTCTCCCATACTCACAGACCATTTTATAATTCAAAGGGAAGAGGGGCAGTGCTTTCATTTTAATACGCATTCTGTTTTCTGAGTAGATGAAGAGACCCTATTGATGTAAAACTATTACTGTGACCATGTTGAGAACGCAAAATAAAACAATATACTGTTAAATCGATCATGTGTCTATCTCTGTTCGTTGAAAGAAAATTATATATTTGGCCAAAGTTTATGTTCAAACTACAGAGCATAGCGGTATCACTACACCATAAGAACAGTATCATTCTCAGAGGACATGCCATGTACCAGTCTGCTTCAAGACCTCCACCATCATCCCCGTCCCCAAGAAAACAAGGATCACTGGTCTCAACGACTACAGACCTGTCACCCTGACCTCTGTAGTAATGAAGGCTTTCGAGTGCTTGTTCTGTTGCACCTCAAATCCATCACAGACCCACTTCTGGACCCCCTGCAGTTCACCTACAGAGCAAACAGGTCTGTGGATGATGCAGTAAACATGGCCCTACATTACACTTTCCAGCACCTGGACACTGCAGGGACCTACGCCAGGATCCTGTTTGTGGACTTCAGCTCTGCCTTCAACACCATCCTCCCGCCCCAACTGGAGGACAAGCTCTCCTAGCTGCACGTGCCTGACTTCACCAGCAGGTGGATCACCGACTTCCTGTCTCACTTCCTGACAGGAAGCAGCATGTGAAGCTGGGAAATGCACATGCAGTATGGCAAAAATACCAGGATGTCCTACTACATCCGGTCGTATTTTGCAGTATGCAAGCCAGCAGGCTTTTCTGGCTATTCTGACCCACAATCCTGTGCGCAGCGGAAATGTGCATCACATGTGCGAGTCATGACAGCTGTAGACGAATGTCGCGTTATGGACAGCGACGGATGTGGGCAAATTTCAAGGCGCAATATGTTGTTATGACAAGGTAGTATGTCCCAATTGGATGCCTACTGCTTGCAAAGTACATACTTTCTAAGGGCAGCTGTAGTAGGTACTGGTAGTAAAAGTAGAAGTATGCGATTCAGAACGCAGCCTATGTCTCTGGCTTGCATACTGCAAAATACGACCGGATGTAGTAGGACATCCTGGTATTTTTGCCATCCTGGTATTTTTGCCATACTGCATGTGGCATACTATGTATTGGGACATACTACATCCTGTTTTGGCATACTATATAGTAGGGTAGTATGCGATTCGGAACGCAGCCTCTGACTCCAGGACCCTCATCACCGGTTCCTCCCAAGGCTGTGTCCTGTCCCATCTACTCTTCTCCCTGCACACAAACAGCTGCACCTCCAGCCACCAGTCTGTCAAGCTCTTGAAGTTTGACACCACCCTCATCGGGTTCATCTCTGAGGGTGACGAGCCGGGAATGACTCCAACTCTCTGGACTCCTTCCGCTTCCCCCCTCTGAATTTGTCCCTTTCACACTAGCCTAATGCACAAGGCCTCTGACTGTACTGTACATAGGCTCACACTGCACACACTAATACTTTTTTGTATTCACTCTCAGCCTTAGAGGTGTCCAAATTAGAAGTGTCCGACTCTCACCTCTATTCCAGGGCTGTCTCAGAGAGAGGTGGTGTGAGTGACAGTGTCCTGTCTGTCTGTCTGGCCCATGAGATTCTCAGCTAAATATAGATGTCAGCTTGGAGGGCCGTGTCCTCATTGTGAGTGTGCCTGCTGTGTCATCATGAGGCTGGTGGAGGATATGCATAGGCCTAGTCCTTGATAATTTGATAACAGAAGACAGACACTAGAAAAAATATATTATGTGACTTAAAGACTTTCTGTTTGCAAAATCCCCAAATGTTTGTTTGTAACTAGCTAGCTCCCCATAAACAATTGGTAACCAAACCAAATGTATTCTATTAATCTGAGAACTTTTGAATTATGCAATGTGTTCAGCTCCACAGTTTTCTGTGGACAGATCAAAATGCAGCTCTGTAATCTCGGTGATGAATAAGGTTGGGCTGATATCGACCTTCTTCGCCGAGTACACACTGCCACCAAGTGGTGTGATGATGATTATCTGGGTCCTGGGAGGATAGCTCAGGGCTTCTGCCCTTTTCTATCCATCGTAGGTTTGGCTTGTAAATCCTCCGCTTGTCATAGGCGGAGGGGGCAGGGGGCGGTGCCAGACGAAAGATAGGCATATAGGCCAAGGCAGAAAAACAGCAGACAGCAATAGGCTAATAAAGTCACGAATATAATGGAAATATAGAAACGTGGAAATATAGACTAGTAAGAAAGATTAGTAAATACCAGTAAAGACAAGAAAGTGATTCTAATTCTTATTTAACCACAATTGGTGACAAGTGGTGTGAAGATATTGGCTGACGCTTTATACAACATCGTTAAAACGTCATCGATGTGCGACAGAATTAGGTGAAAGGACGTATAACCCATACGCTAGTGTAAAGGGTGAAGCGAGGCTACAAGTTCAGGACAATGAATGTAAATAGACTTATTATTCTTTCTAAATCTGTAAAATTCGGGAAGAGTTTGCTTACATCTAATGTCCAGCGAACTGGGAAAAATGTTACCGGTCACTTATATCCTCATCGAACCATCAAAACACATGTAAGGAATCTAGCCTACGCCAAGGATCTCTTCCTGGGGCAAGTAAACACGGTAAGTCACCTTCTTCTTTAATATGAAATTATGAATGTCAATTGTCAGTCGATATGCAAATAAAACAGCACAGTATGCATAACTTGTAGCCTAACTGTTAATTAGCTATCTAGCAACTACTATTTGTAGCAGAAATTTAGTGTCCCAATTTTCTAGTCGTCTAGGAGAGGATTAGCACTGGTATTGAAGATTGTTAAAGAAGAATCGATCTTTCTTTCAGTCAGAGGTGTTCCCTTATCCAGAGATTGGGAATGAAGAATTGGAGGAGATCAATCAGTTTGTAGCACCTGTGGAGAAGTTCTTCAATGAGGAAGGTAAGAATTCAAGAATTAAAAAAAAAAAAAAAAAAAAAAAACCTTATCAGATTATCAAAAGTCATGTTATGGAATTAGTCAAGAATATTTTACGTTGTTAACATCAGGACAGTGTTAATGTTGTGCACCCACATTTTACATCCCAAGATATTATTCAATGAAGCCAAGTTGTCGTTCATCTAGTAAGAAATACCTTTTATTTCAGTTGACTCAAAGAAAATTGATCATGAAGCCAAGATCCCGCCAGAGACCTTGAATGGGTTGAAGGAGCTCGGGCTGTTTGGAATCCAGGTGCCTGAGGAATACGGTAAGCTCATACCATGACCCGGCATGCCGTCCTCTCTGCTCGCCTTCTGCGTAACTCACTGCAGCTGTCTGTTTCCAGGGGGCCTGGGACTGTCCAACACCATGTACGCACGTCTAGGAGAGATCATTTCTCTGGATGGCTCTATCGCTGTAACGCTGGCAGCCCATCAAGCCATCGGCCTGAAGGTAAACCTGCAACAAGCATGTTTGCCATCTCTTATCATAACTAGCCAGTAAAGAGGTTGATACAGTTGTGGTTGGTGTGGTAGGGGATCCTGATTGCTGGGAATGAGGAGCAGAAGGCTAAATATCTGCCCAAACTGGCGTCGGGGGAGTATGTAGCAGCCTTCTGTCTGACTGAACCTGGAAGGTAGGGCTTGAAACCAGCCTGGAATCTCACTGTCCCACATATCTACCCAACTGACGACACATTCACTGTGCCTGTGGAGAACGACGTCACCCATGACGCCAACAACAGCTCGGAAATAAGATGGACGTTAACTAGCTTTGTTTGCCAAACCAGTAGTTAACAACACACTACGCAGTATTTTGCAACAGTTGTGGAATACTGTGTGTACGACTGATTTAATGAGACGCATATATAAGACAAAAATGCTAATAAAACAGTATTACTAAAGTTTAACTTAGTTACACAGGGAGCTCCCATCTTGTTCATGACTTCCAGAGTGAACTGGGGGTAGGGTGGAGTGGTATGAGTTCACAAGTGGAGAAAACAAGTCGAGAGGGGCGTTCCAGTAAAAACTGCGAGTAGCATCTCGTAAACCACAACTTCACGGGCCAAATGGAACGCATAAGAATAAGCATAAGTTCCTATCTAAAGACAACTCTAATAATCCTGGCATCACATGGAAGTGTTGTGGACTGAACCATTAAAAACCAGGGTATCGTTGTTATATCTTATTGTCATGCTCATGGTCCTTTGCAATTTGCAATATCTGTGTTTTTCCAGTGGAAGCGACGCTGCCTCAATTCAAACCCGTGCCACGCTGTCTGAAGACGGGACACACTACCTGCTCAATGGTTCCAAGGTAAGGCACATCAGTACCCGCAAGTGAACCCCAAATACCGCTGATAGTGCCGTCAGTTGGCTATCCTTTGTGATTTGCACTGCATTCGAAACGGTCACACGGCACTTGGGAGAGACCTCTCACTCGATCCGTTTCTCAGATCTGGATCTCCAACGGGGGGATGGCGGACGTTATGACGGTGTTCGCCAGGACGGACGTGGTGGACAAAGACGGCGTGAAGAAAGACAAGATTTCGGCCTTCATTGTGGAGAGGGCCTTCGGAGGGATCATCAGCGGCAAGCCTGAAGACAAACTGGGCATCCGAGGCTCGAACAGTAAGAACACACCTGGACCAACTGTTCATTGTTTCGCAGGACTATTATTTCCTCTCTTGACAGAGATTGTGTGGGTTTCCATTGTCCTCCATGTAACTGGTTTTGTCTCGTAGCCTGTGAAGTGGCCTTTGACAACACCCCAGTGCCAGTGGAGAATGTGATAGGGGAGGTTGGAGGTGGATTTAAGGTAACTCAACCATCCATTCACATTCTCAGTAATCAAAAATGAGAACACGTTCCATGTTGTCGTTTCACCATTTAACAGTGTTTCAGTGTGAGACCATTGTATATCCGTTTCAGTGTTGTGATTGGTTTGATTTGTCAAACCAAAAGTGTCACGGCTGCGTCTTGTGCATGTATATCTGTCATTGTACAGGTAGCGATGAACATTCTGAACTCGGGGAGATTCAGCATGGGTAGTGCTGGGGCTGGAATGATCAAGAAGCTGATAGGTAAGACTTCTCCGTTGTCAGGGATTTCTGGGCGTGTTCTATAGGTAAATAGATGGAACTTCCTCTGAGAATCCTGCGCTTGTCTCTACTCCCCTTGCAGAGATGACAGCGGAGTACGCTTGCACCAGGAAGCAGTTCAACAAGAAGCTGAGTGAATTTGGAATGGTTCAGGTGAGGAGGGTTGCACTCAGTTGAACCCTGAACCTCCGAATGAATCCTCCTCGAGAACTGGCATCATAGAATGTTCTGGTCCCGTTTACCCACTGTAGGAGAAGTTTGCAGTGATGGCCCAGAATGCCTTTGTGATGGAGAGCATGGCCTACCTGACGGCTGGGATGATGGACAGACCTGGGGTTCCAGACTGCTCTTTAGAGGCCGCCATGGTCAAGGTGAGAGGGGGAGAAAGACAAGAAAAGGGTGTCTAAAGGTTTATCCTAGGGTTGCTGTGCTGTCTAACATTCCTGTGTGTGTGTGTGTGTGTGTGGGCGTGTGTGTGTGTTTGTGCGTGCGTGCGTTTGTGCGTGTGTGTGTTTTGTGTTTGTGCGTGCGTGCGCAGGTGTTTAGCTCAGAGGGGGGCTGGGTGTGTGTGAGTGAGGCTCTGCAGGTCCTCGGAGGCCTGGGTTACACCAAGAACTACCCTTACGAGCGCTATCTCAGGGACTGCCGCATCCTGCTCATCTTTGAGGTACGGATGTTCATCTCAGCAGTGGAATACAGTAGGATTAGTTGCTGTATGGCCAAACAATGCTATTTGTGACCACCAGAGGGCACACGTCCACTTTAAGCAGAGATATAAACCCCATTTTCTTTAGGGGACCAATGAGATCCTGAGGATGTACGTTGCTCTGACGGGGATGCAGTATGCTGGCAAAATCTTGACGGGGAGAATCAAGTAAGTTTTGTACGTTTATTGATTCCGAGACCCCCGGCGGAGAACCCGTCCTGTGCAGTCACGGAGACCCCCGGGTGGAGAACCTGTCCTGTGCAGTCACGGAGACCCCCAGGTGGAGAACCCGTCCTGTGCAGTCACGGAGACCCCCGGGTGGAGAACCCGTCCTGTGCAGTCACGGAGACCCTGCCCTCTTTGTCCTCTAACTCGCTCTAGGGAGATGAAAAAGGGCAACATGGGGCTGATCATGAGCATGCTGGGGAAGAATCTGAAGATGGCCGTCGGAGCGAAGGCGGAGCTGGGCCTGACGGGAAAAGACGGCGTGGTGCACCCCAGCATGGCGGTAGGCTCTCCGCCACCTGTGTCAACACCGTCACGTCAGGCGGTCACGTTCTGTGCTGTGCTTCCAAGAGCAGCATGTTGATGAGTGCTTTGCCGTCTTGGCCGGTTTCTCTGCAGAATAGCACGAAGATGTTCGAAGAGAACGTTGTCCTTTTCGGACACACGGTGCAGAGCTTGCTGTACAGATACGGAAAGGTACAGTGCTGCTTTTACCGGTTTTGCTTCACTTTTATAGCTACTATCAAACATGCTTGTTTGGATAAATGTGAATGGATGTCGTTCCCCACTCCAAATTTTGGGAATTCCATTGGACAACGGTACCATTGAACACGACTGCAATTGCAGCTTGTTTCTATAGTGACTAGGGGCCTAATTATTCAGGGCCGGTTTAGTACAGTTGGGACCTATTCCCAACTCCCTCTCTTCCTGTTGGGCTGAGGTAATGTTCATCTGCTAGACAGCTGGCCCTAGGTAGGCCTTTTCCCCTAAATGAGCTTCTATGGGGCCATGCTATTGTAATCAGCTCTCCGCCGGAGCAGCAATAAACCGCTTGGAAACACTTCAGATGTCCGAATCCTGTTTTCCTGTGTGACTAAACCACAGTTCATATCTATTTCATGTGAAGCTTTGTATTTGGGTAAACTAAAGTCAGACTCAGTCTGTGCTCTGTGCAGCGCTGAAATGAATTAGAAATGATAGTAATGATTTGATTTGTGAAAGGTTCTCAGACCAAGGCTCCATGCTTTGTAGTATTATGATTGTTTGTTTATCTGCCATAGCAGCCCGCCCTGATGGCCTGAAGCTCTGTGTCTGTGTCTCTGCTGTTAGACCATAGTGGATGAGCAGCTCATCCTGAAGAGAGTGGCAGACATCCTCATCAACCTGTACGCCATGACCGCTGTCCTGTCCAGAGCTAGCCGCTCCATCAGCATCGGCCTGAGGAACCACGACCACGAGGTACAACACCACACACACACACACACACACACCTGCACTGCACCAATACTGCAGTCCTCCGTGTCTACTTCTGTAGCATAGAACTCCTGACTGAAGTGGTCAAGTCTAGACTTTAGTCTGGCAAGTGGCAACATTAGTTTTGGAGATACTCATCGTCCAACTGTAGTAACACTAGACTGGACTGGTCTTTTTGAAGCACAGTCCACGTTGGCTTGTTATAAAAATGTTAAATGGCTGAGAATCAAGCCACCCTGCCAGCTGTCGTGTCTGGCTCTGCATTGTGGAAATGGTTTCAGTTTTCTAAAGGAAAATGTTTTAGAAAAATGTCAGGGCCTATCAGGCACATTCCTTTAACAGAATCTAGTGCTTGTGTATACTTGCTTGCTGCTCCCTGCTGTTTCTGTGCTTTTCTTGTTCTACTTAATAACGTTTAGTAAAAATAGTTTTCTTTTTTTTACTTAATGTGTAGTAAAATAATAATGTGTAGTAAAATAATAGTTTTCTTTCCAAATGATGCTGTTGTCGTTATACAGAGCTTGATGAAATAAGTGTAAGGGTGTGTTCTCCATTTTTCTAGGTTCTGCTCACAAACACATTCTGCGCCGAAGCTTTTTTCAAAAACAATTACTTGTTGAGTCAGCTGCAGAACAGTAAGTATAACACAGAACGGTAATTGTGAACAGCCCGTTGCATTTTTATTGGGTTTCAGTACAAAAGACGTGCATGTGTTGCAGAATATACCAGTTGACCCCACGAACCACATTGCCCCGTGTTGCGTGTGATATCCACACCGCACAAGTCGTGTTAATTACTGAAATCTCGCAGACATTCTTCAGGGATGTGGTTTTTAGAGCGAAGACTTTTCACGTTTTCTTATTCGTGAAGTGAGTTCGACTTGTTTGCGTATTGGTTCCAGATTCCCCAGAAAACAACGATGCCAGCATCAAGAAGATTGCTCAGGAGGTTCTGGAGAAGAGGGCTTACGTCTGTTCTCACCCACTAGACAGGACATTCTGAGCCCTCCCCCTGCGGCTGACAGTTAATCAGCCTCCTGTCCTCTGATTGGGTGTTGTGGGCCACCAACGTTGCACCTATAGTTCCATCCAGCTCTTGTCTGCCTCAGCTCTTGTGTTATGCACTAACTTTTTAGTTCGAATGCCACATGTTTATGATGTTAATTTAATGTATATGCCATTATTACATCTGTGATTTAATGAAATATGTATGTTAAGGATGCAAGTATTTTACTGACAGACCATGGGTTATAATCAACAGTTGATGGGTATTGGGGCAATTCATTTGTAAATGTTATCCAAAGTGCTTCTTATGTACTACAGCGTGAGCTCATACGAGCCTTAACGTGAGGATGATAAGATTCACTGGACATGCAGGGTGACATCGTTGTAGGTCCTGGTCTCCACGATGTTCCTGGTCGGCGGGGGCTGGACAGCTCTGGGTTGGGTCCTGGCACCAGGGGCGCGGGGTTTCTGAAAGGCATGCATGCTCCGCTCCTCCTCAGTCAGGGGCAGGGCTGCCCGCTTGTGCTGAAACGAACGCTGACTCCAGAATTCTCTGCAACAAGCAACCCAGAAAATGTTTAATAGGTATAATAACTGTTTTCCTCTGCTGTAGCATAATGTTTTTTCTAGAATCTGTACTGAGGTTTGATTCCTCGTAAAATAAAAGGTCAGTTGTCAACTCACGTGAAGTGGAACTTGTGGTACTGGGAGTCGTGTCTTGGTATGGTGTTGTGGTCCCAGCCCAGGCTGTGGTTCTGGAAGGGTCTGGGAGCAAATGGAATGCTGCTCTCTCTCTCCACGTCCTCTGGACCTCGGACCTGTGGCCTCTGTACCACAGACAGCACAGGCACAGGCTGCAACACACACACACACACACTTTTAACACACCACCTCAGTTTTCTGCCGATTTCTATCACATAATTGTGACTGCCACCAGAGGTTTGGTCCTGATGTCTGCCAAGGTCATTTTTCAGTTTTTTACAGATTATGAAAGTGTAAATTGTAAGCGTTCAGATGTGCCATGCATTGACATATGCAAATATTTGAAGAAGATATGCTTCTGTGAATGCTGGTACACCTGAAATCATTAAGCAGAGATTCAAAGATTCAGAGCTGTTCACACTTCTCACAGCCAGGTAATGGATGGGAACAGTAGCTGGTTAACCCCGCCCCCAACCACTCCCCCACTAGATTAGCTGTCATTATCTGTCAGTGGCCTGTGATGGGCTTTTCAATGACAATTATGTTGGTTGGTAAGCCTACTAAAAAGTAATACATTAAATTGACTAAAGGCAGCATTCAGAATTCCAATCTACATGGTTATATATGCGCAATGCCCATGTAGCCTATTCTATGAATAGTTCCAGAATGACAAACCATGATTCTACCAACAGGCCATTACTCCAGCAACCCATTTTTTTTTACTGGCTGTTCTGTCTGAAACTGTAGAGCCCCCGTAGCTGGAAAGATGAATGTCAATGAACATAATCAAAATGGACGTGTATATCGTCCAGACGATGGGGCCTGGGACTGAGTTTGAAAGCAAGCTGGAGTTGGCTATTATAGGTAAGCCTATTATGAATATATAAGATGAAATTTAAGTTTCATGTTTTGTTTTTTTATTGTCTTATCATGTTTTTATTACATGATAATTTTTGTTTAAAAAAAAAAGCTACATCTTTGCGTGATGATGGGTTACCTTACTAGAATGCCTATAGCCATACCTTGAGGACCATGCCTGGCTTCCTGAGGGAGTACTTCATGGCCTTGTCCTTCAGCAGGTCCTGCAGCTTGCCTGGGTCTGCACCCCCCATGTGGCACCTGAACTCAGGGACCCGAGCCCTGGCTGGAGCGCTGCCACTGGGGAACACCTTCCTCAGCCACCTGTTGTACTGGGACCTGGCTGCCTCCAGCTGCTCCTGCTGCAGCGTTTCACCTGGATGGGAGACACACAAAACACCCAACACCGCGGGACTCAGCTGGCTTTGTTGTGTTCAGCGAGACTTACAAGCGAACATCTAATGCTCACAAAAATGAAAATGTCGGAGTAAACGTACTCTACTCCGGTTCACTTCCTGTCAACGAGTGCTGCTTACCGGCCAGGTGGATGGTGACGGGGGGTACAGGACTGAAGACAGGACGAGGTTTGACGTAGAGCTGAAAGTCCTGGTGGTGCCGGATCCCGGGCCACGTGTCACGTGTCAGTGTGGGGCTCAGGGTGTTCCCATGCAGCACGTTCTCCCTCCAGGACTGATGGCGGGGGAGACACAGCGTCAATAACACACAGGAGCTTTGCTTTCTTTACACTCTAAACCCAATGCAGTGTTCTGGCAAACGTGGCTGAATCGGACATTTCAGCACGTCGTTTTCACATCCAGAACCCGCAACACATAATTGTTTGCTCACGCCGTCCCGGGGGCAGTAAATGACAGTGTGTCGAAATGGAATGAGACGAGGTCGTCCCAAGACGACCATCAGTCAGTTAGCGTAGGCCTGTCGCATCGAGCGCAACCCCATCCCTCGCCTAAGCTCAGCGGATCTTCTGGAAAGAGGATCCAGTAAGAAAACACCAATAAAAACCTAATCCCTATGCCCGACTGCTGAGGAATTCCCATAAATACAACACTCCCGCTCCTGCGGGGACTACAGTGAAACCCGACTCCGCCCTGGCTGAACTCTCACCTTTCTGAGCTCCTCCACGCGAGCCTCGTCCGGACGTCTGGGGTGCTGGTTGGACTCGATGCTGCTCCTGAAGCCCGGGTATGTGAAGCCGTCGTGGGTGCGCCAGGCCGATCTGGACCTGGCCTCCGAGGCCCTCCGTTCAGCCTCCGCGTCCCTGGGGGCCACCGTGGCTGCGTGGTACCGCTGGCTGTAGGTGAACCTCCGAGCTGGTTCCTGGAGGGATGGATCGACATGTCCAGGCCCGGGGAAAAAAAAACATCCAGATGGACGGTGTCGTGTTTGAAACTGATCCAAGCTTACTGACCTCGGCCATCTGCTTGCGGAGCAGTTCCCTGGCCTGCTCGGTGGTATTCATGGTCTGGATACTGTAGTTGTGGGCTGCCCTGTCTTTAGCCTGCTCAGCGACTATGACTGCCTTTGGCTTCTGCACCTGGGAACTGGCTTGTTGCACATCCTCAATATTGGCCTGCAACACATTTGGTGTATGACGCTTAACTTCAATGAGATCTGATCCAAAACCCTTTTTTCTACCTTAAGTGGGACCCACAAACCTGGACAAAGTCTTTGTCATGTTTAAGCAGCTGCAGTTGTTTCCATTGCATGTACTGTCTGTTGTATGTGCTGAGAGGTCGGAGTGCGCTCTCTGTGCTGCGCAGGGGGGACATCCTAGACTCTTCCTGGGTCTTTGCCATCAGCCTCTGCTCCCACTTCCCAGGAACGATTCCAAATTCCTTGCTCATGCTGAGAACCATCTCTGGTGACGGGAACAGGTTGTTCTGCACTGCCCCTCTCAGCTTCCGCAGCTGACAGAGTAGGCTTAACCTAAACAATGATCCACATTTCAGGCCAAGTTCAACTACTAAGGGAGCTACTATCAGCGGTTAGATCATCAAAATAACTCGGAACTGTTATCCGTTAGCTTTCTTCTGTGTATCTTATTTCCTCTGGGAACTACGTAAACATCTCTGTCAGGTCTAGACGGCAGAACAGAGCCGGTTAACTGATGCCATCCTTATGCTATCCTATCTCACTGTGGACACAGATGAGTAGTGGTCATGAGCTCGTACCGTGACAAGGCCTTGAAGCAGGTGTGGGGGACCATATCTCTGACATAGACCAGAGGCTGTCTCATGATGGTCTCCAGCGGCTCGTGGAGGTGCACGGGCGTCAGGCCCACATCCAGCGTGTCGTACAGGCGCTTGGAGAAGCTCAGGCCCGAGTTGTAGAGGGCCGTCACGTGTTCGTCCTCGCCGCCCGTCAGCCTGCAACACATCACAGCAACCCACCAGTTCCACACAGGAATGTGACCTCGACAGCTCAACGCCCACGGACACAACACAGCTGAAAGCCGTTAACGGGGAGTCCGCACTGCCTTACTTTATAGGGACCGTTTCCCAAAGCCTTTTGATGGCTTTATGCTTCAGTCCTTCGAGAACAAAAAGGTGGATCTGCTTATCCAGCATGTGGAACCCTGTGACGGTGTCCAGCTCGCTGCTCTCCCTCTGCTTCGCCGTCATTTTGTAACAGGACAAGGCCAGCTCAATGGTCTGGTCTGAGTGGGAGTCGAGCTGGAAAGCTGCCGCGTTGATCCTCAGAATCTCTGACCTCAGCCTGGCGGCGGCAGACACGTTGTCGTATCTGAAGAGGTAAACGACGCGGCCGAAGGGGCAATCCGCCGCGCCCCCGCTGCTACTCTCCGCGATCAGGGGGTGAGCTATCTCAATCTGCACTTTGAGCTGGGAGTTGGCGTCTAAGTAGTGCCCGACGGGCACGGGCTGGCGCGTGGCTCGGTCAGCCACGCCTAGCCCGTCCATCATCTCCCTCTCCCATTGGCTCCTCTCGCTGCCCAGCAGCTGTGGTGGAGGGGAGCATCTGATGGGCAGGTTCACCTTCAGTGACCGTTGGCCGCGCAGCAGTTCGGAGAGGTCCAGCCTCGCTATGCCGCACGGGTTGTACAGCTCGCCCCTCCCCCCGAACGGGTTGTTGGCGGTGCGTTTGCCGCCAACCAGGGTCACGCTGCTCAGCTTGTCGTCGTCGGGCTCGGTGCCAAACAGGGCGGGCCTGGCGGGGGGTCCGCCCACCTTCCTGTCCCGGTCGTGGACCTCGATCTCCAGCGGGGGGCCTCGGAGGAACTCCAGCAGCTCCCCGGGGCTCAGCAGGCCGGTGAGAATCACGTTCACGTCCTTGAAGTAGACGTTGGTGCCGTGCTCCTGGCCTTTCGTCCTGTGCGCCTTCAAGTTGTGGAACGTGTACTGACAGTAAACAGGCAGACACTTCTCCTGCGGGGAGAAGAAAAAAAAAAGAAGGGTGGTTAGAAGTTGAAATTGTAGCGTTGAAATAGAGAGAAAGAGAGCTGTCGGTACCTCCAGGACATGGAAGGGGACGGGGGAGGAGGGCAGGGAGTTGGCTGACAGGATGGTGATGACCAGAGGGTTGAGCTCAGCCTTCTGCTCCGTAGAGATCAGTGGCCGGTCCAGAGTGATGTTGCACAGGCCCTCATACACCCCTGGCGAACAGGTGACCAGGCAGTCGGTCAGCGACCTGTCTCCTAACCCAGGACAAACAAACAGGAAAGGTACTGCTAAACACTTAGGGAAACATAATGAAGGCATGGCAATAATAAAAGTTGTGCCATGTCTATAATATCGCTGAAACATCCATTTCAGTTAGTGAGCATATTTTGCGGGATGACACACTATTAATATCTCCAGCTGCCCCATAATTTAGCAGAGACTGACAGGAACATCCTCGTTATATAAACAAATGATGCTGGGTTAAAATAATGATAGGCCAGGGTAATAGGTCCAACCCTGGAATGTTTGTCCCAGTAAAGTAGCTGTGTGTGATTGGTCTGGCTCCAGATTATAGGAGCGAGACCCAAGCCTTTCCCATAGTGAAGGCTTTCATCAGGATCCCCTACTGTGGCTCTAAGTGGGACACATCAAAAGCTAATGGTGCAGCAGACTAGCTTATGCTGGTGCCGTACGCTAACCAATTAGAGGTCTGGGTAGCACTGCCCCTCCAGGAAGGCAGTAAACGGACACTGTATCTTGTATCTGTACTCCCAAGTAATACACACGGTACATACAACAAGGATAATACACACAGTACATGCAAGAACAGGACAGGACTGCAATAAATCTAAACTTAAACAGCTGGCTGAGATGATGGAAACTGGCCCTCATTGTGTTTTACCAAAAACAACTTGCGGAAAGGAAATAGGCCTCAAGTTGAATGAACATGCAGGTTGTAAACAGGAAACGGGATGGCTTGTATAGTCAGGGTTGTTTTTAAGAGAGCGTACCTGCCAGCAGATAAATGAGACTGAGCTCCACAGAGGCCACTCCGTTCTTCCTGATGTTCTCCATGTGAGCAGCGTTCTCTGGAGCGGGTCTGTGGACGGACTTCCTCTTGGGAACCACCAGGTTCTGGTCTTTAGCAGAGCCGCTCTTCGCGGGAGCTGAGGGAGGAAAAGGAGAGCACGAGTTTGTGAGCGGGATGGCATAATTTGTGACTCGTCTTGACAGGTTTGGTTTGTCAGTGTACACTACACACATCAAAATGGAAGTCAAAGTCACATACGGAGAGCTGTTTTGCTGGTTTTGTCTTTGGGTGCTTTTGAGGACTGGTCCAGGGCCGGTTTCTCCTGTGTTGGCTTAGACGGGGCTGTCTCCATCATCTCCTGCTCCTGGGGGCCTTCAGCTTTAGTGCTCTTAGAGTCTCCTGGCTGAAGGTCCTGCTCTACCCCACTCGCTGATCTGAAAGTCACACAGATACAGTGTGCATGTATATTATGGAGATGCTAGCGGATTGTTGTGCTATTTCATGATTGTAAATTAATGAATGAGATTATGTAGGGTAATATCAAAGTCAAGTTTATTTATATAGCATGTGCTCATACAAGCAAATGTAACTGCTTTACAGAATGAAAGAAATAAAGATATCAGTACAGTAAGGCTAAGTAGTAATGGCATGGTATTAATTGACGGTATTGTGTCGTATCAGAGAGGGTGGCCAACACCTTTTGCGGCCACACTGCTGTTCTGCCTCTGAGAGAGCTGAGCCTGCATTCAGAGCTGCAGAGGAAGACACCTTCTCACTGGCGGTGACCTCTGTGGTGGCGGCTCTGGGCTCCACCGTCACATAAGGGTTCACTCACAAGGTGAAATACAGCTCACATTATTGTTTTTGTAACATAGGGGTTCACTCACAAGGTGAAATACAGCTCACATTATTGTTTTTGTAACATAGGGGTTCACTCACAAGGTGAAATACAGCTCACATTATTGTTTTTGTAACATAGGGGTTCAATAACAAGGTGAAATACAGCTCACATATTGTTGCATCTCCTGCAACGATCAATGTGAAATGTGCTCCAAAGAGGGCACCCTCTGATTTCTATTCAGTGAATGGGTTTTGAGAAAAGAACGTTCACCTGTTGCACAGTTCAGCTCAGATGACCTCTTGAAATCCATTGATGTGGGATCTACACGTCTCTTGATGGATGACCTGGTTCTGGGGTTTTCCTTCTCAAAGACTGCTCTCAGCTCATGCACCATATGCTTGATACCACCTTCAGAGGACAATTAAAGCTTTTCACAAGAGACAAATACTTTTTAAACATTCCTCATGACACTTGTGTAATTCACAAGGCCTTCACGTTATCAAAGCTTCGAAAGCAGCCAGAGACAATGATAAATGCAACACCCCATGAAGCCGTGAGCATAATGATCTCTTAAAAGATAAGAGTGAGGACCCCAGCCCGACCGCAGCTCAGTCCCAGATGTGTAGAAGGATTACCAGATCTCGCCGCCTCACAGTCTGGGGTAGCCCCTGCCATCACAGATTCCACACAAGAAACTCATTAGCTCAGTCTCCCTCTACACAGCACAATGGTCACAAAGAGAACACTGAAAACGGAACCCTCAAACACTTACAAACCGCTACTTAACCCAAGAATGTGAGGGGGGAAATTTGATGAACAATGATGCCAGTCTATGGTGTTGCTGCCATATACTCTGGCACAGAAAATGATTCATTCAGGTGAGCTGTTTATGTCAGCATGCTACAGCTGACCATGCAAGGAACACAGTTCTTACCTAGATGAACGGACTCCTCGCCGCTCCTGGAATGTGGCAGTCTGAAGGCTTTGGGGCGGTCATACCTGGCTTTGGCAGACACCCTGTCCTTGGTGTCCCACACCCGGAAGGTGATCTTGTGAGAGGCTAGTTTGATAAGTAGGTCTCTAGTGACCCTGACTTGGACAGACTGAGACCAGCCCAGCCAGACCTGCTCTCCCTCCTGCCACGGCCGAAGCACCTGTGGAGAGCACTTCATCAATGGGCCACGTGTATTAAAGGAGTAGTAAAGGGAAAATGCATGTTTAGCCCTGTTTTAAGGTTACTTATGATCATATACAATGGTTCAGATCAATACGTTGACAAAGCTAGCATTTTCGAGAAAGTTGATAATTGCTCTACCACCATTTTGGTCATACAATGGATGTGGGTGGGCATCTTGAAAAATCATTCAAAAACATGTTAAACTCTCGATTTCAAAGACAAGAAACTCACCTAGGTGTTAGTTGGCGTTCTGACATATAATTCACCATAAAGTAAGATTCTAGTTCACCTGGAAAGGCTTTTTTAAATATTTAGCATATAACTATTTAGTTGCAGTACATACGTGTGTAAACTTCCGCAAACTAGGTAGCCTAGCAACATATACAATAACAATAGCTACCGTAAGTTGTTCTGCTTCCTGAATCCCCTCTGCGGATTGATCTACACATCTACAACGGTCGCTTCAATACAAGTCAATGAATTTCATAAAATGATCAATAAAACCCTACAGGATTCATACTTTGCGGCGAATTTGATGTCAGAACACCAACGGACACCAATTACACCCTCAGTGAGCTTCTTGTCTTTGAAATCGAGAGTTTAACATGTTTTTGAATGATTTTTCAAGATGCCTATCCACATCCATTGTATGACCAAAACGGTGGTAGAGCAATTATCAACTTTCTCGAAAATGCTAGCTTTGTCAACGTATTGATCTGAACCATTGTATATGATCATAAGTAACCTTAAAACAGGGCTAAACATGCATTTTCCCTTTACTACTCCTTTAATTTACACAAGTAAAACGAGAGGGAGAGTCTGTCTTTACAAAAGGTGTAGAATGATACAGTAAGTGGAGCATTGTCCTGAGATGGAGAGGGGTATCCTGGAATCCTGTGTTACACCTTCATTAATAGTTAATGTGCATGGAACACACTGTGAACTGTCCTTAGTTCGGAACACTGTTATAAAGCCCTTGTGGAGTTGTCTGGAGTTATCATTATCACTTTCTCTGCACAGCACACAGTCACACCTGGATGCCATTTACCTTGGTTTCATTATCCATGTAGATCTTTGCTGCAAGCCCAAACATCACAAGGTCCACTCTGGTTGGCTCTGGGTCATCTGGAAGCAGGTTATATTCAATGTGATAGTAGCCCTGCGCTTTGGGGGCTTCAACAACACCACTGGATAAAACTCTCTTTGGCTTTTTCTTGGCCTTTTCCACAGCAATGACCGGCTCCTCGTCCCCTCCTAAAACAGGAAACAGCTAAATGTGAGATCAAGTACTGAATAACATGAAGAACAGGCGACACCACAAAGCGATTTATCAGTTTGTTCCCTTTTATCTGTTCTTAAACAGTGCAATTACTTTAGGGGCTATCCTCAATAAATTCAATTCAATTACATTACATTAATATGTTCTATGTGCCTGTCATACAGTACTAGGCTAACTGTCCGTGTTTTTTCTTTTCATACATTTTATGATAAATGTACTTACCTTTTGGAATAGCCATGGCGATTCTAACTGTCCATATGACATGATGGGAGCCATCTTTGCTGTGGAGTGTGTTTTTATCCACAGATGAACTTGACTCTGAATTCCCTATGTCCTGGTCCATTTGTTGCACTTCGCTTTGAGAAACCGACAAGACATTTTCTGTGTCTTTGTCAAAGACTCCATTGTCAGTATCAACTCCAAGGTCATACTCTGTTGATGAGTGGCTCTGTATGGATACATAACTGCTTGCTTTGGAATCTGTTTCCTCACAAAGCTCTTTAATTTCCATTGAGAGTTTGTCTATTGGGGAACAATTACACAACAGCATTGGTATTGGTCAGACAGTCCTCAAAAGAAAGAAAATAAATATTGTATTGTGGGAAGCATTCTTAGAATATCACACTTGATACAGATCAACCCAGCCTATAGGCTAAATTTACACTACATGCATATTCAAAATATTTTATACCCATCAAAACATTGCAAAACCACCATGCCTACCGTTTAATTGTCTGCTTGATACAAGAACTGCCTCGGCGTGTTATTCAATCCTACAGGTAATTCATTGTTTTCCAGAGAAATTACACAGGTAGGCTAGCCTAAACTGTTCTACCCTGTAACAACTTAGAAGAACTACATCCGCGCCATTAAATAGTTCTCTCTCCCTTTTCCGGAATAAAAACATCATGAGTTGGCATATTTGCTGTGTATCACAACGTGAACTAATCCATTACGTCCTGTTCAGGAGTGGCTTTTTTTTGTTAATCATTCGATCTTTCGCGGAATATCACAAAATGCACCGGGACGTCATTGCATCAAGTCGCCTTGGCAACCTGTGCCAGCTGCCAACAAAGGCAACGGTGTAGGTATTCAAAGTAGGCCTATTCAAAGGTCATTTGAATTTGAATATTATGGATTAGGCTATTTATCTAAACAGAGAGAAATGTTTAGGCTGCAGTAGGCTACTCTGCTAAACGGGAGACTATCAAACTGGAGGACATTCACATTCACAGCTCGCACCAGAGGATCAGCACTACTGAAAAGCAATGAAAACTTCACCACTGAGTGATCAGAATTCAGTTGAATATGTTAAGTTGGCAGAGAAACAAACAGTGATTAAAATTGAGAAAATGGTTGGAATCAAGAAAACGACTGGTTAAAATATGAACATCCTGGAGGAATACCAGACTTACAGGAAGTTTCTGACTGGCGTCGCACCTCAGTGGCGCATAGAGCGGAGAGAGAGCGGAAACAGCGGCCAAGGCGGAGGAGGTCAGTCCCAGACGGTCTGGAGATGCGGCCCCCAGAGACCAAGGCGGAGGAGGTCAGTCCCAGACGGTCTGGAGATGCGGCCCCCAGAGACCAAGGCGGAGGAGGTCAGTCCCAGACGGTCTGGAGATGCGGCCCCCAGAGACCAAGGCGGAGGAGGTCAGTCCCAGACGGTCTGGAGATGCGGCCCCCAGAGAAGGAGGCCAGCGAGATCAAGAAGAAGAAGATCCACGTGATGACCACTAGGGAGCAGGAGGATGCTTTGTATAATACAGTATCGTCACTTGATCATACAAATTATGCAGCCTACAGTAGTAGCAAATCAACACGTGAAAGAGGTTATGACAAAATAATAAAAGCCAAAATGATAATGTTACAAACAAGATATAGGCCTAGCGTAACTTTGGAGGTCTGTTTTGTATGAGCTGAAGAAGCAGAAGGCTTTATTTGTCAGCCACAGGTTGATGGTAGGCAGCCATTTCAATTTGGCCTAGGCCTATATAGCCCAGGCCTATGACTAACGATACATTTTCTAAAAGATATTGTAGCCTAGGCTTTTACTGTTGCCTATAAAATGTAGGTGGTAGGCTAACGTGTACTTTAGCAAATGTATCAAGTAAAAGTTTAATTTATTTTCTTTATTTTTATTGCATGTAGACTAGGCCTAGGTGTATTTCGTAGCATAGGCCTATATAATAAGCTTTTATCTTTAATCATATCATATTTCTTCATTCCAATCAGCTTGTTTTTGTTATATCAGATAGTTTACGTCTATACAGGAGAACAGAATGTCGCCCCCAGTTCTTCAGCAGAATTTGGGGGGCAGTGCTAAACGTCACTTCAAAGAAACGCCCCATACGCGCAGAACCTCTCAGATCGCCTACATGATCTTCAAACTTTTCAAAGTGGTCAGAGGCAGGGCATGGGCACGTCATGCACTACCAGATACCCTGTCGGATCATTCAAATTTATGCATATTGTAGATGGAGTTTCGATACGTTGACAGGATGGATAAAGTGGATACCAGTGATCCATACAGCCGACCCGCGCGCAGGACACAATGGATAGTGAGTACTTTAGCTTATCATTATGGATTAGATCGAGGAGTAGAGAACGAAATTATTGTATTGGCCACAGGGTTGGATCAATATTTGCAAGAGATTTTCCATCATATGGACTGCCAAGGAGACGGTAAGATACCTGTGGAGGACTTCAACATTTTATGTGAAATTCTAGGACTGAACAAAGACTCCGATTCGGAGGAGTGTGTCGGGATTTTGGACAATTTGCCAAACGAGTTCACTTTCAGACAATTTCATGCAAAACTGTGTGGATACTTCAGCACCAAAGCAGGGTGCCAGTATGAGAATGGAAGACTTCTCGTGGGAAAAGAGAGCGAGCATATAGAGACGCAGATCCGTCTCAGGAGCCCTTTGAGGCGGAGAGAAAAGTTGTTCTCCGTGGGCGCCAGTGGGCGAGGTAGCAGAGGGTCCTCTCCCACCTCGGAACGACATGCTTCAGGCTGCAAGCAAATGGGGTCATGCACACGGGAATGTTACGAGGAAATAGTTGCCCTTGAGGAAGCCGAAGACAGGATAACAAAACTGGAGGATGAGAATGCCAGTCTCAGAGAATTAGTTGAAGACATGCGTGCAGCTCTCCAGAGTAGTGATGCCCGCTCCTTGGCACTACAGGTAAGCCCTACAGGCTCTGACGAACACATCCATTAGCCTACTGAGTGCCAGTTGTAACTGCCTGTAACTAACATGCTTTGCAGTTTTGCACAAATACAAAGCACATCTATTTCTGACTGTGATCTGCTCATGCAAATGACCATCGCATTCCTATTTGTCACAGGTGGGACTTTGGAAAAGTCACTCGAAACACAAACCAGAAGGTGGCTGTTTCATCGCCCATCAGAAGCGAGCCGCCCAGAAGACCCCTCGCGGTCACATTAAAACCAGCAGCTATGACAATCTGAAGAGCCTGAAGACTTTCCTCCATGAGGTCGAGCTGATCCGCAGCTCACAGGACGACCAGATGGAGGAGGCCATGCAGTGGAACCAGAAACTGGCGCAGGAGCTGCGGAGCTCCAGGGAGGCTCTGGCTGCAATCGGGGACTGTAACAGGGTCCTGCAGCGGGAGCAGGTGGACATGAGGAGGAAGGTGGAGGACGCCAGACAGGCCGTGCTCAGTGGCCTGGGCAAGGTGAAGGAGCTGGAGGCCAAAGCCAGCCACATGCCGGTGCTGCAGAGGCACGTCCAGCAGCTGGAGGATGATCTCCTCTACTACAGGTAAAGACTGCCCTCAATAGAACCACGACGCATCACATCACCAGAAAATTCATTCAGCAGGTCTTTCTAATGTCTGTGTTTTATAGCAGTGGTTAATAAACCGTGTTGCAATGGTATTTACGGACACGCAGGGAATTTGAAAAGAGAGAAACCTGATTCTTACGACATTTAGGCTTGTGATTGCAGCATTGCAGCATCTCTGATGGAAGGACTAGCCTGACATCTCGCTATTCAAAGTAATACAACACCGAGATCTAAAAGACGACATGACAGGTGACCTCCCAGGGCACTGTACGTGGTCTAACTCTCCTTTGATGTGCTACCTCGTGAGAACATAGAGCTTTGTTATTGCATTATGGAGGTCTCAGCGGTTAAAGTGAACCATAATAAATTATAATTCTCCCCTGAATAAAATGACTCCCTATTTACCTTTGGACCCATGCCTGGAAAACTGCGCCATGCTATTTAAGTATGCTTGATGTGGTTTGCTATCCCGATTTCCAGCCTTGTTTTGTTTGGGTTTGGTTTAATGGGCAACGTGTGTGGTAAGTTGGTCCTGTTTTGTGTGCCGCTACTGTTGGAAACTATTCATTTCTATGAGCGGTTTAACTTTTTAATATGCAACTGCACTTTATAACACAAAGCTGTGTGCTTATATATCGTGTTTAGCTCTGTGTGTGTGCCCTGTCTGTTTTTGTCCTGTAGCTAATGACAAGAAGAGTTGGTACCCTGAGCAGATGCCTGTGCAAATATTCAGGACAACATTTTGGAGTTCTTATAGCAAAATGTACGGGTGTAAAGACACTCAACATGCCCCTAAAACTTTGCCGGTTCCTGCCGGTTCCTACTCTGAAACATGTTTTGCAGACACAGTACTCCATTAACCATAAACTTACAAATCTATGCAAACTTTTAAGGCTGTGCCAACAAGTCCTTTCCAGCCCCCTTCCATTGATACTCTTCAGCCAAATAATTCATTCAGCTCCACAATAGGTCTGCCTCTCCATTGAGCTTAGGCCTAAGCAGGCTGAATGTTCCCATCAATCTTCAGCCGCCCTCTCACTCTGCCCTCTCCTCACAATAACAGATTAATGCTCCCTCCGATGGAACCTAGCAACCAGTCTCCATAAATAGCCTACTTTCACCAAAAGGCACTTGCTTATCAACACCCTGTTGGGTAAACTGACCGGATCTTGTTTTTTATTTTTTTACTTTGTGTGTGTGTGTGTGTGTGTGCGCGTGCGTGTGTGTGCGTGCCCTGTGTGGGGATCTCAGTCCAGGCAGTTTTACCAAGAGTGAGCCAGACTAGGATGTGTTAGGTTTTCTCTAAGTGACAGTTCATTAGAGTGAGGTGAGGAGGCATCTGTGGGCATTCAGTGGGCACACAACTATTAAGAGACTAGCTAATGGGGCCAAAAGGATGCTGGCTGTTCTCCCTGGATCAATTTTCTAACTATCTGGATCTAAGCAGTGTATTTTCATGATTTCAGGAGTACTTATGCATGCACTGTATATTTTTTTCCCATATATTATTTCAATTGAAGCTCTGACACAAGCTACCGGTCACCTATGAGGGAAAGCTCTCTCTGATTTAACTCCTTTCCACACATCCCAGGACTTGTAATAAACTAGGCCTAACCACCATTGTTTTCAATCAGATAACTACTAGTCCCCAACTACAGTTATCTGGAACCTGAGAGATTAAATGTCACGTCTGTCGTATATAAGAGGTGCAGGCATGTGTTGCTGGATCTGATAAAAGTGATGGAGTCATCACATTTTCTACTTTGGGTGGCGATAATGGGATCTCAGAGATGCTAAAGACTGTCAGAGATGGGGTCACAAACTCCCCAGAAATTACTGTAAACTGTGTCAAAACCAGAGCCTTAAGTGGACAACATGACATGCTGGACGCAGGCTACGTCAGTGTTGTCGAAAGTTGACGTTATACAACAAACTGGACCTGCATTTGGCCACAGACTTTTCCACGACTAGTTTGAATTGGAACAGACTTGAAGCGAATGTGGTCTGCTAGTCTGAAACTCAAGATGTGGGAGTCGTGCTATTGCATAATGTTTGGATGGTGCTGCTGAACGAGCACAGAGGGACTGGGATGGGGGTCGCCACGCCGACGGGAGAGGGTGGGAAACGGGAATGAACTACCCAATCTATTACAATGAGGAACGGCTGAGTCGACCAAGTGTAACTTTGAATTCTGGAGTTGCATTTAACTCCAAAAGGTAGCGAGCATCTAAATCAGTCGCCTCCGCCTTTAGAGAGCTGTTAGCCGGGCCCAGAGACAATGGAGCGCCCAGCCCGAGAGGAACACAAAGAGAGGAGGGGGGAGGAAAAGCTACCATCTGGAGGAAGAGGCAAACACTCGAGTGTTTGTTCATGGATCGCAGGGCATGTTTTTCAAGGCCCACAAGAGAGGAACAGACTCGTCCGTCTCTGTCTCTCCGCTGTGTCTGCGCTTCAGCTTTCTAGAACGGGGCGGAGGCGGGAAGTCAAGATCTCTCTCGATGAGCTACGACAAACAACTCTGGCACAATTTTGTCTTTTGTCTTTCTCGTTGGTATGGCTCGGCTCGGCTCTCGGACGATCCCCCACTCCAGATGCTCCCTGAAACCATACCTTTACAGTAACGCGGTGTGTGTTTAAACCCACTGTGAGCCTCCACGGTGTCTCTATGTAAATGGGCCTGTCCTCCGACATCTGCTGCGTAGGCCTCTAACCCTTGGCCCTGGGATGCCGGGCCCCGGGGAGCCATAATCTCCCAGCCTTTTCATGCTCTCTGCGTGGCGGCCCGCGAGCTGGAGGAAGAAGGGCCCGGTGGGCCGTTTATCTGCCGCTGTGTGAGAGCCGCGGCATTGTGAGGAGCAGGTGCTGCCTCCGCATTCCCGCCCTTTGAATAATACTCGCCGCCGCGCTCAACTCGAGGGACGTCTGAGACCCAGGGTATTTCTCCTGCCTCACTGTTGTTGTTGAACAGCCTTCAGAAACCACACGGCCAAGTGGGCTCCTTTTCAGTTTGGACCCCTTCCCTCTTCTCCTCCCTTCCTCTTGGCTGGGAGCTATTCCGACTGTGCAGACATCAGCACTAATACATCACACACAGGAGACTTCGAAATTTAATTCATCAACGCCTTTTACTCCAGTGGTCCACTTGCACCTTGCCCACTGGCTGGAACTTTATGGACTGCATTCCCCGACCAAGGTCTGGGCCAGTCCCAGACTATAAAGCGCTGTTTCCACTGAATTGTGCAATTTAGACCAAGAACACGTTTTTATCTGTGTAGAGAATCCATTTTGTGTTGCTCCTCTGACTGTGTATCCACAGGGCTTTAGAATTCCAGTTGAATAGATTTATCACTGTCGGCTTTCCAAACAAACCCTTCACATAAACACATCCTTCCCAGCCGTAGCCTACTACAGGGCCCCCTGCAAAGAGAGCACTCCAAGTTCAAGCTCAGGTCTGCTGCATGCCCTCACTTGTAACCTCTGTGGACTGATGGACAGGAGACTCGCTCACACTGACGGGTGACACCTGAGGAAAGAAACAGCTTTTTGTGGAGTGGGGGAGGGGTAGGTCAGGGGCCAGTGCGGACGAAGGTTCAAAATCAGCCCTTGCTGTGGTAAACACAGGAAGTACTCTGGTGTCCTGACTCTAACCACAAACAGCTGAACTCCCCTTGGCCTGAAAACATTGGTCCAGACTTATGTAAATAATGTTGGACCATTCAATGATAAATAATCCAACCTTGCACTATTTGCAACTAGGACTATTGGCTTCTATACACTGACCAAGGCCGGAGAACATCTGCTCACTGCCTTCCATTGATACTTAATGTTGGGTCATTGAAATACAAGATGTCTCCTCAGACACAGATGTCTGTGCATTGCACCGTCTATAAGCTTACAGATAACTCAGTTGCTTGAACTTTTCTTAACGAATACTGTCTGGAGACTTATCACTCTAGGTCGAGGCTCAGAATTATGAGACAAGAGGTTCATCCATTACAAGAAGCAATAGTCTGGAGAGATACAGGAACAGGCAGCGCAGCAGACAGTTCAGGAAATATTAAATTGATTATCAAGCCCTGCTCTTCTAGTCTGGGAGCACCGGGATAAAAGATGCTACACTGGCTCTAGAAGCCATAGCGTTGAAGCCTGTCTCAGGTTTCGTTTTATAAACTCTGCTTTGAATCTCCAGATTCCAATAATCAAGAACGTGAGAAGTATGTCTTAGAGAATCTTATTTCCACCAATCACTCCATTAAAGTCAACCAGTCTCCAAGGAAATTGGAAAAATTCAGTGCCTTTTGCTGCTTCTGGTGTTTTAGCACATGATGCTAGGTACTGTAGGTCGATTTTATGAAGCTTACAAAATAGAGTTTGCATTGATGTGCTAACATATTCCGTATGGAGTGTTGATGCTGGTTCCTATTTATGGTTGTCATTACATGTCCTATATACCCCTAGTGATGGATAGGGAGTTCAGTTCATGCTTACTTTCTTCAGTCTAACGTTATTTCTCTTCAAGTTTGAACGCTCATTAACTTTGACAATCGTTACGCCATTCTATCACGAGAATCAGACGTTCTAGGATGTTTTATTTTCTCTCCTCCAGCAATAAGAAATATCGACTTTTCTGCCGATGCTACTTTTCCATCAGCCACTGGTGAGGGCTTTGTTCCCAGTCTGTGTCGGTGAGAGAGAGAGAGGTGGCCAGGCTGTCTACAGCATGTCTCCTGGATCCCACAGTGAAACCGCTATCCAGGATGTCTGGGCTGCTCTCAGGTGTCTGGAGAGCTTCAGACGCCTTCTCCCGCCTCTCCGCGTTCAGCTCGACCACAGAGCTCTCTCGCGCTACTCGCCATGTATACATTTGATCCCGAAAACCATCGCAGGAAGTGGACTCCTCAAACAGCATTACTCACATACACAATCCTAATCCCCTTCAACCAGTCTTAGCTTGACATGCAGCACATCCATTCTTTTCCCCCAATCTCAAAGGAGAACTTACTGTTTGTACAAGTACTTTTTGTCTCACAAGACACAAAGTTGGCACCATTTTTCTCCCCGCCCCATGTCAAAAGCCAGAGGCAGAGACTTCATGTGCAGCCCACAGTGTTCACCAGAGCCAGGCCACAGCTCTCCTCCAACCGCTTCTCTTGTCAATTAAAGTGCAATTAGTCACACCGGGCTCAGCATTTGAAAAGGCCCTTGGCTCGCTCATTCCCGAGTCTCGGCACCTCCATGGCAACCAGCTAGGCTGTGTGTTTGCGTGCCCCCGGCCTCCCCCTCCCTGTGCAGCTGGGGGTCCTCACAGGCCTGGGGCACCCCCCTCCTCCTCCTGCTGCCTCCACCACGGCCTCCATATTTCAAACATGTCTCCGCCCTTTCTGATTGATTGCCAGACACCAGGCCGCTGTTGTTAACCTTCCACTGCACATTACTCCCCTCTGTGGGCTTGTATCTGCTCTGTGCTCTCGCAGTATTCTGTAGTTGGTCAGTGTTCTGTAGTTGGTCAAATTTCTGTAGTTAGTCTGTGTTCTGTAGTTGGTCAGTGTTCTGTAGTTGGTCAGTGTTCTGTAGTTAGTCTGTGTTCTGTAGTTGGTCAGTGTTCTGTAGTCGGTCAGTGTTCTGTAGTTGGTCAGTGTTCTGTAGTTGGTCAGTGTTCTGTAGTTGGTCTGTGTTCTGTAGTTGGTTCTGTAGTTGGTCAGTGTTCTGTAGTTGGTCTGTGTTCTGTAGTTGGTTCTGTAGTTGGTCAGTGTTCTGTAGTTGGTTCTGTAGTTGGTCAGTGTTCTGTAGTTGGTCAGTGTTCTGTAGTTGGTCTGTGTTCTGTAGTTGGTTCTGTAGTTGGTCAGTGTTCTGTAGTTGGTCAGTGTTCTGTAGTTGGTCAGTGTTCTGTAGTTGGTCTGCCTCGTGCCAGAAGAATATAAGCATGAGTGCTTCTTGACTGAGTTTTTTTTTTTCACAGAGCCAAGCTGAAAACCTTTTCTTGATTTTTTTTTCCTGGCAAGACATTGTCATCTGGAAACACTTATTCTGTGATTCACGAAGGCCCCCTATCGTATTTCCTCCAACACAAAAGCAGAGGAAAGCTGGAACATTTTAATAATTACAAAATGATTGATCAGAGAGAACTGCAGTCTAAATTGATTATGAAATGTTGTAATTAATTGTAATGTGTATCAAAACAACAAAGATACATAAATGACTGTAGGCTGCAGTAGTGTTTCTTTTCATGTACTGTAGGTTACAATGTAGGTGCTTTCAAACTTCATGATGATGTCCTTCATTCTCTCTAGGTTTCCATCATGCCCCAGCTGTCAGTCATTGTATTCCCCTCACAACTTGTAGCCAAACCCGTTGAAACTTGAGGGGCAACTCTCTCACTGACCCACTTTACTGTGAAAATGTCTTAAAGATGCAATGCCTGGCTTCAATTACTCCGCCCATATCCAGAGAGCTATATCACAAAGCCCCCTATAAAAAGTATCATGGCCGTTGTTGATGTGTTTAGCTATACACTGTCATGTTACTCATGCGCTATTTGTGTGAGCCCTGGCCTTGGATTGAGTAGTGCAGAACACTGTTCCTCTGTGAAAATGTAAAGCAAGAAGTTCCCCCGGGATCCAGCCTTGTAGTCCGCGTGTGTAGCTAACAATAACACACCGTGTTTCACAGAGCACTTCCTCGTCCTCTTCTAGGTCGGAGCTGTCCAAACTACAAATCCCAGGCAGCGCCAGAGCAGGGCAGCAGGTCAGCGGCGGCGACGGCAGACCGGCGCAGAGATGCTGCACGGACTCCCAGCATGACCGGCGGTCTCCTACAGGGCGAGCCGAGACCACCCCGGACAACAGTAAGACCGCGCCCTCCCTCCAGTCTTAACGGCCGGCCGCTGGGGCTAGACCGCGGGCTTCTGTGCGTGCCGCCGTCGCTTGTGTCTGTGGCGTAACGGGGCGTTGTGGCGCTGTTGTGTCTTCGCCAGCGGAGGAGCAGCTGTTCCGCTCGGTGGAGGGCCAGGCCGCGTCGGACGAGGAGGAGGACAAGTGGACGGGAGAGCAGCAGAGGCAGGTGGACGAGGTGAAGACGATCCTCACCAGGCTGTCCTGCTGTGGAGACAGGTGCCGTAACCCCGCCTCTCACCGCGCCCGGCCGAAACGGCATCGCCGTCCACGACGGCCGCCGCCTGCGCAAAGGCGTGCGCAAGTCAGACATGACAAGCTTAGGCTTTTAAGACTGCGAAACACTTTGTACTTTATGAATGAAATCAATGAGCCTCATTTTAATTTAGCCGGGGGGAGGTCCTGTTTGAGATTAGATCTTTTTTTCGGGGGAGCCCTGGGCCATTTTTGAAAACGTGACATCTTCCCCCCCAGGTGTGACGAGAAGGCGGTGAAGAAGCTGCTCTCTCACTTCGGAGGCCCGCGGAGCGAGGAGAGCCGCAGCGCCGTGGTGGAGCTCCTGGAGAAGGTCACCAGGCTGAACAAGCAGCTGGAGATGAAGGAGAGCCAGGCCCGCAAGGCCGAGATGGACACGGACCAGGTAGGTAGGGGGGCCGCCGCGGACCACCGCCTCTGCTGCTCCGCCTGGCACCCGCCAGAGACGCTTACATCAATAGCTGTTCTCAGAATGTTTTTGTCTGCCTTCACATTATTGAGTCATTTTGGGGCTCTGGTCATGGTGTAAAATTAGATTAGAGAGGACCGGGTTGAGGTTGTTATGAGAGCACAGGGCTTCAAAGGGAAACCGCAGCGAGTGGCACGGCCCTGGTTCCGCCCCCTCCCAACCCGAGGCCGTGCCTGGCCAGCCAGCCCTGGGTGCTGAGCCACCCTGTGTGTGCAGCTGTTTCTCACTGGGCTGACCACGGAAACACCCACCCCCGGCTCTACACGACACTTACCAATATTGCAAATGAGAGCCTGTGGATACAGCCGAGTACCGTAGCAGCTCACCAGACGGGAACATACACGGTGGGGTGACCTTGATGTTGTGCGCGTAGCCGGTGGCTCCAAACCGGTCGGCTTCAACGAGCGTACGAACGCGAGGGTTTGTTTACATGGTGGGGCCGGGCTACAGGCCGCGCCCGGACTGAGGCGCGTGTGAGTTTGTGTAAGCTGACGCGGTTCCCCGTGTTTGCCTGCGTCTCCGTTCCAGATGAAGGACTCGCTGGTCCAGGAGTTGCAGCAGAAGGCGGAGGAGACGGAGATGCTCCAGATGGAGCTGCAGATGCTGGAGACGGAGAGGGTGCGTCTGTCCCTGGTTGAGGAGAAACTGGTGGACGTTCTGCAGCTCCTGCAGCAGCTGAGGGACCTGGTCAGTCAGACACGGCTGCCTGCTGCTGTACACCAGTAGAGAGCCAGTTAGCCAACCACCGCTTAGCTCAACTCTGCTGAATGAAGAAAGAGTGGTACATAACAGTACCTCAAAAAGTACCTCACGAATAGGCCCCTACCTTATATTCTCTCAAATAGAATAAACCATAAGGGTTCTGAAAGCTGATCTCGTCCCATTAGTTACATAACTTTCAGCCTTCATTGGATAATCACCCAATTAACAGCCTGTTAATAGATTGGCCACCGTGTAAGGAGTGCTCTCTGGTTTCAGAATGTGTCCCGGAGGTCGCTGGGGAAGATCTTGCTCAGCACTCTGGAGTCTTGTAGCGACCCTCAACATGGTAAGAAGCACCGCTTTGAACAGCTGTTACACTGAGTCAATAAACTGGATATGGCCATTGTGAAACATGATAATCAAGAATTACAAAAAGACCCCAAGTTGTAAAAGTTATAAATAGGTTTAAATTAGATTTTCTTGCGGAGAGGCTTGCCCGTAATGTAATTCTGTCTGTATACACATCTGTTGCCTTTTTAACAGGGAAAGCCCACATATTGGAGGTCCTCAACGCTCTTTACCATGAGCTGGCCGCATGTGAGATTCTGTCCTCCGGTGCCCAGCTGGAGCGAACACAAAGTCGTCAGTCCCTGAACGCTCTGGTCATCTCCTGCTGACCAAGCCTGCCACCTGCTGGAGAGATCATACCTGAGCTCAAAGGAGGATGGCTTGACAGCTCTTTATCTATAAGGCAATAACTAGGCACTAACATTTCTGGTTACTGTCGACTCAAACTGTGTACATTCTGTATTATACTGTATGTTTAGCTCTTATTTTCTTTAAGCCTGCTTGTCTGTCAAGAGCTACGGGTTTCTAGTAGAATATACAGTACTGTCCATGAGCAACACATGCACATAATTTTGTTTAATTCAACATTTATTTTTCTCTTGTCAATGTAGAATTGTGACCTAATGTGAAATTATTACCGTAGCGATCACGTAGATTAATTTTGAGGATCTAAATTACGTTTAAATAATGTAAAGTAGGATATAATTCCTCAGAATGCAACGGTTTTCAGGGGAGCGTTTGATCCATGGTCAATAACCCTACTGTGGAGAACAGTTTGTGGAGGCTGTAAACAAAGGGGCATTATCCTTCAAAATGGCGCTCACCATTTGTACAATACTGCAATCTCTGACCCACACCAGCATGCAAGCTAAGGATTATGTTCAGCATGTGGCGTTTGTATTGTACTCATGTGTTACAGTATGGAATAATCTTGTGCTATCCTTTTGTATCTGTCTCAAACAGAATGTAAATAATGACTTTTTGATGCAGTAGCCTTATGAAGGCTCCTCATTTAAACAGGCTGTGGAAGATATATACAAACATGCCTCTTTCATCTATACTATACCTCTGAGATCAGATGTATCTCTGGACAAAACACTTATTTTGGTATGACTGTCAATATTTTCAATTGACCGAACTTGTATTCAGTTGTTTGTATACAAGGAAATAAAATTATAAACACAGAATCCATTCCTGGGACCCGTTGCACAAAACCTGGGGAGGGGATTAAGCTGTCTGACTGATTTCCCAGTCATCCTGGCTGACGTTAGCCGTGATCCAGTTACATGAAAGCATGTCACATTTGTTATGACATCAGTCACCATGGAGATTTATCCTGCGGAGCTAGCCTGCTCCAGACCAGGCTAAGAGCCAGGATCTATCAATCTTATCCAATAGCTCAGTCACTCCGTTTGAAAACCAATGTGTTCATTAGTTATTCCACTGCTCTTTACATATCCAGTGAAGTAGGCCTACTGTTATTATTTAAATATTGTGACCATTTTTCTACATTTATTCAGCCTATATTCATACATTTTATTAAATTCTATGTGCTAGTCATTGTCTGTTATAATTGTGTTGACTAAGCTGTTCATATTATTCACCAAAGGGTTCAACTGGGCATCAGCTTAGGACAGACGGGTCCGATAACCTCAAATTGTGTGCCATCAATGGCAAATAAAATACACAAGGAAGAGTAACATGCATGGTCCTTTATTGTATAAAGATAAATCAAATAGGTAAGTAAACTGTCATCCATCAAAATCCTTGAAAACCGAAGTCACAAAGTGCTGTACATGATAGAAAGCACAGAAACAAAGCATACCACACAACCCAAGAATAAATGCACATTTACAAAGGTACTGTATGCATACAATGCACTCTGCTTGTGTGCACAATGAGATACATGTGCATGTAAGACAAATCCATATACCACAAATGAATATTGACATGAATAAATGCAGTAGCCCACCTGTATACTGTATATAAATAAAAAAGATAAACTCACTAGTTTACCCATATACAGTACAGGCATGCGTAGTGTAATAAGCACAAACAATAAAATAGGCCCAAGTCAACTGAAATAACCTTTTAAATATCGGCCTCTAACCACTCTTCTATTGCAGGCCCAATTTAACTAAAATGATGTAAAACATATTGGTTTCTGACCACTCTGCCATTGTTGTCATCTGGGAAAACAGCAGAATTGTCCCAGTCCACATCTGGGAGCACTCTGGGGGCCCTCTCCCTCCTCAAACAGGCAACATTATGGAGGACAGCGCAGGCAACAGTGATGTCGCAGGCTCTCTCTGGGCTCACCCTCAGGTGGCGGAGACACTGAAAGCGTGCCTTCAGGAGGCCAAAGGACGTCTCTATCCGGGCCCTCGTCCTGGCATGGGCGTGGTTGAATGCCTGCTGCGCTGCTTCTGGGTCTGGGAAGGGGGTGAGCAGGAACGGTTCGCAGGCATACGCTCTGTCACCCAGCAACACACCAGAGAATTCACCTGTCACCCAGCAACACACCAGAGAATACGCTCTGTCACCCAGCAACACACCAGAGAATTCACCTGTCACCCAGCAACACACCAGAGAATACGCTCTGTCACCCAGCAACACACCAGTCAATTCACCTGTCACCCAGCAACACACCAGAGAATACGCTCTGTCACCCAGCAACACACCAGTCAATTCACCTGTCAACATAGACTGGATTCATCACAATCCCATAGCAGAGTGACATTCCTGACACAGCCATGATGTCTAAAGTGGATATCAGTAGAGGTCATGTGTCTTACTTTGTGATAGTCTCTGGTAAATTGTAGAGGCGTGAAAGATGTGGGAGTCATGGACCGAGCCAGGCCACTTTGCCTCAACGTTGCTGATGGTGTAGTCGGCATTACAGACCATCTGAAACAATGAGATGTAGCCCATTAAACCAATCCAATGCACATCACATGCAATGCACAATGTTCATGTAGTTGTATCCTTAGGTCATGTTCACCTGAACATTGATGCTGTGAAAGGATTTCCTGTTCACAAAATCCCCCTCATTGGCCGGGGGGCATTTTATCCTGATGTGGGTGCAATCCAGTGCACCAATGACATTGGGGAAACCTGTAACACAAAGCAATGAGTATCCCTACTGTGACTGTTCCAAGATAGTGTAACACTTGCTTTGTAATCTGTAATTCCTCCTACCTGCAATACTGTAAAATTCATCTTTGATGTAGCACAGTCTTCTGTGGCCAGGGAAGGTGATGAAGATGTGTGCAATTGATTTCAGCGCCAGAGTTACACTCCTGACGATACGGCAAATTGTGGCTTTGTTGAAATATTCGGCATCCCCCACTGTATACAGGAAACTGCCAGATGCAAAGAAGCGCAAGGCCACGCAGACCATTTGTGGGAGGGTTAGGGCGTGGCTCCGCGCTGTGCGGTGCTGGATCCTGGGCCCCAGCAGTCTGCAGAGGTAGCGGATGCCATCCCCAGAAAACTTGTAGCGCTCATAGAGGTGGTTGTCAGGAAAGCCCATCGGGTCTGACCTGTCCTGGAACACCCTCTCTCGTCGGAAGGCTCTCCTCAGCACCAGTGCTTCCTCATCCATCACATCCTCCAGGAAAGGACACGCCATTGTGGGGGGAGGAACACTTCATACATAGTATATAGTCTATTGCATTACTTAATTACATTGGGAACATATTTGCGCCCTTATCACAGCCATTTCTCATCAGCTCACCAGTTGCAAATGATTAGTTAGTCGTCACGGACAGTCTAATGACACTGCTAACCTTTGCCAGAGCTGGATAATTGAGCCATGCTGATGTGTTTCACACACAGTACAGTGTGCATTGAAGGGCTCTCCACTGGGCATAACTTACCTCCCGCTCCAGTTTTTTTATTTCAAGGTCCAACTTCCTCAGGGTGCGTCTTTTGATCTCTGTTTCAAGGTACATGTCCTGCATTTTCCTCTTTTTGTACTGGATCTGCACATCCGCCAGCTCAATTTGCCGCTTCAGGTGTGTGGCATAGAGCTGTCTGACAGTGTGCGAGTTCTGTGTGAAACACATCGATTAGCACAGCAGGGATTGCGCATGATGGGGGATGTCCTTCCAGTTATACTCACCATGGTGCCAGGCTGGCTTTCAGCGTCTGGGTCCTGTAAAGGAAATGGAAATCATATTTTGTGTGGGCACCACATCATGACTTCTCTCACCCATTGTGGACTGAATGAGTACTTCCACAAGCTTGACATGGTACCTCAGGCTTTCTAGAGTCCAGGGGCAGGGTCTCATCATCACCATCATCATCATCATCATAATCATCATCATCATCATCTCCTGCTGCGGCTGCTACACTGGTGCCTTCACCCTGCCACATTCAATGGGATTCATATTGAAGCTAGTCGACATAACATGCCAGGCCTATGCCACAGTCAATAGGATTTCTATTGGGGGTAGTCAACAAGACTATGCCTTTGATGGATTACTCACCGGATCTGCCTGTTCTGGTGCTTGTGGGTCTGCTAATGGTGTTGGTGGTTCTGGTGCTGGTGGATCTATGAGGGTGATTGTGTTGCCGGACACTGCAAGGCAAGCCAAAGTCAGACAGTGCACATGGCTTCATATGAATGGTTGGTTGTGTCCCATGTGTATTGGTGATGAAGGGATGTACCATGCATGAAAGGGGTGACATCTTTGGAAGGACAAGAGTCAGTGGCTGTCCCCCCAGGGATCCCCTCCAACACCGGCCTCCCTTTGTTGAAGTGTAGGACCTTGTCCTCTGCTGGGGTGAGGTTGGGTTTTGGTGAACTACCCCCGGTTTCCTGTTTGTGGGTATTTTTCTTGACTGCTAAAATCAGTTCAGACAATGTGTGAGCAGGCACCTTCTGGGTACAATGTAGGCTACACCTAACTTGCATTGTTAACCATTTGTCAGGGCACTTACCAGTCTGCAGGATGTTCTTGTGCTTGATCTTAACTTGTTGCCAAGTTCTTTTGGGTCCAGTCATGTTTATTCTGTGTGTGTATATTGAAAGAATATATATGGCCAAGTAAATTCATCATGGACCGTGTGTGTGTGTGTGTGTTTATATTTTGCCGTCAGACAGACTTAATTATACACACACATTTGAATAGCCTTCATGTAGGCTATTGAAACAGCAGAGATATGGGGGTACATTCTCTATCATTTTACTCGCATGTCCAGTAAATTTAATAATTTTCGGGGATGTTAACTAACTAATTGGATTGTAATTACGACTGTTTCAGTCGGTTCCAGTACCAGTGGTTTGCGAGTCTATTTGTGGCTTAGCCTACTTACGCATTCAGTTGGTCAGCAATTGATTGCCACCCTCGCTCCCTCTGTTTGATTATAATTGCCGTATTTCCTTTCCTTTGTATTATGTGCTTGACCCCCTCATACGCCTCCATCAAAAGCTCTTGCTCCGTTGATGAGAAGTATGCTGCACGCGCCGTCGTCGCCATGGTGAATTTGGGATCTGCATCAGGGAATCAGTGATCGACCTCGAGGTTTGAGGAAGCCGTGTGCGCGCACTTCACAGGATTAGTTGCACCAAAGAGTATGGAAGGCCAAGAGAGGACACTTAGGTGAATTTTTGGCACCCACCTGAAGAAGGCGCTCGCGTAAAGTTGCCGCCATTATGGACTGTCACCTGCTGCTGAATTCATCCAGTCAACATGAAGACTGCAAATCAGGGGCCTGTTGCACAAAAGAAGAATTAAGATATCCAGGATAAATGACAAAGCTGGGCTCGACATATCCCAATGAGAGCGGCCTGGCTTAATTGGTTGCACAAAGGCCAAACCAGGATGAGCAGAAGCCAGGGTAGCTAATCCTGTGAAGTGTGCGCACACAACTTCCTCAAATAGACCTCGATATTAATCACTGATGCAGATCCCAAATTCACCATAGCAACGACCACTATGAGGCATACTTCTAACCAACTGAGCAAAAGCTTTGGATGGAGGCGTATGAGGCGGTCAAACACCTCATAAAAAAGAAAGAAAATACATAATCTAACAGAGGGAGCGAAGGTGGCAAACAATTGTTGACCAACTGAATTTGTAAGTAGGCTAGCCGCTAGCCCACAAATAGCCTACACTCGCCAACCACTCCACTGAAACCGAATGATTACAATCCAAGGAGTTAGTTAGCGTAGGGCATGGGTTCCCAAACTCCATCAATGTGGGCCTCTCCTCTGAAAACAGTGACACACCCGCGCCCCCCCAACCCCCCAAATTTGTCCATTATGCAAGGCAGCGTTACACAGTGAGAGGCTGTCTGACAGTAGGCTACTTTATTGTTAAAACTGAATAAGGCCCAGCTAATGTCTCTGTGTTTTCCTTGTCCGGCAGTGTGACTTTGTGGTCTAAAAGCGCAAGCTTGCGTGAAAGTCATACAGTAAATGCACGGAGCTGATTAGCTGTAGCCTACTACAGTACAGGCTGTCTTCTCTAATGACAGCTATATGGTACTCATTTTGTTCTCAGGTATATTCTAGCTATCAACAATGCAGAGGAGATAGCTGAGTATGTAGGTGAACTCCTCCAGGGGACAGACGGTCGGAAGAAGCATTTCATAGATGAGCTGGTGGACCGGTGGCAGAGGCAGACCCCAGACGACACCAGCACGTTCCTCTTCAAAGACTCCGGGGCAGGAGCAGGTAGGGGGTTGTAGCCTATTATGTAGCCTACCTAATTACTAGTACGGTGAATTTGTGACCATCGCAAAATGTGTGACCATCGGATTTTGTGACCGGTGGTCATGGTCACACATTTCGGTGATCACAGATGTCGGTGTATTAACACGCGGAAATCAGTGACCACCGGATCTGGTCACTGGTCACAGAATTCCGCATAACAACTGGTTGAATCAGGGCGACGCGAAACCTCCGGTTGAAAATACGTCGGTTGCTCTGGGAAGAGGGGCTAGCAGCTGATGACACAGTGGAAGTCAGAAGTAACAGTAGCCTAACTATAGTAACAGTACTCCTATATGCTAACATGGATATCTTAATAGCAACACTATAGCTTACAATTAGAATCAGAATCAGGTTTTATTATAAAAATAATTTTTTATTTATTTTTTATAATTTGCCACCTCCACCGCCTCCTCCTCCGAGCCAGGGAAGAGGAGAGAGAGAGAAGAGGACATCTCTCTCTCTCCCTGACTCTCTCTCAGTGGTCCAGAGAGAGAGAGAGGAGAAGGAGATATCAACTTGACTTTTTTTACTCTATACACTGTTTATGTATTACAATGATAAAAACACAAAAACATAAAACAATGTGTTTGATTACCCATCAAGAAGAGCCAATGGACTGTTCCATCATCACCCCTAGTAAACCTGAGAGTGTGAATCTGGGTGGCCAGGGGGAGTGCTCAGCTGCAGCCAGGACCACTTTCCCATGATATCAGGTGAGAGGAGTGGCATGTCTTGACAATTATGACTTAAGATTAGCACCTTGAGGATCCTCTACAGCAGGGCTATTCCGCTCAGGCCCTGCTATTGGTTCATTGGTATCGCTCAATTCACTTGTAATCGATTAATTAGGTGGGCTAGCTTGTAAAAGCTAGCCCAATTTGTGATATTCCCACTATTTCTTTCTTTCTTATTATTATTCTCCCCGCTTTTTTGGCCCTTAACTACTTCTTCATACTTTGTGCTAGAAACTTCATTCAAACTTTAAAATGTTCATCGTCTTTAGCTGTTTCCCGGATGTATTCAGATTTTTATATTTTTTATAGTTTTTTAGTAATTTAACTTTTATTAGTCATTTTTGTGCCATTGAAACTGCTGGTGGAATGTTCAGTATCATTATGTTTTTAGAGTGGTGGCAGCTGTTGCTTTGAAAATATTCACACAATTTGTAAACTGCTGTCGCTCCTACAGTTTTAACAGCTCATACACATATTCTACATTAAAACGTTCACACAACTGTGCTGATTCGTACAATATAAGTATCTAAGCTGTGTGACTTATAGTTTTCACGGTATGACGATTTGTTCGGCAACTGCGCTCTCCATTGAAACGTATGGGCCCACACTCTACCTTTTGAGCTGCTAATTTTGCATTTTTACCCTTTTTCTAACTCGTCGCCATGCCTACAGTTTTTAAGCTACACGGACATATCATATCCTAAAATGTTCAGCATTTTCTCAGGATTCCTACGGTGTCAATATCTAGGCTGTGACCTTTATACTTTTTGAGAGAGAGCTGTCTGAATCTGACATGCCTTTCCATTGAAGTGAATGAGAGGATGCTCACAGTGTCAGTTGGGATTTGAATTTGGGGACACGTGCAGGCTCTCTGTACAGGCACCCTTTTATGACTATTGTGGTAGCATTCATATTCATTCCTTCCTTCCTTCCTTCCTTCCTTCCTTCCTTCCTTCCATCCATCTTTCCTTCCTTCCTTCCTTCCTTCCTTCCTTCCTTCCTTCTTTCCTTCCTTCCTTCCTTCCATCCTTCCTTTCTTCCCTTCCTTCCTTCCTTCCTTCCTTCCTTCCTTCCTTCCTTCCATCCATCCTTCCATCCTTCCATCCTTCCTTCTTTCCTTCCTTCCTTCCTTCCTTCCTTCCTTCCTTCCTTCCTTCCTTCCTTCCTTCCTTCCTTTCTTCCTTTCCTTCCTTCCATCCATCCTCCATCCTTCCTTCCATCCATCTTTCCTTCCTTCCTTCCTTCCTTCCTTCCTTCTATCCTTCCTTCCTTCCATCCTTCTTTCTTTCTTTCTTTCTTTCTTTCTTATAATAATAATTCCTTCCTTCCTTCCTTCCTTCCATCCTTCCTTCCTTCCTTCCTTCCTTCCTTCCTTCCTTCCTTCCTTCCTTCCTTCCTTCCTTCCTTCTTCCCTTCCTTCCTTCCTTCCTTCCTTCCTTCCTTCCATCCATCCTTCCTTTCTTCCCTTCCTTCCTTCCATCCATCCTTCCTTCCATCCTTCCTTCCTTCCTTCCTTCCTTTCCTTCCTTTCCTTCCTTCCATCCATCCTTCCATCCTTCCTTCCTTCCATCCATCTTTCCTTCCTTCCTTCCTTCCTTCCTTCCTTCCTTCCTTCCTTCCTTCCTTCCTTTCCTTCCATCCATCCATCCATCCTTCCATCTTTCCTTCCTTCCTTCCTTCCTTCCATACTTCCTTCCTTCCTTCCATCTTTCCTTCCTTCCTTCCTTCTTTCTCTTTCTTTCTTTCTTTAATCCATCCATCCATCCATCCATCCTTCTTTCTTTCTTTCTTTCTTTCTTTCTTTCTTTCTTTCTTTCTTTCTTTCTTTCTTTCTTTCTTTCTTTCTTTCTTTCTTTCTTTCTTTCTTTCTTCCTTCCATCCATCCATCCATCCATCCATCTTTCTTTCTTTCTTTCTTTCATCCATCCATCCATCCATCTTTCTTTCTTCCATCCATCCTGCTTTCTTTCTTTCATCCATCCATCCATCCTTCCTTCCTTCCCTCCTTCCTTCCTTCCTTGCATCCTTCCTTCCTTCCATCCATCCTTCCTTCCTTCCATCCTTGCTTCCTTCCATCCTTCCTTCCTTCCTTCCATCCTTCCATCCTTCTTTCTTTCTTTCTTTCTTTCTTTCTTTCTTTCTTTCTTTCTTTCTTTCTTTCTCTTCGTGGTGGCGTGGTGGTCTCGCCACCACGCCACAGACCCCACAACTCAGCCCCTGATTGAGCTAGAGACACACAGTCTTCACCAGTGGGTGCAAGGAGACTACCCGGAGGTCTTCATGGTGGAGTCAGGTAGGTGGCCCGGAGAGGGGTACACTGTCCCTGACTGGCTCTGACCTGAGGGGGTGGAGTCTCATCACCACGCCACTATCCATGCCACGGGCCCCACAACTCAACCCCTGAGTGGGCTAGAGACACAGTCTTCATTGGTGGATGCATTGACATTGCCCAGAGGTCACTGTACTGTCCCCGACTAGCTGTGACCCAAGGGGGCGGGGCCTAACCAGCACGCCACTATCCACGCCACGGGCCCCACAACTCAGCCCCTGAGTGGGCTAGAGACACACGGTCTTCACCAGTTGAGTCAGGTAGGTGGCCCGGAGAGGGCTACACTGTCCCTGACTGGCTCTGACCTGAGGGGGCGGAGTCTCACCCCCATGCCACTATCCACGCCACGGCCCCACAACTCAGCCCCTGAGTGGGCTAGAGACACATGGTCTTCACCGGTGCGGGCGAGTAGGTGGCCCGGAGAGGGGTACACTGTCCTCGACCAGCTCTGACCTGAGGGGGCGGAGTCTCACCACCATGCCACTGTCCACACCACAGACCCCACAACTCAGCCCCTGATTGGGCTAGAGACGCACAGTCTTCGCCGGTGGGTGCATGGAGATTGCCTGGTCCATAGTAGTTCTAGCAGTAGCTGTTACATACAACTGCAGCAGCTAGCCCACCTCACATTTTCTCCAGGAAATGTACTTTCTAGTTTGTAATAGATGTAATGATACATTCAATTTTGACTTGATTTGTATGTATTTTGTTCTTTCAGATGAGTGATGCTGTGCTGTCATCTCATGTTAACCCCACTGAGGATGTACTTCGACAGCGTGTGCTGGACCTGCTGAGTGTGATGATGCCACCGATATCAGCGCCTGTAAACAAAATTGACCATGATGGCAATACACCATACTACATATCTGGGTACAGTATATAGGTTGTAAGGCTGTAGAGAAGTATAGTCACTGTGAAGAGTGTAACATCTTGACCACAGATTGACCTGACAATCCAGGGTACACATTTCTGAGTAACGGTACACTGATCTCAACCTAGGAGAAAAGGGCCTTAAAGTGCTCAGCCTGGCACAGGTTGATCTACACACAGATGGATGGGTGGAAGTTATTCACCAGTAATATGAAGGCTCTGAGTGAGTGCAACAGAGTGGTCTGTGACAGGAAAAAGTGACAAGAGGCACTCATCTACTGTACATAGTCAAATTATTGTTACGCATCAGAATCCATCACATCCTGTAGGAGGAAAACCACTGTATCTCTCAGCCAAACCAGAAGAGAAACAGAACATTTCTCAAAATCAGTCAGCAATAAAACAAACATGTATTAGTGTAGCCTTGTTGTAAGATATATATTGTCCATTAAATGTACATGTAATGCAAATTTGTATTTGGCACTCTGGCAACACAGTATAAAAACTGACAATAAAAAAATGCATAAAAAAGTCAGAAAATGAATCTATAGTGTTCTGTGTTCTTGAGCTTTGGGGGGGAGGGGGGCAGGGGCCTATTGTATTATAGTATGTCCTTGTTTTGAATGGCCACAGCAGAGTGCACAAATGATTTCTTGCAACCATCTTCCTGGCTAATGGGACCTGGAGTCTCCTGCCAGATGGTAACAGCTGGAATGATGGGGGTAGGTAGGGTCATTATAGATCAGGGTGTTTTTTGTTGTTTTGGGCTGATTGTATAGGTTCTGGAGTTGCAGTTGTTTGTCTCTGGTGATTTTGCTGGCCTGGTTGACCACCTGAGTTGTTTCTGTGTCTGAGAGGTTCCCATACCATGAGACGGTGTTGAAGGTGAGAACACTCAGTGAGTGACCTGTAGACCTGTGGACCATGGTCAGGGTGTGTTCACTGGTGTTGAAGCTCCTCCGTTTCCTGAGGGAGACACTGCCTTGCCTTTTTTATAGATGTAGTCTGCACGGTTAGTTTGTCAGTGATTGTTCCCAGGTATTTCAATGGCCTGTTCCACTTCTTGCCCCTTCATGATAGTAAGCTTAGGCAGGCCCTATCCTGCCTGCTCCCATCATACCTCCCAGACACAGCTCCTTGGTATTACTGAAGATGTGTAGTCTAGCGAAGTTATAGCTTGTATATAAATATGGGTATGAACATTGATGAAATACAAGTGTAGCTGGTATGTAAATATGGTATAACCTAAACATTGATGAAATAGAAGTGTAGGTAGGTAAATGTGTATGAACATAGATTTCAATATGAAACAATAATTTCTGGGGAAATTAAATTCAGTGAAAAAAGGGAACCTTATGTAAACCTGTATGGATGTAGTTGTACAGGTATCAGTCTATATAGAATGAGTAGGCCTAGCTTGTATAGTATTTGTGCAGATTTAATTGTATATTTTCATCAAGATAAAATAAAAAAGTCAGATCGTAATACTGGGAATTCCTGATGATTTACTATTTAGTAAACAAAAGTGTCAACATGAAAAGGTGAATGCATGACACTGACAGCGAACAGTGCACAATCAACTTGACCGTCCAAAATGGCAGTGGCCCAGCTCAGCAGCTGGGTGTATTGGCTCCATAGGAGACTTAATAGGAGTGTCCCCTCTTGGTATTCCATACTCTTTAGTTGCACATGGCTTCACTATGCGCAGCTGCTCAGCCTGGTTTGGCTTTTGTGCAACCAGTTAAGCCAGGCCGGGATACGTAGAGCCCAGCTTTGTCATTTTTCCTGTATATCTTAAAGGGGAAATTCGAAAACTTTAAATAAATAAACATGTCTTAAACAGAAATGGAAAGGGGAAGAAGATCAAGATGACAAAAAAAAAAAGAACAATAATAATTTAAAAACTTGACTTCGTCTCCAGATCCTCTTTATTCTAGTCTTCCTGCGGTCCACATAAAATGATACAAACACTGACAATATACAGACAAACAGACAGACATACAAACATCAACCCCATGAGTCTAGACAGAAACTACATAGTAAAAGTCAAAATCTATTTACATTACCAAACATTGCATGAGGTTATCAAAACACACTATTGAGTTGAAGCACAACAAAACATAGCAGTTGGCACTAGCATCATTCCTGTTGTGTGGTCTCTCTCAATAGCTTGTTTCTGTGATTTTTTGAATAGGTATTTGCCTCCTTGGTCCCCTCCACAATCTGGTTTTCTAGCTTCTTATGGAATTGATCCAAGGCAGCCAGTAGGTTGTCCAACAAAGCCTGCAAAAAGGATTACAACCATATTTTTTCGTAAATCCTGGAACAAGCATTCATTTACCCACAGCTTAATATGTCTGATGAATGTAACAGCTGATGTGCCACCATTTGCATGCTTCACTTGCGAGAGTGGTAAACGAGCCATGAGGGAGAGCACATGTCGTCAGGGTTACCTGTGCCTTCTCTGTTTCCTTGTTACAGCCATCCCTCAGGTTTTGCATTGTGCTACGAAACTGCTCAGTCTCTCTGATGATCTCCTGCATCTGGTCAGCTACCTCCTCTCTCTTCTGATGGAGCTGATTCCACTGTCTGCAGAGGGGAGAACAACGCCATGTCAGATTGTCCAGAACACATGTTAGAAAAGCAGTTGCGTGCTGTACCATAGCATCAAATCATTTAAATCCAGGAACTAAGGTATTAGTCGCAGGAAAGTGACCGTCTTTGTTTACCCCATCACATCGTGAACCTTCTGCTCCTTCACGTCCTTCATCTGCTGCCTGCGTATCTGCCGCTTGAAGTCCTTGTCCACCTTCATGGCCCATGTCCTCTTCAGCTGGGACTCCTCTGTGCTCTGGTCCTTCAGCTCCTTCTGACGCTTCACATAATGAGCCTCCAGTTCCTGGACCTGGACAGCGCACGCAAATATACACACAGGTCTTTTATTTATCTTCACTTCAGGGTGGAAATGGTGAGGCTTCCTAAAGGGATTGCTCTGGTACCTCCTGATGATGCTCCTGGGTCTTGTTCATGCTGCCCTGCAGGTCCTGGTCCAGTATTTTGTACATGAGCTGGATCTCTGCCTTGTCGTGGGTCACACCTTGCACCGTGGTCTGCAGCTCCACAAGCCTCTCGTCCGCTTGCTCCTGTTCAACACACGGGTCCAGTCTGAGCGGTTAAACCTCAGCTCAGTAGACCACCCACCTCAAATGTGAGCCCAGGCGAGGCTCTCCACTCACGATGGAGAGCTTGATGTTCTTCACGTTCTCCTTCATCTTCTCCATCTGGGTCTTCATCTCCTCTGGTGATTCCACGATCTGAGACTTGAGTTGTCCGATGGTGTCCTTCAGCGTGGTCAGGTCCATCTTCATCCGAGTCTGGCAGGGACATAAAGACATTCACTTACCAACAAACGGAGAGGCAGATTTTCATCTAAGGATGTGTTCCACACCAACATAAAATAACAATGAAAAGGCGTGAGGAACAACAACCACTAGACCATTGTTTCCTACCAGTTTCTGTGACCTCTCTGCATTTTCTGTTTTCCACTCTGCAATCTGCTCCTTCAGACCATTCTAGGAAAAAAAGAGAAAAATTAAACTACATATACCGCCTCATGGTTGTATGCCTCCGCCAACAAGTAAAGTTGCAATTTACATCCACGTATGTCCAGACTCATAAAAATATATGTAGTGAACACTTTTAGGGTCATTACAGAAACCAAACATTGAATATTAGATGAATAAATGTTGCTGTATCATTGCAAGGATAGACTATATTTATTTTGTTTTATCAGCTACAGAGGTAAGCAAAACATTATGTCACATTGAAACGGACCTTTGAGCTTTTGGTAGAGACTGGTGTGAGATTTTTCATAATTAGCATAGGAATTCTTGAGTTATGGCCAAAATCATATTGTGATGTCATCTTTTTCCCACCAAATTCATTCAATTCAAATTCATCCAAGTGGACCAGACAATAGAGATCTCACGTTCACAAGGATGGGACGGATGTGAGGTCACAGTGACCTTGACCACCAAAATCAAATTAGTTCATCCCAAGTGGACATTTAGACCAAATTTGAAGAAATTCCCTCAAGGCATTAGATATAGTGCTCAACAGAATGGGACGGATGGACAACCCGAAAACATGCCTCTGGCCACAGCTTTTGCCGGCGGAGGCATAAAGAACTGTAAAGCTACGGTGGCCCAACTCGTTCATGATGTACCTAGTGGTGATGTGGTTTTCAGTGTTGCCATGGCTACTTACGGTCTCCTGTAGCTCGTGCTTAGTAGCAGTGGAGAGGTCAGAGACAGCGGTGGCCAGCTCCTTAAACTCTGCTTGCTGCTCCGGGGGAATAGTTCTGTAGGAGGGAAAGGGACAGTCAGGTGCTGCTGTACCACGCTGACCATTTACAGCCCCAAGTCTTACATAAGACTTACGTCAGCTTCTCAATCTTCTTCTCAGCATCCTTTATTCCTCTTGTGTAGAATTGCAGTCTATCCATGTCTGCCCTCTAAGAAACACGTTATGACACAAAGAAATCAAGGTAATCAGCAGTGACGACAAATTATGTAACCACATCACATTTTTGGAATTTCACAAGTGAACGTTCAGACATATGATCTGCAATGGGTATACACATACAAATCTCTCCTGCTGCTCCAGGACCATCTCCACCCTCTGCTTTCTGAAGTGGAGAAAGTTCATGATACTACTCAGCACAGTGATGGTACGCTTCAACTCTGTAGGATAGATGAGCAAGACATTATTAAAGAGCAGTGATAAGCAATTTCAATTACAAATCGCACATTAGCTAGCTATATACTTACTTGGGGCCAGTAGGTCACTCAGGCTGAAGTCATACACGTAGCACGTGGATAGAAACTGACACCTGCAGAAGAAAACGTGTTAAATGCTACCAAAGACTGAAATAGTGTAATTTTCTAGAGCACATATTTAAGGATCTACAGACACTCACATTCGCAGATAAACACTTAGGATGGCTGTTAAGGCTGGATATTGGCTGTTCTCTGACATAGGGACCTGTTTGAAACAAACTCAAAATCTGATTCCATGGAATCCATGATTCCTATGATAAATTATAAAAGACGAGCAAGTCTGTGTTTGGGTAGTACTACATTGCCACATACCATGGAATGACATTCAGGCTTGAAGCGATAGAGGAGCTGCAGTAATCTCATGTATAGTCTCCGGATTGAATCTGGCTGTAAGGGAGGAAAACAAAACCAACTAACTTGCAAGCAGGAGAACGTAATGTAATTTCCATCATTTCTAACAGAGGTAGCTAGCTATGTTAACAGCAACTCAACTGATGACAGTTCAACAATGCTTCAACCGCCGATAACATGTTTGGGAGCAAACTCTTAACTAGTTAGCCTACTAATTAGCTGCTATCGTCGATAATCTTACAACATTTTACAACTTACATTTGGGTTTGGGATGAGGTCATTCTTAGAGAAATGTTTTGCCTCTTGACCAGTGAGGACTTCCGTGCGAAAAAAGTTTACGATTGCATCCACCTTGTAAAGTGGGAAGGTGTTGTCTGTCATTTTCCAAGGCTACAGGCAAATTTGAGGATGTAGAAATCAGCTAAAAACTGAAAAGCATACGCTGCCGTATACTATTGTTGTATCGTGTACCGTTGCAATTTTGTTTTGGGCGCGTTGGAACTACTTCCTTTTTATGAATAATACAGAGTAATCTGATTGGCCCGTTCCCTTTTCGTCGTTATAGTAAGGTTTGCCTACTGCGCCACCCACCGGGCTGGAGGAAATTGGGAATTGAATTGGCTCTAATATGATAGATAACTAGAACTCACTGATAAAAAGGTGCATGCTATTATCATTTACAGTTTGTTAGAAGAAATGTATACATGTTTTTACGATAATATGCTACGAATGTCCTACACTTGCAATGTTGAGCTGAGCTCAGAATGTTTCAGAATAAAAGCCTCTCATTCAGGATCTACGTATTTCGAGTCGAGGAGGGGTACCTTTATCTTTTAGACGCAGCTTTAATTTTGAAACACATTATCAAATGCATCACAGAAAAGGAAGAAGAAGCACATGATCAGCTGACCATATTATGACACTCAGGACGAAATGTACTGTAGGTAGGTAGGTAAACTGCTTTCTTCGTGTGTTGTTGCGATTGAACATGAGACAGGCAACTAACGTTGCTATTAGTTATACTACTAGCTAAAGGTCCTCCGCACAACAATGCATGACAACAAGCATTCGGAGCTCTGGATGAGTTTGAAAGAGTCGCTTCAATCAAACACTTAGTTACAAACCACCTTGTTGTCTGTCTCAACAATGTTGAGTTGCTGATCACGGAACTGTTTGTGCCTGCCCTGACCGCGGCTACCTTGCTAAATTTACAATGGCGGCAAACTGGCCCGAGAGAATTGCAGCCTTCTTACGCAGTCCGTCCGAGTTCCTGTCTTGGCAGTCCGGCACCACATCGGAGAGTTTCCTCGCGGAGTTACTACGCGAACTAAGAGACGACAGGGCCAGCGATAATGTCAAGGTAAGAGAACCAGCTTCCCGAATAGCTTGCTACTACTTAGCTAGGCTATAATACTCTTAATGAGACGAGGACCTCGTTTTGGACCACTGGATCCAAATCAACTGTTTCTGCTCCTCCCAGGTCCTGCTGCTGTCCCCACTGTGTGAGCATCCTACGCTGTTATGCCCCTCAATTTCAGTTGGGGAGGAGACAGCCCTGGAGCTCATGTCAGTGTTTGCCCAGTGTCCTCCCAAGTCCCTCACTCTCCGCTGCCACACCCTCCTGGCTCTCACCTCTGTGCTGCTCTGCTCGTCATGCGTGAGCACACAGTCGCATGCCTCCCAAGACTTCCTCGACCTCCTCCTGCGGATAGTCCAGGACACCAATGATCTCAGGGATGGGGCCGGAGCATGCGCCGTTCGGGCCACGGCCTGCGACTGCCTGCGGGAGCTGGAGGCCTGCTGCCCATGTTTGCTGTCCCAGCGCCTGGAGCTCCTGAGTGGGCTTAGGCAGCAGGAAAGCTCCAGGCTTCACCAGGCCTATGCAGGGCTCCATGCCCTAGGCTTGAGGAATGCCGTGTACCTGCTCACCCAGCAGACTGGAGCTGGCGCTGCCGAGCTGAAAGCTGTGCTGGAGGGGAACGAGGAGCTCGTACTGGGCGGCGGCTCCCACGCAGAAACAGCCTTTTTCTCCCCCCTCGCCCTCAGCCCCACGGGCAGGGCCCCCACCCTCCAGACGGGCCCGGACTGTAAGGAGCTACGCTTTCTGCTCTCCTCTCTCCTGGAGGAGTCCTACCTCCTCACTCCTGTGGCCCAGGCTGCACTGCTGCGAGGGCTGGTGGAGGTGGTGGCCATGGTGCCTGCTGTTTCCCCGGCGGTCTTTAAAGCTCAGCTGCTCCGTCTACTGGGCACGTCAGAGGTGAGTCGTCTTTAGGACATGTCGACGACGACGCACAACTGCTATACCAGTGCTCGTACTAATTTGTGACAGAGGACTCTTTCAGCCAATTAATTATCCAAGACTCATTTCATCGTGTAGCCTAACCCCAATCTCTCCCTGTCCCGCCATAGGTCTGCCTCTTCCACGCCACTCTGCTGATGAAGGCTGCATTCACGGACAGTCTGTTCAGCGCTGAGGACGAGGCCTTCCTCCTCAAGCGTTTGGTCGGCCTGTCCCAGCACCCCCTCAAGGGCACGCCCGAGAAGCTCTTCTACATGGACTGCATCCTGCACTTCCCGGAGAACCGTCCAATCAGCGGCGGGGACTGGGACGACAGCCTGCCCGTGCAGCTGACGCCCCGGCTGGCTGCCGCCCTAGCGCCCACCGTGTTCAATGACAGCTCCAGCATGTTGGCCCGCCTCCACCTGCTGTCCCTGGTGTACCTGGAGGAGGGGGAGGAGGCCTGCGATGGCGAGGGAGGGCGGGGCCTGGCCTACCTGTACGACCACCTGACGTCGCTCCTCCGCATCGTGGAGAACCACGGCAGCAGGGAGATGGTGGTGACCTTCTTCCGAGCCTCCTTCCTCTTCCTCCTCCACTTCCGCCACATGGAGCGCTACTCGGAGGACCTGACGCGACGGCTGTGCGCGCTGTACCTCCGCCACACCCGGCTGGCCCCGCACGTGGTCAACCTAGCGGACCGCGCCCAGGAGAGGCTGGAGGGGTCGGGCTGGGCCGCCGGCCTGCTCGGGGCCCTGCAGAGGGCCATCACAGAGGCCCCGCTGGCCCAGCTCACCCTGAGCCACTTCCGCTGGCACCTTAAGGTCCTCGGACGCGTGGCAGAGGAGAGGGAGGTCCCCCAGAAGAGCACCCTCAGCTTCCTGCTCAGTGTCGTCACTTCCTCTTCCCTGTGTGTGGGCGGGGACTGGCGGCTAGGGAACGGCGTGCTGGGGGTGTGTCGACGTCTGCTCCTGCACCCCAGCCTGGACGCGCTCCTCACCCCGCTGGCTGACCTCCTGCAGCATCTCACCTGTCACTACGGCGACACCGACATCCAGGACCACGCCCGTCTGTACTACACCCTGCTGACCACCCTCTCCGGGGAGAAGCTGGGGTCTGTGTTAGCCCAGGGGGGGCGACAGGGGGGCCGACAGACCAAAGCACGCTCAATGTCGGTCATCGTGTCCGAGACTGAAGACCTGAACAGCGGTCTGACCGTACACCGCACAGGGACACTCTTACTGAGGCTGGTCAAACTGGACAGCCGTCAACCAGAGAGGGAAATGAACCCCAGACCGGACAGTGAAGCACAGCCCGATCCAAGCCCCGAACCAGATCACAGCCCAGAGAGCCCCCCAGGTCTGGGGACGAGGGAGCTGGAGGAGTACAGAGCCCAGTTCCAGACCCCCGGCTTTGCCTCCGAGATCACCCTCTTGTACCAGCTGGCGCACGCCGAAGTTCGCGACCCCAGGTTCGACCAGCTCTTCAGCATCCGCCTGCACTTTGACCTGACGGACGGCCACTACGAGGACGTGAGCGACATCAGCGTGCCGTGTCTGTTCAGAGAGCGGAAGCCCCCGGTGGTGAGGCTGAGGCTACGGCCCAGGCAGCCGTACCCCACCACCCTGAGAGCCAGCGCCGTCTTCACCACCCGGGACGGGCACGTCTGGCACACTGCCCTGGCAGACCTCCGGGTGGCTTTCCCTCAGGTGTTCCTGCCCCCGCCTACACCCCTGACCTGGGCAGAGGGACACAAGCGGAGGCTGTTCCAGGGGATGTGGGAGGAGGTGGGCTCCGGGGAGTCGGAGAGAGATTCGTCTGACAACGCCTCTAGCCTGTTCTGCTGCCAGCTGGGGGCGTCGGCCTTGGTTTCGTTGATAGAGAAGCACTTTCGTCCGTATCTGATCTCTGATTTTGACCCGCCAGATGAGGATCCGGGCGAGAGGAAGGTGCTCTTTTTCCTCCCGCCACAGTCTCACATCCTGCTGAAGGTCAGGACAGAGGAGGACGCTGTGCAGGTCAATATCGCCACAGACAACTGGAAGCTTCTCCCTTACATAGGCTCTTACCTGAAGATGGTGGCCAGAGAGCAGCACACCGCAGCCTAAGGGTGAAAGAAGATACTGCATAAGTTAGGCCTTATGATTAAATTAACAGCTAAATTGTACTTGCCAATAATGGGATGATTCTATGTACTGTTATTACAGCTGTAAACTTTCCAGAAATTACAGCTGTAAACTTTCATCAAACTGCTATGTATAGCGCACACTTTGCGCACACAAGCCTACTGTATGTTGTTTAATTGCGCAGACATATTGGGCTGGTAGTCTTCATAGCCATTATTTTGTTTGTTTACAAATGACCTGAATTCCTGTGCTTAAGTTTGACTGCTACTTAGCTGACTTAATCTTAATGCCTCAATTCCACTGACTGTTTGGTGGGGTTCCAAATGCACTCAGGTTTTATTCCGTCCGCTACACGGCTTCAACCTGCACCAGTTGCATTTAAGGAGCGAGCATTTTGTTTGATATTTTGACAGGCACGGGGTGGGACCCATATACCATTTCTTCTACTACTATATGATGCGTCCCAGAGGTGGCATCCGTCAAAAATAGACCCGGTGTCTATTTTTCCCAGAGCTCTGCGGCGAGCTGGTTCTGGGGCTCTTCTGAAACGTCCGCAGCACATCTGTCGGAAACACAATCGTTGGCTAGAATGGCCGTGGTCAACCGTAAGGTGACAGGAACGCACCACAGCCGGAGTCAGTGGAATTTCAGCGTTAATTTTAGACAACTGCAGTACTTGAACAAATAACTAATATATCCTGTAATATGTATTGGGCTAAAGTTTGGTTTGCATATTATTGTACATAAAGAAACAACTTAGACAAAAAAAAGTCTGACTTTATTTGTTATATATTTCTAAAAATACTTTTATTTTCATGAAAACCTGGCAAAATAAAGACTGAATGAATCATTCCATCCGAGTTACTTGGGACACACTCCACTCTTCTCCCTTGAGTATCTTGTCTTAAAGAATACAATTAGTTTGACTAACTCAGCTCAAGACTGAATAGAAGGTTGTTTACAATCATGTGTTGTTAAACCCAAAGTGGGACCACATTTACTGTACAACCTGAGAGATTCCACATATTTCATTTGTTGACCTTTCATCTAAATAGATATGAAGGTTTCAGTTGCAGATATGTTCCATAAAAGCAGAAAACTTTAAAATCTGTGTGAAAACCATGCTTTTGTGCCAGGAAGATGATTACATAACCCTTAAACAATACAAAACTATTTAGTACATAAGAGTCTGAAGCAGCCCGGTACATCTGACCCTTCATGTTCATTGACACCATTACAGCCACTCAGTTCCAGTTCCTGTCTCGTCCAGTTCCAGTCTCGTCCAGTTCTAAACTGTCCTGCTCCTTCATTTAGTCAGGCCCTCAAAGTTTGGCTCTGTGCAGAGTGGCAAGGCTGTCTGCTGGTTGAGGAGTTTGTCCATAATGCCCATCTCTGCGTCGCGCTTCTGCGCCTCATCAAGGGGGGTCCAGGACATGTCGTACTGAAGTTTGTAACCAGCAACAAACTTGTGAGGGCACCCGGAACCCCATTCCTAGAGATGAGATAGATAAAGAATAGTTACATAACTTAATATTCAAAAATGCAAGGGTAAATGAAGAGTAGGCACCAAAATTTGTCAGCTTCATAAAACAGAGGTTCAGGGTTTGGCAGGCACACAAAACAGCCAATTATTTTCATATATTTACATGAATAGGTGGCCTGTTTTCGTTCATTTCTACCTCTCCATACAGTATCCCCCTGTATTTATGCTTACACAACTGAACTCCCACACACATAGCCAGGATTACTCCACCTCAAACTAGTTCAGTTTTCCCATTCGGAGGACATCAACAACCTTAGGGTCACATGCAGACTTTGGACACTGAGCTCCTCCAACTGATAACACAGTATACACCACATGTGCCTCAGCGTGTAAGAGCATGCCCTCTACTGTACGGAGGGCTTCCCTGAGATGACAGAACATTGCAAACAAAATGCTAATTCAATAATACACAATTTTTTCTCATCTTTTCCTTGTCTGGAGTCAAGCGCTACAAAACATTGGCAGAAGGGCAGAGCAAGCACGTTAGCCTACCTTTCAAACCCAGCGGCAATTGAACATTATTTAATCTGGAGCATATGAACAAAATACAAAAACATTCAGGTAATACACCTTGCCGTTTGTGTAGTAAAAACTCTGTGAAGTGAGAGTTAAAGTGGAAGAAAGCCCAAGTAAATCACACTGTGTGCCAGTTATGCTACAGACAGCTCGCTAGCAATACTTGAAAAGTGGAACTCTGCGATCAGTGACCAATCAGAGCGCAAATCAGTCTCTCTGCACGGCTCTATCTGACAGCCAATCAGCGTCTGATACAAAATCCTATCGGATTCTCATTGGTGTCCACAAATAGGTTTTTCTCAGAAGCTGTCCACTAAAAATCTACTTGGACATGTCTTAGATATATGATTATCTGGTCCTCTGCCATGTTTGTATAGCCTTGTTTATTCTTAGTCTATACAGGGCTGTGTAGACGACCAACCTGTGGGGAGAGGATGGAGAAGTATTTCTGGCCTGATGGGCGCTCGTAAAGGTAATATATGTTCCCTGGCTTCTTTACGACGTTACATGCAGCGTGATGGAGTTCAGCATCCTTCTTGGCGTCCTCCAGGACCTACAGAGAGAGAAACACAAAATCAGTGTATTGAACTCTTGAACAGAGTATTGAAAATGTAATTTTATCCTGCCTGACTCAACTCCTATGCATATAATATCATAAAGGCATATCTAACAAGCTCAACACATCAGCTTTCACAGAGCCACAGTCATAGAAAGACTCTGGCAATGCACCATTGAGCCTCACCTTTCTGGCCTGTTCCTGCAGGTATCTGATTTGATCAGCGATCACAGTCAATCTGTTGCAAGCATTAGCTTTGACAAAATCGTCTCCCTAGAAAACAAACACAGAAGGAAGGCAATTACATTGTTAGTTCTATGCATGTTTTTGTTGTGGGCTTCACTTTTAACAGTTTGGGGCTGTGAATGAATATGACTGTTGTGCCTGAGCCTACCCTCTGCACTTGTGTCGCCAGAGCCACCAGGTCCAAGGGGTCTCCCACCCTGTTGGTCTGGTAAGAGCTGACGAGGGCCAGGCCACTGGGGCTACTGCTGCTCTCCACCAACGTCACTGAAAACAAACAGGTGGGCTGTGTTACATCATATCTGAGTGGACTGTGTTACATCATATCTGAGGGGAAGGTGTTATCATATTCGAGTCTGATACACAGGGAACTGCACTAACATAGGGCTATCTGATGACTGATCTAATCTTCTATTGCAATTGTAATCAACTTGTAACCCCCTTAATAGTCAAACCTTTCAATCTGTCGCCAAAAGATTACAAATATTCATGCCCAGCACTCGTGCCGGTGTGATTGGTTACACTTTCTGTGTTGGATGCATCTAGTTCACGTTTTACAAATGACAGCTGTTTATGTTTAGGCTACTATCGTGCAAGGCAGCTTTGAGATCAGGAATCATTAGAAAATAGGCTCAACAATAAAACGAAGGCATCGTTTATAATGATATTGGGTTATTTCTAGGCTACCTAAAGGGCCGACAATTTCCTTTCAAACTAGCTTTAATTCAGTAGCACTAAAGGTGAATGTTAGACAATGCATTAGGTTACACATTGGCTTTTAGATAAGGGTTACCTTTGGTCGTTTTGTCTGGTTGATTCGGAAGGCTTACTGTTCTGTCCATTTTCTTTCTGTTGCAAGAATATGTTGCACGCTTTACTTCTCTTCAAGTTGTAACCGTGCTCCGGTGAATGTTTGTCCCATGGATGTATTGGTTTGTCGAATCCTTCTGGGGGGAGTTTCAGGGTCCTACGTCTCCATAAGAGCCGACAACTGTACGTCATACTTTTGCCTGTGTAAAAATAATCACAAATAATATTCTGGGGCTACGAATATCGGCGAATCTTATTTAAAAGAACTGGAAATGTGTAGTTCAATTCCAAGTTATACGTTTCAACCGAATTAACTATAGGTTTGATATACAATTTGTGCTGGGGAAACATTTATTATAACGGATTTCCCATTGGCCACTAAAGGACAACAACAGTAGACTAGTAGGCTAGTAAAGTGGTTAGCCCATACCTCCATGGTTTAGCCTCACCGTAAACTGTAGGTAGTTAGGCTATAGAGATGAAATTCCACTTCATTGTGAAATAGGCTAGATTACAGATTCAAATTCACAAATAAATAAGAAATCAGCACGATGATCTTGCCTGTTATTTTGTCATATTTATTGCCTTTTAATTGTTTAATTAATTACTTAACATTCCTTGAAAATAGTTTAAACAGCCTACCATGTGATTGAGGCCTATCAAACTTGAATAATTATTTAAACAACTACTCCTATAGGGCGTCCGTGGTAAAGATAGAATGACGTTTGATATTCGTGCTATTCGTTTGACATTCACGGTTAAACACGAGGCCGAATTTGGGGTCCGATTCGCGGCACGATTAAGTTGACCTACTGACTCGCAGTTTCTCATTGGAATTTTCCAGTCCACCTTAAAAATGGCATAATGCCACATTAGACCAGGTCCAGATGAAAAACCACATGCTTTACACCTATCAAACCTGCACTAGTACACTCCAAATAATCATTAAAACACAGTTTCAGATTTGTGAAACCTTTATCCTATCTGTGAAAGGCAGAAAAGGGGTAATTTCCCCCCAATCTAGACCAAATTAGACCAGGTCCAGATCAAAAACAACATTACCCAGACCTGTCAAACCTGCAATAGATTATTAAGTAGACTCAAGGGACTCATTAAGATGCAGTTTCAGATTTGTGAAACCTTTGTCCAATTTGTGAAAGCCAGAAAAAGGCAGTTTTGACTCTTTTTTCCCCATCTAGACCACATTAGACCAGGCCTAGATCAAAAACCACATTACCTTTCAAACCTGCACTACATTATCAAGTAGATGCCAGGGGCTCTTTAAAACACAGTTTCAGATTTGTGAAACCTTTATTCTATTTGTGAAAATCAGAAAAAAGAATGATTTCACTCTTTTCCCCATCTAGACCACATTAGACCAGGCCTAGATCAAAAACAACATGACTTACACCTGTTAATCCTGCAGTAGATTATCAAGTAGACTCCAGGGACTCATTAAAATCCAGTTTCAGATTTGTGAAACCTTTATCCCAGAAAAAAGGCGATTTCACTCTTTTTCCCCCATCCCTCTAGACCACATTAGACCAGGTCCAGATAAAAAGCCACATTACCTAGACCTGTCAAACCTGCACTAGATTATCAAGTATACTCAAAGGACTCAATACAACCCAATGTCAGATTTGTGAAACCTTTATCCCATTTGTGAAAACCAGAAAAAGGGTGATTTCACTCTTTTTTCCCCACATCTAGACCACATTAGACCAGGTCCAGATCAAAAACCACATGACTTACACCTGTCAAACCTGCACTAGATTATCAAGTAGACACCGGGGGCTCATTAAAACCTGGTTTCAGATTTGTAAAACCTTTATTCTATTTGTGAAAAACAGAAAAAGATTTCACTCTTTTTCCCCCCCTCTAGACCACATTAGACCAACCCTAGATCAAAAACAACACAATTAACACCTGCCAAGCCTGCACTAGATTATCAAGTAGAGACCAGGGGATCATTAAAAGTTTCAGATTTGTGAAAAAGAGTAAAATTGTCCTTTATCTTGCTTTCACAAATAGGATGGTTTCACTAATCTGAAACTGCATGTTAATGAGTCCCTTGTGTCTACTTGATAATCTAGTGCAGGTTTAACAGGTGTAAACCATGCGGTTTTTGATCTGGACCTGGTCTAATCCTAATTTGGCGTTTCCATAGGCATTTTGGCATTTTGAATCTGGAAAACCCCAACCAGAAACTGCGAGTCAGTAGCCAACTTTATCGTGCCGCGAATCGGACCAGAAATTCGGGCTCGTGTTTGACCGTGAATGTCAATATATATGTCAATATCACGAATATCAAACGTCACGCTATATTTATTAAAAATACTTTAATACAGTACACATCTCTTTTTTGCTAGGATAAACGCTATTAGTGCAGGGCGCACAGAGGCTGCTCAGCCGCACGTCTACTAACTCCACCTCCAGAAAAGTTTGCTCCCCCCGGCCAAACTTGAAGCCCCTCTCACTGCTGGCTACTCCTTTCCAGGCTGCTGTCCCACGTACAGGCCCCATTTTTCAGAATGGAGTGCCGTTTAGTCGTTTTAGTTGTTTTCCTCATCCCATTTTGCATGTCAGATGAGCAGCTTAGTAGTAATATTATTCTGGAGCCTTATGATTTTTTATTCGATACGGCGGTGGAAGCTTATTATAGGGGAGACTGGATGTCGGTCATCCTGAATATGGAGAGGGCGCTTCGGAACAAGGCTGCGATCCGAAAGGTGAAGGCTTACTGTCGGATAACCTGTGCCAACCAGACTGCTTTCGACGAGCCCCTGCCCGGCATTGGTGTGCCGATACCAGGCGCTGACTCTGTGGAGGACCTTGGATTCTTCCAGAAAATTTTGAAACGGGCTGATTGTGTGAATTCCTGCGAAAGTGCGAAAATTGGACCATCTACTGTCCACAAAGTCAGTGAAGCAGTGGAACTTGAATTTAGAAAGAGAAGCCCTTACAACTACCTTCAAGTCGCCTATTTCAAGGTAAACGTGATAAGCCTATCGCCGCACAATGGTTTGGATGCAGAGGATAGTAAAACCTAAACAGCATAATAGCATCTGTAGATGTCGATCATTTGCCTATAAACCAAACAAAATATGTGCAAAAAAATCTGCATTATATAGCATGTCAGGCACCTCTGATCTAAAAACAATGCTTATGAATGAGGCCCATGCATGTTTTTGGCTTCATTGCTGCTCAGTTTTATAGGATATGTTTCATTCAAACCTCTCCCTGCACTAGTATCCCAACCCCCAAGCCAAGACGGCCCATGCCACGTCTTTAGGTGGAGTCCTACTTCTATCTAATTTGGGAGTCATTTAAAGCCATATTACCCTTTAGTCAAATAAGTAAAAATAATGCGTTACATCATCATTGTATGGTGCACATTATGTGGAGCGTTTTCTCTTATAATTAAAAATAAAACTGCAATTATTAAGTTTTAGGCTAGAGATATAGTTCACTGATGGTCATCTCAAATTGTTTTGGCAATATGTAACGTGTAAACGTTATAATCCCGTGCTTTGCTAGTAAAGTTCACTGAACTGAACTGGTGAATGTGGTGCATCCTGGGGATCTGGGCCAGATGGCTAATGACAGTACGTCAGAGGTTTACAGCACATTCAAAGATGTTCTGTCTGTATCAGACAGACATGCTGGGATAGTATTATATTCTACTCAATTTTTTTTCATCTATTCTTAAGTGCTTCATGAGAATATGTCTTTGACCGGTGTAGATCAATAAGCTGAATAAGGCTGTGGCAGCAGCCAACACGTTTTTCCTGGCCAACCCGGACCACATGGAGATGAGACAGAACCTGGACTACTACAAGATGATGGCCGGGGTACAGGAGGAGGACTTCAAGGACCTGGAGGCCAGACCCCACATGGTGAGACTGAGACAAAGTTCTCCCAGCGACACACAGAATCACCTCAGGACCGAGTCCTGATCTCAGCAGTGTGTTCTCCAGTACCGCCGCTCCCTGGTCCTTGCGGATCAGAACCAGTGTGGACGCTGTGCTGACCGGCCCATGTGTGTTCTCAGGCGGAGTTCCTGCAGGGCAAGAGGGTTTACAGCGCCGACTCCTTCGCTCTGGCCATCGACCACTTCGAGGCGGCCGTGGAGGAGTACTTCATCGCGGACAAGGAGTGCCGAGTGCTGTGCGAGGGAGCCTATGACTACGACGGCTACAACTACATGGAGTATCATTCAGACCTGTTCCAGTCCATAACAGGTGAGGCCGCGCAGCAGGGCTCAGAAAAGGTCCACCTGTAGTCCATCACATCAGTACAGACGAAGGGAATGAGGTGAGGAGAGGAAGCCACGCAGAGTCAGACTATTGAGACGGAACTCCTGGGCTGCGTTCTGAATTGCATACTTGCATACTATATAGTATGCAAAAATAACAGGATGTCCTACTACATATGGTCGTATTTTGCAGTATGCAAGCCAGCAGACTTTTATGGCTATTCTGACCCACAATCCATTGCACAGCGGAAATTATGTGACATGTGCAAGTTGCGACAGCTGTGGATGAATGTCGCTTTAGGGACTGCGACGGATGTGGGCAAATTATAAGGTGCAATGTTATGACAAAATGGTATGTCCCAGTTATGCATACTGCGTGCAAAGTACATACTGTACTTTGGGCAGCTGCAGTGGTTTTATACTGGTAGTATAAAAAGTAGAAGTATGGGATTCTGAACGCAGCCCTGTTTCCCCTTCTGCTCGGTGATGAGAATAACACCTAGCACTAACAAGGCGATGTGCTTATTACCGCCACCTATAGGTCTGGAGGTGTGTGTACTGCTCAGAATGTCTATGTAAATACTGTGTATTTACCTGTCGACTGACCCATATTCCCCGTTTCTGTCTGCGCCCCAGACCACTACATCCAGGTGTTGAACTGTAAGCAGCGCTGCTCTGTAGAGCTGGCGTCCACGGCAGGCAGAGACAAACCATTCGAGGACTTCCTCCCGTCCCACTTCAACTACCTCCAGTTCTCCTACTACAACAGTAAGGCTGCCGCGCCATCGCCGTCACCAGCCTCCTCATCACCGTCATGTCTACGACGGGGTTATAATGAGAAGTGTTAAAAAATTAAATGCTTCTCTCTCCTCATCTCTTTGTCTGCCCCCCCCTCCTCCCCTCATCTCTCATCCTCCTTCACCCCCCCCCCCGTCCCTGCAGGCGAGAAGTATGCTGATGCTATAGAGTGCGCTAAGACCTTCCTGCTGTTCCACCCTGAGGATGAGGTGATGAACCAGAACCTGGCCTACTACTCTGCAGTGCTGGGAGAGGACCAGGCAGCCACCCTTTCTGCCAGACAGGTATGACACACACACACGCTCTATCAGACACACACACACCCACCCTCAGACACAACTCCCCTGGCTGTAGTTACACACCGGGCCCCATGTCCTAACCCTGTCTGTCTGTCCGTCCTTAGGTGGTGAAACAGTACATCCATCAGTCCCTGCTGGAGAAAGAGCTGCTCTACTTTGGCTATGAAGTGTTTGGAATCACTTTTGTTGATCCGGTGGGTGAACCTGTCGTCTGCTCCACTGTCCCTCCCTGTCCATCCCTGTCCCTCCCTGTCCCTCCCTGTCCTTCCCTGTCCTTCCCTGTCCCTCCCTGTCGCTCCCTGTCCCTCCCTGTCCCTCCCTGTCCCTCCCTGTCCCTCCCTGTCCCTGCCTGTCCCTGCCTGTCCCTGCCTGTCCCTCCCTGTCCCTCCCTGTTCCATGGTGCAGTACATGGGGAATGAGGGTACTATTCCAGATTTGATCTTAAAGGTGCTTCACTCTCCATCTTAGGACCCATGGACCCCAGCAGATGTCATGCCCCTGAAGCTGAGAGAGAAGCAGAAGTAAGACCATACACACACAAACACGCTCGCGCACACACACACACAAATGCACAAACACGCTCGCGCGGGCACACACACACACACACACACACAAACACACACACACACACACACACACACACACACCTGATGTGCACACCTCCCAGGGCAGAGAGGGAGACGGCTGCGAGGATCACAGAGGAGATTGGTAATCTGATGAAGGAGATCGAGACTCTGGTGGAGGAGAAGAACAAGGACTCGTCAGACATGGCCAGCATAATACGAGAAGGTGAGGATGGAGAGAGAAATGAGAGGTTAAACGTCTTTGATCATGACAGGAGCCTTTCTATCACTGTCTCGTGACAATTTAACCCCCCCACCCCCCGATCCACACACACACATATCAGGTGGTCCGCTACTGTATGATGACATCAAGGTTACCATGACGTCCAAGCAGCTGAACGGGACGGAGCGCGTGCTTCTGGATGGCATGATCACAGACGACGAATGCAGGGAGCTCCATCGCCTCTCCAATGTAAGCAGTGACAGCGGTAGTGTGAACGTGTCTGACGTGCGTGTACTGTATGTGTGTGTCTGACACGAGTGTGTGCTGTATGTGTGTGCCTGACGCGCACGCACGTGTGTGTTGACCTTGTCACGTGTGTCACTCCCAGGCGGCAGCGCTGAAAGGTGATGGGTACAGGGGCCGTCCGTCTCCCCACTCCCCGAGTGAGATGTTCCAGGGGATCACTGTCCTCAAAGCTCTGAAGGTGTGTGAGCTGCTCACCCAGGCCCAGCACCGAACACAAAGCCACAGCCCTCAACCCTGGCTCATTCCAGGGGCCTCACTCTGCCCATCGGTAGGCCGTCCAATATAGAATCAGACTGTTTTATATTTTGCTGACTGTCTTGTTGTCATCTCTCACAGCTGGGACAGGAGGGCAAGGTTCCTTTGAACAGCGCCCGTCTGTTTTTCGACATGAGCGAGAAGGTGCGGCAGGTTCTGGATTCCTACTTCCGCCTGGACACGCCCCTCTACTTCTCCTACTCCCACCTGGTGTGCCGCTCTGCCATTGACGGTGAGTCCAGAGGGAGGAGCTACGGTGGCGTCAATAATGCAAACATGCCAAGAACGCACATAAAAGACTCCGGGACGCCAGCTCCTTCTGCAATTTAATGCCTTGTAACCTAAATCGAGCAACAGCCAGATGTGTCTGTTATGATCTGGCCATGCAGAGAAGCAGGAGGCCCGCACGGACCTGAGTCACCCCGTCCATGCAGACAACTGCCTACTGGTGTCAGAGATCAACGAGTGCATTAAAGAACCTCCTGCATACACACACCGAGACTACAGGTACATGCAGTGGGTACAGTCACAAGAACCGCGCACATGCTAAAATTTACAAGCAATAAACTATTCTCTGGACACACTTCATATTCCAACATGCACCACTCCATTTCACAGAGTTTTGTTGTCATGTTTCAGTGCCATCCTCTACCTGAATGATGACTTCGAAGGAGGAGATTTCATCTTCACTGAGCTGGATGCTAAAACCATCACGGTAAGGCTCTTTTCACCTATACAAACTGATTTTTTAAAGGGGTAGAATTTTGTGTGGACTTGGCAGAAATGGAGTATAATATTCATAAGGGTGTGATCCACGAAAATAAGCCTCATTATTGTTTTGTTACCTTGGAACAAGCCCTTTATATCAACATAGGGAGTGGGTCCTTCCCACCGAAGCCACAATGTTGCACCATGTAATTATATTCAATAGGTTGTAATCTGCAACCTCACCACTAGATGCCGCCAAACATTACACACTGCACCTTTAAAAAGATAAAGTTATCCATTACTGTTCATCTGTTATATCTTGAGTGTTATTGTGGGTGACTGTGCCCCCACCCCACCCCAGGCAACCGTGCGTCCCCAGTGTGGTCGTGTGGTTGGCTTCGGAGCAGGAAAGGAGAACCCCCATGGTGTGAGAGCGGTCACTAATGGTCAGCGGTGTGCTCTCGCCCTCTGGTTCACTCTGGACCCCATCCACGAGGAGAAGGTACACTAGCACACACATTTGCTCACTATTTTGGTCTGTCTAAATATTTGTGCTCTGTATGTTCTGTATGGCCATAGACTGATTCAAGTAAACGTTGTCTTGTTATTTGCTTGTCCATAGGAGAGGATCGAGGCTCAGGAGCTGTTGAAGATGTTGTCTGCTCCTCTGGACGCAGAGTTCAGGCAGACCATAGTAACAGATGAAGGGGTGGAAGCCAAACCAGCAGACCAATCAGAAACCTCAGAACCACAGCCTGAGGTCACAGCTCCTGACCAGGCCACACCCACAATCCAGGAACAGGCAGACAAACCAGACAACAAACCAGACGACCAGAAACCTGAGGAACCCACAGAATCACAAGCTGAAAAACCCACCGACAAAAGTGCAGAGAAGCCAGAGGACACGCCAGTTAAAGTGGAAGAGAAATCCCAGGTGAAAATTGTAAGCAAAACTAAAGCCAAACCGTCCAAGGCCTCAAAGGCTAAAGGTACGGCTAAAACGACGGCCACTGCAGGGGATAAAGAAAAGAGCAAAGTGTCAGACAAGACCAAATCAGCTAAACCTGCAACGAAAACAAACGGCAAACAGGCTGTCAAAACAAAACCGAAACAAGCAGACAAAAAGGAGCAGAAGCCGGCCACAAAGAAGACAAAGAAAGACTCTGTCAAAAAGGTCCCAGAGGTCCCTAAAACTGACCCTAAATCAACATCAGACTTACAGAATGACAAGGTAGAGCTGTGATACCAACAGCACCTGTGACTGTTACTACATGTGGTGTCTATTTTTCTACCTTTGGAATATTTTGTTATGGTTTTCTCTGTGGGTGTGTTGAATAAAGGTGCAAAGTTGTCATGTTCTTGTTTGAATATCTGCCCATTTGTTGATTTCCAGGATAATGTGTAAATGTAAGCCATACTTTGATACCAAAGGACTGCATTCATATGGCTGATACTGTATCTCAAAACATGTTTGCATAGTGCCTTTTCAGATCCATCTGTCACAGTCTTGTCTGTTACTGTACCCACCTTTAAACGTCTGTCCGAGACTCTTGTGAACAGCTGTTTTTTATTTTGATGATGTCTAGATCTTGTTTATGCACTCTGTTATTATTATTTAACTGTTTTCCTACTGGCTCAGGAATTGAGAAGTGATCATTCCCACACACCCCCCCCAAAAAAAATAGATAAAAGAAAGCAACAAAAATGTGAACAAAAACAGTTAATGACCTAATTCACTTTGTCAGATGAGAAACCTCATTAACCTTCCTTAAATAAAAGCACCGTTTTTAAAGGAATGATTCACCCAATTTGAATGTTATATTGCATTCTTTTGTCCATCTCGATGTTCTATCAGTTACCAAGTGTGTCTAGAGTTATGGTCAATAACGTTGGTAGAAATACAGCTGGTATGATGTCACACAAGCATAAAACGCCTTTCTTTACAATGGGAGTAAATAGGACACTTTTCTTTAGCTTGTAAAAATGGGTTCTACGGGTGCATCTCAGAAAATTAGAACATTGTAGAAAGTTCATTATTTTCTGTAATGTAATTCAAAAAGTGAAACTTTCATATATTATAGATTCGGTACACATGTAGTGAAATATTTAAAGGCTGATTGCCTACATGCCACGCTCCACATTGATGCAGTAATTTGTGCAGAAGGAGCCCCCACCAAGTATTGAGTGTATAAATGAACATACAGTACAATAATAAAGATTAAAACAAAAAAGGCTTGAAATATTTTACCGACTTTTTCCACAATATTCACATTTTCTGAGATGCATCTGTATACGTTAATACATTTCAATTGTATACTGTCCAATAGCTATACATGAATCCTGAATAAGTACGTATCTTGAATAAGCCATTCCTTATATTTTTGCGATATCCCTATCTTGAGAAATGTGTTTTGACAGAAATATGTGTTTGAACAGAGGGTCCACCACAGTTCACAGTTCTCTGCCTCCAAAGTCCATGATGCATTGCAGCCTGCTCCTCCATAGCTCCACCCAAATGTAAAGCCTTTTTTCCATATTTAATTTGTTGTCAGATTTAGAGGAAGGAGATGTAGTATTTCACAACACACTGTTAGAAAGTGATATCCAACCATATCTCTTTGAGCCAGAGTACAGCAATGAAGTTAGACCAAACGGCAGAATCAGCAATGAAGTCCTGAGAGGGAGAGGGAGAAAAGGGGGTGAGACAAGGAGGACAGAGAAGCAAAATATCAGTGATTAAAATAGCTACTATAAAATGAACCTCAAGCGATGGTAACTTTCTGTAGGACAGGAAATACATAATGAAAACAACAATGAAAAAAAATCCCACCCAGGTGAGGAAGTACAGAGGAACTATTCGTAGGAATTATGTCGAAAGCAGAAATTTTGCAGCTCTATGGTTGATGTGATTGGACAAATAGCAACCTACTATTTTTACCTTTTTGCGTGGACAGAACCACAGCCATGCAAATGGAAAACACAGTTGAAAAGGACAGCGTTCAACTTCTCAACTAGATGAAAGAGAGCAGAGCACTCAGAAAATAAACTGACTCTTAACCAAACAAACCAATGTCTGCTTCAGAAACACACACGTCACATGTTGCTAGGCAGAGGTCAAACTTTGTACTTTCATTATTACTGTATGGTTGGCCACTAACAGTTAATTCTCAATCAGAACAAAGTCATTTACATAAATACAGCATTGTTTTTAAACATTCACAAACATTTAATTCAGTTTTACTTTGTGTTGAGTTAGAGCGTTGTTTACTCATCATGTTTGGCTCTTCAGGCTGTCACACTCAGTTCTCCTAAATTCAGCCATGCCAACCATATTGACAGTGTTACAGCAACAGACAGATATATCTCTTTATAGTGCAGCACAAGGAATAGCACAGGTATCAACTGACCACTTAAAACTCAATTAACCAATTAGATCCAAATCAACAACATCCTGAGAAGCCATTTTGCCAGTCGTGCAAGGTTTCCTCAGCAAAACAAGTGCTGAGCTGATCCGTGCTATGCCTATGTCACAATGTGTGTAAGCCTATCTGCTTATGGACCGTGTGCTTGGGATCAAATTAGATACTGGGAAAATAATTCATGTTTACAATATGGGAGGGACTGATGTCGAAGAGCAAGCTCTGGAAACGTTTGCATCTGGGGAAGTGTTTCTGTGTGAAAACTACAAACCTGAGACACTATGACGAAAGACAATGATGTATTTCCACCAAAAATGTTTTATTGATCAAGCAAAGCATGTAATTGGTCAAAATGTTGTGAAAGCAGTTCATTAAATGATGATGAGCAAAACTGTCTTTGGCATAGTTTAATATGTTCACATAATTCTGGTGTTAGCATCATATTTATTGTTAGTATAAGACAACAATAAAACTTACAAGCGGAGCATTTAATGTGTGATAGTCGTGTCATCTCTTACATGTAACTCAAGCATATCAAAAAAGCAGTTTTTTTTTATATATATATATATTTTTTACAGCATGACAGTGGTTAATACGTTTGAAGCAGTAATTATTTGCATCAACTGCAGTACATCGGAATACATAAGTGCCCAGATTAAGTCCCAAACATTTCTTCTACACATACTGTGAGTAATGATGATTACAGAAGAGGACCATGTCATAATGTGGTCTCAGTTACATCTGTCCTAGACGTGGTCTCAGTTGCACTCGTTTCCTTTGATGAGGAAGAATGTTCCAGCAGCCACTCCCAGCAGCCCCAGCGCCAGACCCACTCCACAGAACACAGCAGGACCCACACTGGGCAGGCTCACCTCCACATCTGGGGACCAACACACACACACACACACACACACACACACACACACACACACACACACACACACACACACACACACACAGCTCTTTATTTTGATTTTGTAGTAATATTGATCGTAATGTGAGTCAGATACTACACTAGTAGTGCTGTTATTGAGGAGAGGCTGGTGAATGAGTCCTCACCCCACATCCGTGTTTGAGGCTCAGTCAGGGCCCTGTGCTCCACACTGCAGCTGTAGATGTCTCCCTCCTCAGGTGTGAACGTCAGCCTGGAGATCTGGTTGAAAGTGTTGTCTTTGTTGGGGTAGGGAGTGCTGATTTTCACCCCCTCTGTCACCTTCTCACCGTTCCTGGTCCACGTGACACTCACAGGCGCAGGGTAGAACTCAGTCACATGACAGATGAGAGTGTTCTCCAGCCCCAGCTCCACAGCGTCCTTGGTGTAGATGGTGCTGTGGGGGGGGTCTGTAGAGGAACACATTAATCATCACTCAGTTCTGCCTTTCCTCTGTGCTGTTGAACATAGATACATTCTGACCAAGAGTTGTGTCTTCTCTTACCTTGTGTAATTGTAGGGTTTTTATAAGCGCTTCTAGCGGTGGCCAAATTTGCTCTGCATATCTGTAGTTCCCCCACCGCTGCTTCATAAAATCCAGGGAAGCTCATTGAATCTGCAAATTTAGGGAACGCCGGTACCCCCACCTTGTTGGAGAAGTCTGCATACCACAGCTCTTCACCATCTAGTCCATACATATTACCTCCATCTGTATCAGAGCACCCACTCAGATACACATCATCATGCATCACTGGAAAAAGAGACAGAAAACAACACAGTTATGAAGCTGTACACATTCATAGCAAGACATAATCCGTCATGTGATCAATTCCTGAGAAAGAATTTCACAGGTTTTATTTGACCTGTTTACTTTAATCTTAGTCAGTTGATCTCTACAGCTGATATTGATGACCATTCTATAAGTAAGAAAACTTTTTTTAACCAGTTAATAAATTAATTGAATATGAATATGATGCATTTACTGTACCTTGTGCTTTGACACAGAGTAGACAGGAGAGAAAGAGGACAGCTCCAGACCCCTTCATGTTCAGACTTCAAAGAGAGGAGAACTGAGAAGACTTGAATTATACACTGAACTGAACATTTATTTTCTCTGAACGGTCTTGTGTAGGACTCTTGGACCAATCAGATGAGTCATTTCCAGCCTCATCATCTGTATCTAGGTAGACGCTCATATGGCTGTTCAGGCTTGTAGTGTAAATGCACAGTGAATGAGAACTTAGCAGGTAACGCAGGGATAGAATACATAGATTTGGGGTGTCAGAGGCTTCTCACATAAAGGTCTTTATGTAAAAAGAAGATAATGATCATCAGATTGATGGGGACTTGAAAGTATACAGTATAACATGAAGCCTATAACGCCATTAGGGAAGTGGCTGATTATATGCATTAGTTATAGTAGAACTAGATGACTAATGGCTGTCATGTAAAAGTGAGAATGCATGACGGAATTATTCAATTAATTATTTTACCTTTTTACATTAATATGATAGCTCAAGTACTGGCAAAACACATAATTGAATCAATCTACCCCCTGAAAACTACAACAAAGAAAGATTAGGGCTAAGTTCCTATCCACTTACATAAACTGTTGGGATGAGAATCTCACTGATACTGTATCACAGAAAACAGGCTGTCCAGATAAACCAGTCTGGAGAAGTCCCTAAATATTGAAACCATAAAACTATTGAGCGACTTTGGACAGAAGAATATTGTCAGATTTTTTATAGCTCCAAAGATTAGGGGAAGGCTTCTATCTATACAACAACTATTCTGGAGGGTATGTGGGCATATGGAAGCTGATCATGAACAACGTATTCTGGAGCTACCAGAAGATGTGTGTACAGTATGTGCGTGCGTGTACAGTATATAAAATATAATTTCAGTGTGTTTGGTGAGCTACTGTAGGACCTGTACCGAAGGCATCAAACGTCAGCCTACATGTTACACAGAACACAATGATACACCTGTATCATTCATTCAATCATAAATCAATCACATGATACCCCTGCATCATTCAAAACAGTCAATCATTCAAACAGGTGGTGCAGTAGTACAGTCGCCTCACAGCAGTCATTCAAACAATCAGTCATAAATCAATCAAATTATATGGCTGTATCATTCAAACAGTCAATCATATATCAATCAAATGATACAGCAAACAAACAAACATCTTTATTTGACAACTGGAGAGTAGGACGCGCCTTCCCAGAAAAAATGACGTGTGGAGCTAAACCAAAAATACATACATAATAATAAATACATCTCAAAAGCAGCACATCAAAAGATGGAGGCTATGGTAGCACTCACCACTTCACTTGACAGGGGCAGATCCTCAATTTATTTGTTGTGTCTATTTGTTTTACTCACAATTGCTTCATGTTACAGTGTTTTGCATTTCATGTAATTTATTTAATAATGCCTTTTTTATATTTTGACAGCCATTTTGTGGTTCTCTCTGTGCATTCATGGTTGAATTCAACCCTACAGAGAGAGAGAGAGAGAGAAAGAAAGAGAGAGAGAGAGAGAGACTGAAAGAGGAAGGTTTGTATGTCTGTTTGGAAACACGCTGCTATCCTTAAGTCTTTTTTTCTGAATTATTTGATGAATTATTTCAAATGTTTTCCTCCCTAAAACAACAATAACTGTGGCAAAGTACCTATCCTCTAACCTACAGTAAGTCTTTAAATTCTGGCCATGTGTCCAACCTTCTTTATCAGCCAACCAGCTGTAGGCTAGTTATAGTTTATATTACAGTAATTTGTACAGTCAGTTTAAAACAGTAATCGGCATAACAACAGCCTTCAGGTACAGGAAACTCTTCATCTGACGGTAATACGGTAATATGCGTACCTGGTCAAACACTACTGTACTTAGAAACCCAACCACTTCCTGAGTGAATGAATAACATTGAACATGTCCAGAAAGAGACCAGAATTTAAATAAAAACAACATTTCAATGGTCAGAAAAGGCTTTATCTGTCTGTATCTCTTCAAAATGACTGATATTTTGATTTATTGATTTGAATTATTAATTAATAATTAATAATTTCTCTATTCTTCAACTTGGACCATGGTGTGAGTTTCAGTACTGTGTGATGATATGACAGAGGTCTGTTCCATGTTCTGTGTTCTGACCTGTTCCTCATTCCTGCCCTCATCTCAGGGCCAGTCAGTGTTGCTACAGCAGGGTGTTTACCTCCAGCTTCCCCTCCACTGAAAGACATGAGGTCTGGAAAGTCCCACAACTTCACTTTCACTTCAGTAATCTCTCATCAGCCAATGGCAGAAGAAGCTAACTTGGAAACAAGCTGCATTCCTTTAGTGTTCGGTTCTGAATTATTTGATGAATTATTTCATTTTTTGTACCCGGAAACCAACCTGTCCAGACAAACCAGTCTGGAGAAGTCCCTAAATATTGAAACCATAAAACTATTGAGCGACAGAAGAATATCGTCAGATGCTCAAAGAGTCTGAAATGCTTCAGACTCTTTGCATCACCAGTTACTAAGAGAAGCTGCATATAACTGAGAGCTACATCAACTCCTACTATTGTTTGTGTGTGTGTGTGTGTGTGTGTTTGTGTGTGTGTGTGTGTGTGTGTGAGTATACTGTATATGAAATAGAATTTTTGTGTGTTTGTTGAACCAGGACACTTCACCGAACAGGTTAGAGGTCATCAAAGGTCAGCCCACACGTTACACAGGACACAATGATACCCCTGCATCATTCAAACCGTCAATCATAAATCTATCAAATAATATCCCTGCATCATTCAAACCGTCAATCATAAATCTATCAAATAATACCCCTGCATCATTCAAACCGTCGAATAAATCTATCAAATGATACCCCTGAATCATTCAAACTGTCAATCATAAATCTATCAAATAATATCCCTGAATCATTCAAACCATCAATCATAAATCTATCAAATGATATCCCTGCATAATTCAAACAGTCAATCATACATAATTTTCCACAGTGCCGAACAAAATACTAAACCAAAAGTGAAGCATTCTACACTCCCTGCCTGGCGTCGTTTGCATTAAATTACCACTTGCCAACATGGTGAAAATACACCACACAATTAAAAACTGAAGACATGATCCTATTGCACAACGAGAAGTATAAGTGAAACATGAATGATATGGCTGGACTCTTTACCCAACACCAAAACCAAGGAATGCTGACAAGCAGAGTGTCCAGAGGAGTCAAGCAGCAAAGAGAAAGTACTGTAGAAACCTGAAGCTGACCTAAAACAACATATTTGTACCTACAGTATATAACAACTGGAGGCATTTTTGGCCCCACATTGTAAATGACTGTATAAAGATAGACTGTCAAGTCATTCTCATAGAAAACTTGTTTAATCATTTTAACACTTTGTGGAAGTGGAAATGTTTTTGTTGTTGTTGTTGTTTCATGTTTATGGGCTATTATTTTACATACAAGAGTAAATCTATACCAGTGGTCAAAAGTAATTTTATGGTATGTATTTACTGTATTCACTGGGTGTTATTTTTTGTGACATTTGTGAATTGTAAATATTTTCACATCATTTCACTGATGGCCAGCTGTCATGAACACTTTGAGCCAATATTAGAAACATGCTCAACATTTTTTATTAAAGCCAGTCAGTCCTATTGTAAGACTTTTTGTATAATATAAATCCAATAATTTATTTTACTCACAATTACTTTATGTTATAGTGTTTTGCAATTCCTGTAGTATATTTAGTAATCTGTCTTTTTGGGGATTTTGAATGGCCATATTGTGGTTCTCTCTGTGCATTCATGGTGGAATTCAACACTAGAGAGAGAGAGAGTGAGAGAGAGAGAGAGAGAGTGAGAGAGAGAGAGAGAGATAGAGAGAGAGAGAGAGAAAGAAAGAAAGATGGGGAGAGGGAAGGTTTATATATATCTGTTTGTGTGAATGAATGAATGAATGAATGAATGAATGAATGAATGAATGAATGAATGAATGAATGAATAGTTCATTCGTGGCGAGGCAGACATTTTCTCTTGGTCAGTAGCTGCGATTAACCACCATAAGCGAAGCGAAGTCTGCAAACAACCTGGCCCTGTTGTATGATCCCAAGGGCGCAGCCAGCTTTGTCTCAGGTAGCTGGAAAACTGGGACGAATCCTGACTTGACATTCCCGAGTGTCGGCGTTGATAACCGGCTTCCTGATAGACGCATGCTAGGAAAGTTCCCTCTGTCCCAACATCGACCATCGCTGATAACCATGCCTAAACTTGTGGACCTCGAGCAAGCCGATGAAGCGATGGAACTTTCAAAAGGCCAACTGGAAACGCTACTGCCTCTTTACCCATAGATCCACAAGGTGCCTCCCACCACCTAACACCAACAACGTGGACAAGGCGTTGAACTCTGCGGCATACTGGTGAAAGCGGCCAAAAAATCCATAGCTACAAACAGTGTTGGGATGCGGAGTGTGAGAGTCTCTACTGTGCCTTCCTCCGGGCCCCCACAGGAGCTGAGTCAGACAGACTGCCTCAGCCCTGCTGTCTAGACTCAGCGGAAGGAGACAAGAGCGCTGGGAGGAGGCCATTAACTCCATCGACTTCTCACACTCCAGCCGCAAGGCATGGAGCATCCTTAACAACCTCACTGGTAGGTCTAGACACTCTCCCCATCACTGCCCCATCTTTGCAAACAAAATCGCATGACAATTTGTGAAAAGTGGGACATACGAGGGCAAAGACCGCGGATCGTCACGTCTCGTGGCAAAAGAAGTGTCTGACCTCTGGAAGGCCACAACTCCTAGCGGTGGTAACATCTCTGGTGAACTCACACCAGAGGTGTTTGCTTCTGCCCTCCAGCATGTAAGGCCAGTGAAAGCTCCGGGACCTGATTCTATCTGCCCGGAGCTTATACTCCATGCTGCGCCTTTCTTGAAGTCCTGGTTAAGAGCATTCCTCTCTTCCTGCTTGCGACAAGATCCCCAAAATCTGGAGAAGAGCCCTAGTTGTCGCGATCCCTAAGCCGAACAAGCCTGAAGGGGACCCCAGAAGTTACCGCCCCATCTCTCTCTGTTATGTATCCCCTTCAAGATCCTCGAGCGTCTTATCTACGCCTGCGTCAAACCAATCATCGACCGGCTGCTCCCACAAGAGCAGGCCGAGTTCTGACTTTGGAGATCGACCGTAGATCAAGTCACTTTGATGACTTAAAGGACAATGCTCGTTTTTGACAACCTGGACCTTATTTACGACATATTATAAGACGTTTGACTCACCGAGATCACTTTGGTGTAGTTCGGAGGCCTGTAGAAGAAATGTAAAATCCAGCGCGAGCCAGTATATCCATGTAATGGCGGTGATCGGGGCAACGAGAATGCAGCTTCTAAAAATCTATTTTCTGCCGCGAAACGGTTGTTTTCATCAATCTGTCTGGATGAATCGCTAGACCCACCCCGGAGCCTCCTCTGCGTCTCAAGTCGAGACACCCTTATGTGCCTGCCGTACGGGATCTCCTGCAGCAATGCAGAGATCTTAACATCAGTAAGGCAGGATGGGCGGATTACATCTGGCATTCGGAGTGGGAAGCAACCACCTGCACACTCTGTGATTTCATCCTGGCCGCGGTCCATCCCCTCCCAGGATGGACTTACCCAGAACGGCGTGGGTGAGGCTTAATTTTTGTACACATAGTATAACAGTACATTCACGAGTTCAAAAGACCATGCCAACATGGTCACCATGCCAAATTTTGAAAAGTTAGAGAAGAGTTCAAACTAGAATTCAGCTGTCAAGCGCTGGCCTACCATGCCAATGATGTAGTCGATTGCGTAATTCAAAGATGGCTGTGCTCTGATTGCAACAAATGTAAATGTCGATGTTGGAAGTGTGATTTATTTCAAGTTTTTATTATTTTTTCTGCTTAATTTATTTACAAGGTATTGATGTGGTTTCGGTAAAGGGGTTTTTGAGACAGAATGCCACCAGTTTCAGTAAACCATATAAGGTTTGATTCGTGCTCTGCTAGTGGCTGATATCAGTGTATATTTAGATAAGCTGCCCAACGTTGTGACCTAATAGGTCATAGAAGTTGAGGAAAGGTCAGAGGGGTCTCAATTTACTTGGTCAGCAAAGAGCCGTCAACAAACAGCTGTACGGTTGCTTAATCAGACATTTGAGATAGGTCAGTCCCCGAGTCTAATCTGGATGTGGGATCAGGTTGATGCGGCAGAATACAAGACTTGTCGCTCCTGATAGGGACAACCTAGAATGACCAATCACAAGTTGGAACTGATTACTGTCCATGACATGCAGGCAGGCTGGCCACACCCACTGTAAACAATATATAAACTGGAGACAACGGATGTGAAGAGCAGCTTTTATTAATTGTGTCAGCTTGATTAGCTTCATTAACTTGGTAAGCTTTGTAGCTTTAAGCTGTTAGCTTTAGCTTAGCTTAGCAAGCTAGCATGTTAGCATGCTAGCTCCACCTGTTGTCCACGTCATAGTCTGCTCGTCTGCTGTCACGGTCTGGTAAAATGTCTATTCCTGTTACATAACTGTTTTGTAATAAGCTATGTGTCAAATATATATTGGACCATGCCTAAAGCTTGGTTGCTGTATTGTGTTTTGATATATGCTTATTCTCTGTTAAATAAACATCAGAAAGATTTCTCTTCTCAATATTCATTGATCAGTAAGGTTTTAATCAAGGTTCCTCACATCAGTATATTTAAATATGAGAAAAAACACCTTATCAACTTTGATTTTGCTGTTACTGCTCCCCTTTAAGTGTGACGCTGAGGAACAAACCGCTGAACACGTCATCCAGGACTGTCCGATATATTGGACACCCACCGGAATGCATGGGCTGACGGTTGTCGATGACGAAACGGTGACATGGCTCCTGGAGGTGTGCCCGGATATATAGCCCGGGTGACCCCTCACCCAGGCTCGGGGTGGTAAAAGGATAGACCCTCGGCCCGAGCCTAGCGGGGAGAGGATATAACATCTAACCCACATGAAGAAGAAGAAGAAGAAGAAGAAGAAGAAGAAGAATGAATAGTTTATTTACGTGACGTGCCACACACGTGGCCCATCCCATACAGGATTACAAGACACCGATGCTCGACCATTTCAGCACTTCCAGTACAATTATAATAAATCGTTACAGACACTTACTCTAACAACAAACTTATCTCAGCAAACTCTTATATCAAGCTGAGGCTCATCTGTACAATAGCATCTTTCTTTTTCTATAAATTCAGCAACTGCATATGTTTTATGTTCAAACAACCATGCTAACATATCTGTGTCTTGCATATAGTGGACATTCTTCTCTTTAACTTTATCAAACATCAGTCGTAGGTCATGATAGAGAGGACAATACAAAACAAAATGAATTCTGTTTTCAAACTCATTGACAGCACAAAAACAACAAAGTCTATCCTCCTCGTTGGTACCCACCCAGTGACCTGTTTCAATATGGAGAGGCAATAAACCTGACCTGACCTGGGCACATAAACACCTCTTTTTCTTTGACAGGTTATACTTAACATAATTTTCCGTTACAAAAGGTACATAGTTTTGGCTTGCCCCTTATGCCGGAAACCCATCTCTCTCTTGATTCAAGTGACACCAGATCTTTAACTGTATTAAAGTCAAGTTTTACCATATTGAAAAACACACCTTCACATCCTAATCTCACACACAGACCATGCAGATCCCTTGCCCGTGCACCATTTCTTTGGATGTCCCAGTCAAACACTATTTTAGTTAATCTGTTATCATCCATTCCCAACAACCTATTCCACAACCTCATCATACAAACACTCCAGTGCCCTTCACAGGATTCCCATCCCATATCTCCAGTAACAGCTAGAGTCGATGTATGTACCCCCAGAAAGTAACGAATGGCCCTATTATGAATTGTTTCACTTACAGGGTAATTTTTTATAACCCCAGATCTCTGCTACATAGTCCAACACAGGGCACACACAAGCCTGATAAAGTTTGGTAAATGTAGAAAACCCAATGTCTCTCAGCATCTTGGTTTTGCCTATGACTCCACCAAGTGCTCTGCTGACTGACTCCAAAAGAACTGTTGTGCCATTTAAAAAAATGAATGTATTCATCCAGATATAATCCTAGGTATTTGTAGTATTTTGTGTGGTTCAACTTTTTTTCCACAAAATAAAATTGGAACTTACTAATCATTGTACATGGGTTTCTAAAATGCATTACCTCTGTTTTTTCTCGTTTATGTTATGGTTTATTCTCCTGTAATCTATTTCTGACTATTATACTTTAAGTGTAAATATGATTAATACAGGCCCTCTTCTTACGAAAACCATTCGGTTCTTCAACTTGTAAATGTTCTTTTTCAAGAAATGTTGTCAACCTTTCATTAAGCACAGTGGAATATAGTTTATAAACCGTTTTCATTAAACGGATCCCTCTGTAGTTCAGGGGGACTCTGGGATCGTCCTTCTGGTTGGAATAGGATTTATAACAGATCTGAGCCAGATTGATGGTAAATTATTGGATTCAAAGCATTTTTTAAATAAGCCAAAGATTATTTGGATCAACTGAGGTGATTTCAGAACCTCATTTGGTAGATCTTCAATACCGGTAGCTTTCCCTGGTTTGGCTCTGATAATCACTCTCAGGATCTCTGACATGGAAATCTTTGCATTGAGATCCTCATTATCCACATCATTGTGTGTGTATGTGATTGTGTGTGTGTGTGTCTGTGTACAGTATGGATGTGTGTATACAGTAAAGAGACAATATGGTTATAGTTTGTCTCTTTGTTAAATTCTGGCCATGTGTCCAAACTTCTTTATCAACCAACCAGCAGTAGTTGTAGTCTTAAACAGTCATGTGCACTGTGAACATAGTCTACAGGTGCAGGAAACTCTTTATCTGATGGTAATATGTGCACTTGGTCAAACACTACTGTACTTAGAAACCCAACCACCCCCTGAGTGTATGCATACTGTTGAACAAGTCCACAAAGAGACTTGAATATAAATAAAAGACTAAAATGAAATTTCAAGCGGCAAAATGGCTTTATCTGTCTGTATCTCTTCAAAATGACTGATATTTTGATATATTAATTTTAATTTCTCTATTCTTCAACCTGCACCATGGTGTGAGTTTCTGCACTGTGTGATGATATGACAGAGGTCTGTTCCATGTTCTGTGGTCTGTCCTGTTCCTCATTCCTGCCCTCTTCTCAGGGCCAGTCAGTGCTGCTACAGCAGGGTGTTTACCTCCAACTTCCCCTCCACTGAAAGACACAAGGTCTGGAAAGTCCCACAACTCCACTTTCACTTCAGTAATCTCTCATCAGCCAATGGCAGATTTTATGTGAGAGTTGTTCTTACCATGTCATGTGTTGCTAGGTGAGGTGATCCTGATCACACAAGACAGGAGCAGAACAAGCGTGCACTGTGGCATAAGGGGTGGGCAGGAGGATATGTAGCACCTCCTATTTGGCTTAGGGGTCATAACAGCTTAAGTGCACCTCAATGCCCCTCCACCCACTTATCCAGCTCCTATATTAGGCAGGAAGACTTTACAGGTAGACAAACAGACAGACACACAGGCAGGCCGGCTGGCAGAGAAAAAGCAACAAGTTTTCACATCCATCACACTGAAGCTAACTTGGAAACAAGCTGCATTCATTGACTGTTCGGTTCTGAATTATTTGATGAATTATTTCTTTTTTTGAACCTGGAAACCAACCTGTCCAGACAATCCAGTCTGGAGAAGTCCCTAAATATTGAAACCATAAAACTATTGAGCGACTTTGGACAGAAGAATATCGTCAGATGTTATAGAAATGCTTCAGACTCTTTCCATCACCAGTTACTAAGAGAAGCTGTGTATAACTGAAAGCTACATCAACTCCTCTAATTGTGTTTTTGTGTGTGTGTGTGAGAGAGTATACTGTATATGAAATATAATTTCTGTGTGTTTGTTTAACCAGGACACTGCACCGTACAGGTTAGAGGTCATCAAAGGTCAGCCCACACGTTACACAGGACGTAATGATACCCCTGCATCATTCAAACCGTCAATCATAAATCTATCAAATAATATCCCTGCATCATTCAAACCATCAATCATAAATCTATCAAATTATATCCCTGCATTATTCAAACAGTCAATCATACATCATTTTCACAGTTTCACAGATTTTTCCACAGTGCTGAACAAAATACTAAACCAAAAGTGAAGCATGCTACACTCCCTGCCTAGCGTGGTTTGTATTAAATTACCGCTTGCCAACATGGTGAAAATACACCACACAATTAACAACTGAAGGGCAATTCCAGCGTTATGGATGTGACATCCGCACTCAAAATGACAACCAAAATGTCTCAGTAAAACTAAAGTTTTTAGAACATTTACATTTGTAATGCATATTCTCAGACCACACAATGGGGAGAACAGATGGTAAAAAAATTAAAATTCAAAAATATTTTTAAGTTAAAAAAAATGACAAAAAGGCATGCGTTATGGATGTGACAAAAAAAAGACAGTCGTTTTCCCAAAATAGTAGGCTATTGAGGGGATTGTGTCTAAGTGCATTTTTGTGCATGGCGACGCACCAAAGATAGCAAATGTCCGGTTGTCACTCCCTCCCTCCCTCCCTCCGTCGGGTTGTTGACCTGCAGTTCTGTGTTGCTACCACAAGAGGCAGTGTTTTTTGGTGCATGGCTGTAAGCCAACACACCTAGAATAGTGTTTGTCTGGTTATCCCTTCCTCCCTCCGGTCAATGTTGACCTGCATTTCTCTGTTGGCACCACAAGAGGCAGTAGTCCCAGCACACCAAAATAAAGAAGGACACCAAAATCAACCTGCCGATCTCTACTGCACAAGTAGAGTAGCGGTGAAAGCATAGGACTCCCACCCGGGAGACGGGGGTTCAAGGCCCTGGTGGGGATGACTTTATGGGACTATACCCCAAACCTCCACACGTTCATCTTTTCACTCCAATCGTTTTATCTCTTACCTTTGTCCAGAAACAGAAGTTGAACCAATTGCAGCAAAATAGCTAACGTTACAGGAATCATCAGTGTAACTGCTTTAGCCACTAGCCGCTAGGGCTATCGCGGTTACCGCAATATTGCACGACTGCGATACTGTGAAAAAAAACGTGCTACTCCTCAGACGACCGCATCAACCGCGGTAACTAACGTTTTTTCATTTTGTTCTTATGTTTCATGAGGCTTTTCCCATTAGAGCTGTCAAATAAATATCAGGTATGGACTTGCTTTTTTCTCACTTAGCCTACCCTAAACAAACACACCATTCCGACAGGCCGTGTCTTCAGCATTACACGGAGTTGAGACAGATATTCAAAATTTGTTAATCAATTTCCAAAGCATTTATTTCCATTTGTAAATCAATTTCCGAAGCATGTATTTACAATCAGGCCTTACACTTGTCAGTAGGCTGTGTAGATAAGTGATAAATAAATGGGACACGCATATTGTTTTTTTGCTCAATAGACGCAATTTCGCTTCCAATCCATGTTGAGGTATTTATGATTCCGTGCATAATAATTCTGAACAGATTTAGGTTCATAACATCTTTCAGAGGTCTGATTGTTAATTCCTTTTGTCAATCATGATTTTTATCACCAGTGAATCAAAGGTTAGCCTACTATTTGAAATGTAAGGGTTTTCGCATGCCTTCTGTAGCCTATGGCACCTGCAGGTAGGCCTACTACACTTTGCGAGTCCATTGCGAGAGGAAGGCTATATGGAAGAAGATCTAGCACGTAGCGTAGTTCTGTCATCCAAACAACTCAACCCCAACGGGGATTCCCCTCGCCTGGTGGCGCGAAAACAAAGCTAGATTTCACCTGCTCTCTAAAGTCGCGCGCAAGTATATGTGCATTTGTGCAACAACACATCTTCAGAGAGAGTTTAGTGCTGCCAGTAACATTGTTACCCCACTCCGATCCTCACTGAAACCACACAAAGTAAATATGTTGGTGTTCATTCAGTGCAACAAGGACATGAAAACCCCTGTCTAATTCAGTATAGCCAGTGCCTTCTCATGTAGGCCTACACTCTACCATACAAGTTAAGTTGTGCTTTAGAGAAGTCTTTCATTGTATTATTGTTAGGCTATTGTTTAATTATAGGCTAAATGGTTCGGATTTTCCTATTTTTTAGAGCCTACTTTAATTTACAGTTTGTCTTTCTTTGGTAACCATTTCATAAAAGAAGAATATTTGTTTTATAGCCTATTTATTTTGCTTTATTATTAAATTTGTATTCTGTGTATTGCCTGTTTGTGTTATAGGGCACCATTGCATTACTGTAATAAAATTCTGATTGATTGACTGATATTGCTACAGTATTTATTTAATGCAGCCTATGTTTTCGTTTGATAATGTATTGAAACAAATAAGAGGTAGGCTACAGTACACACTATAAAAATCTCATTTATAAAGCACAGGGGGGAAGAAAAAAAAATAGCGCAATAATACCGCGGTTGAACGCCACCCTTTTGTACCGCTGGGGACATTTCTTCACCCCGACAGCCCTACTGACCGCTACCATTAATGTTATGGAAGCTGCTGCTATTTGTTGCGATTTCATGAGCTAACTGGCTATCCTGCTCTTATTGTGCTGGATTAGCATTGGAAGCGTTGGAACTGATGTGTTCAGGCGACAAGACCCATCTTAATTTATCAGACATTATTTCATGTCATTTCAATTCACAGCTATCAGTGGTGTGACTAGCTTCCTTTCCGTTCGACCAGTCCTGAACAGAAACAAGCCAACCACGCACATAAGCCAGGCTGGACCTGGCCTGGTTTTAACAATGCGATGGACCTTATAATCGTAGCCATTAATCATAGCCTACATTTTGGTAAACGGGAGCTTCTCTAAATGCTTCATGGACATTGCGGTGGGAATTCTTAAATGTAACATTTCTTCTAACAAATGCTTCATGATAGACAATGCGGTGAATGATCTCAAATTTGACATTCACTTGAAATAAATCATAACAATTTACTTAACTGATGTCGAGACTGCATGCCAGCCAGAATGTGTAATAAGCTATAACGGGACTGGCAATTTGTTTATTTGCGATTCTAACGGGAAAGCTGCGCTCAGCAATGTTGGGGTTTATGTCACGTCCATAACGGTCACATCCGTAACGCAGAAAATACACATTTAGAAAGAGATTAGAACAACTATATGATGCATATATGACATCAGTGAAAGTTAGCTTTGCACAGAAAGTTTGGGCAATATTGCATGTAAAATATATTTTTTATAACGACTTTTGCTGAAAAACGTTACGGACGTGACATTGGCTGTCCTGTAAAAGCGCGTCATCTTGACATGGCTCAACCGTTAAAGGGATGAACTCAAATGACCCAATATTATACATATTGCATTACAAGCCCCTTATCACCACATGAGAGGCTGTGGAACCCGTGTGAGTGGAAAAAATAGGCCCTTATGCCCTTTCAACAACTCATACAATTAGGTTAACTGAAAATGTTATTTTTTAATTACTCTGATACCTGTTGTAATGGGTGGAAATATGCAATTTCTTAAATGATCTGATCAGATGAATTCAGTACACCAAAATATAGACCTTGATGATATATTTTAAAGTGATTTCGTTATGTATAGTATAACTTTATTTTTTCATGATGAGGTTGACATTTACATGGAATTGCAAAGACATGATCCTATTGCACACAGAGAAGTATAAGTGAAACTGAATGATATGGCTGGACTCTTTACCCAACACCGAAACCAAGGAATGCTGACAAGCAGTGTCCAGAGGAGTCAAGCAGCAAAGAAAAAGTACTGTAGAAACCTGAAGCTGAACTAAAACAACATATTTGTACCTACAGTATATAACAACTGGAGGCGTTTTTGGCCCACATTGAAAATGACTGTATAAAGACACTGACTGTCAAGTCGTTCTCATAGAAACCTCATGTCAGCCCCAAGGCAATGGATTGTTTAATAATTGTAACACTTTGTGGAAGTAGCAATGTTTTTTTTGTTTTTTTTACATATGTTTCATGTTTATGAGCTGTTATTTTACATACAATAGTATATAGCAGTGGTCAAAAGTAATTTTATGGTATGTTTTTACTGTATTCACTGAGTGTTATTTTTTGTGACATTTGTGAATTGTAAATATTTTCACATAATTTCACTGATGGCCAGCTGTTATGATCACTTTGAGCCAACATTAGAAACATGCTCAACATTTTCCAAGTATAATATGAGGCCAATAATTTTTTGTTTTACTCACAATTAGTTTGTTACAACATTTTGCAATTCATGTATTATATTTTGCAATCTGTTTTTCGGGGGATTTTGAACAGCCATTTTGTGGTTCTCTCTGTGCATTCATGGATTAATTCAACACTTGAGAGAGAGAGAGAGAGAGAGAGAGAGAGAGAGAGAGAGAGATGGGGGAGAAAGAAAGCGGAGGTTTATGCATGTCTGTTTGTGTGTGTGTGTTTGTAAAGTATGAATGTGTGTATGCGTACCTGGTCAAACACTACTGTACTTAGAAACCCAATCACCCCCTGAGTGTATGAATAATGTTGAAGTCCAGAAAGAAATTTCAATGGTCAGAAATGGCTTTATCTGTCTGTATCTCTTCAAAATTCCTCATTCCTGCCCTCATCTCAGGGCCAGTCAGTGCTGCTACAGCAGGGTGTTTACCTCCAGCTTCCCCTCCACTGAAAGACATGACATTAAATAATCGCTCATCAGCCAATGGAAGATTTTACATCTGTTGCTACGTAAGGTGTGATTCTAATCGCACAAGACTGGAGCAGCAGAGGCTTGGACTGGGACATAGGGGTTGGGCAGGATATGTAGCACCACCTGTTGGTTTTAAGGGGTCACCACAACTCTGAAATAACACTCCTATCTTCATGCACATGCCCTTTCCACTTCCAACAACGATGACATACATTAACATACATAAACACTATAATTATTCACTTATGGTGTACAACCCTGGGCGTGATTATTAAGATTTCCCATGCAAACACACAGTCAACAACAGCCATGGGGTTGGGCCACTGCTCTATTGTTCTACCACAGTCAACAACAGCCATGATCTAATTGTTCTACCACAGTCAACAACAGCCATGATCTAATGTTCTACCACACAGTCAACAACAGTCATGATCTACTGTTCTACCACAGTCAACGACAGCCATGATCTACTGTTCTACCACAGTCAACAACAACCTTGATCTTCTGTTCTACCACACAGTCAACAGTCATGATCTACTGTTCTACCACAGTCAACAAATTAATTAATTTAAATACATTAATTAATAAATTAATTTAAACAGTCAAACTAATGAGAGGAGGAGGACACCCTGCATGCATCACTGCCCAAGGAAGTTCTCCACAGTCTTCTCCTCAGACGGCAAAGTTCATCTCCATTAAAAGCCTCATATTCTGAGGACAGGTAGAGCAGGCCGAGATTTCTTTCATTGAGTCACTCAGATAACTAGATGATATGTTTACAATAATACTTGGGCAGTTAAACACAGGATATGATTCATAAAGACACAGGCTGATAGGCTAGCTCAGCACAGTATAGTACCTCCTGAGCCGCCCATGTGTGAGTCTTTCTCTCCCTTGTCAATTGGACTCCGCTGTTCACCGTGGAGGGTGAAGCTCTTGTTTTGTGGGCACATGCTGAACAGTTGCCATGGCAACTCATCAGAGAGCAAGCGGAGGTGAGCAATAGGATTTCCACTAGGGGGCACCCCGCCCTTAGTTACATTTAGTTAGATTACAATGTCGGTGACATCGAGGGGGAATGTAACCTCTTTGGGTCAAGTATTTTTTTTAATATATTTTTTTACTTTGTTTATTTTCTTTGTTTAATACTGCTCATATGTTGACGTGTAGGCCTACATTATCTACATATTGTTGCCTTTGTTGTTTGTAGCCTATATCAAACGTTGCATTAAAAAAAACATAGAGAATAGCCGTGGCTACACATCTCTACGCTAACCTGACGCACCAGATTGTTTGCTTTGCTTGACCATCTGGAAACCCTCCATTGGAAACTGTCTGGAAAAGGGCAGGCACTTACAAAAATACTTGGCAGCAGATAGAATGAACCATCTGATAACGTCAACCGCTCCTAACTGTCGTCACACCAGACCCGCCCAGCTGTTTGCATTTCCTCTTAGAAGTCTGATGTGCCCATGAGTCATTTTTTGACTGGGCCAAAACGGTTCTCTATCGGAGTGGAGTGGAACAGAATGTCAGCTCGCGAGGTCAGGATGGTAAATAAATAATACCCATGCATGCACCCTTTACGTTATGCTACTCCAATGATGGCCAAGCAGACCACATAACCACAGCATAAAATGGTAAATGGACTGCACTTATATAGCAGTTTATCCAAAGCACTCCTGAGCTAGAGCAACCTTTTCCAATTATCATGATGAATTTGCCCTTTCGACAACCTACATTTTGATGATTGTTATACACAGCATACAACTGTGCTTGATAGAGGACAATTATAGGACAACGATTTTTAATTCCCATTGACTGTAACGAGATGGCCCAAGTCTCACAATTTGAATGAGAAGCCAAAGTCAAACTCTTTGTCTTTCTTTTGATTTTTATGGTAAACGCAAATTCAGTGTACCGGTGAATATTAGGGGCTAGGACATGTATTCTAAATGAACAGGTGAATATTAGGGGGTAGGACATGTAAATGAACAGGTGAATATTAGTGGCTAGGACATGTAAATGAACAGGTGAATATTAGGGACTAGGACATGCATTCCAAATGAACAGTGAAATCAAGCATTTGTTCTTTCACAGAAGTTCTTTACTAAGCCCAACCAGTTAGTCCAGTCCCTTGACAAACAGCAAGGAATGTTGAGAGGGTGTGTCAGTTCAGGGACTGTCACTGGCTGTGGCACTGTGTTGTCCCTCACAGCAAAGTTGTGTTGACCATCTTTATTAATGATGTTTCTTTGTATAACTGTGTGATTGTTGTCTGATTAATGTACACAGCTCTGTGAAAAGAATCCCACCCCCCCCCCGGTCTACTAACAGTGGTCTACCTACCACCCCTGTCTACTAACACTGGTCTATCTACCACCCCTGTCTACTAACACTGGTCTATCTACCACCCCTGTCTACTAACACTGGTCTACCTACCACCCCTGTCTACTAACACTGGTCTACCTACCACCCCTGTCTACTAACACTGGTCTATCCACCACCCCTGTCTACTAACACTGGTCTATCTACCACCCCTGTCTACTAACACTGGTCTATCTACCACCCCTGTCTACTAACACTGGTCTACCTACCACCCCTGTCTACTAACACTGGTCTACCTACCACCCCTGTCTACTAACACTGGTCTACCTACCACCCCTGTCTACTAACACTGGTCTATCCACCACCCCTGTCTACTAACACTGGTCTACCTACCACCCCTGTCTACTAACACTGGTCTACCTACCACCCCTGTCTACTAACACTGGTCTATCTACCACCCCTGTCTACTAACACTGGTCTATCCACCACCCCTGTCTACTAACACTGGTCTATCTACCACCCCTGTCTACTAACACTGGTCTACCTACCACCCCTGTCTACTAACACTGGTCTACCTACCACCCCTGTCTACTAACACTGGTCTACCTACCACCCCTGTCTACTAACACTGGTCTACCTACCACCCCTGTCTACTAACACAGGTCTATCTACCACCCCTGTCTACTAACACTGGTCTATCCACCACCCCTGTCTACTAACACTGGTCTATCCACCACCCCTGTCTACTAACAATGGTCTACCTACCACCCCTGTCTACTAACACTGGTCTATCTACCACCCCTGTCTACTAACACTGGTCTACCTACCACCCCTGTCTACTAACACTGGTCTACCTACCACCCCTGTCTACTAACACTGCCACTGACATCTGATCAGGTATACCTTCCACTACACCACTGCCGACCTCTGATATCTGACCTCTGATACCTAACATCTGATACCTGACCTCTGACCTCTAATACCTGGCATCTGACTCCTGATGGCCACTGTAGTCTCTCTCTCCCCCTCTCTCTCTCTCTCTCTCTCTCTCTCTCTCGTGGGGTGTGGCGTTGTGTTGGGTGACTGGACTTCTGATCCTGCTCATTTGTTCACACCTTCCTCTTCATTTGAATCTGTTAGCTCCCTCTCAGCTGTCTGTCTGCATCGTTGTCTGTACAGGTACTCAGCACAGTAGCACAGTAGGCTGCTATGAGAAGGTGTGTCTATCTATCTATCTATCTATCTATCTATCTATCTATCTATCTATCTATCTATCTATCTATCTATCTATCTATCTACTGTATCTCTAGACTATCTAGTGTATCTACTCTATAGACTGAAGGGTGCTACTCATTCAGTCAGTCACTACTGTCTCCTGTGATGTTCTTTTACCATATGATCATGTTTGACAAGGTTTTAGTACAAGCAAGTGGTTGTATTGGGATAAAACTGGCTGCATTGGTTTTAAATGCATGTTATTAGTCTGTTTGTCCCAGCTCCCGGCCGGCAGTGTGTCCTTGAGCAAAACACTGAACCCCGAATTGTTCACAAGCGGCAGTACTTAGCACTGTCGCCTCACAGCAAGAAGGTCCTGGGTTTGATTCCTGTTTGGTTGTCAGGTGCTCAGGTGGGGTATCTCCCGGCCTTTCTGTGCAGAGTTTGCATGTTCTCCCCATGTTCGTAAGGGTTTCCTCCCAAGAACCAAATATGAAAAACATCCAGAAAAACAGATGCTCTTCAGCCCTGTCCCTGACCAGGACCTGGACTGAGCACATGGACTTGGTCCCCGGACGCCACTGACAAGGCTGCCCAGGGCTCCGGGCTGCCCCTGGAGGAGGTCCTGTATTTATTATTTACTCTGGGTTTTGTGTTTGTCTCTTGTTATTCTCTGAGAGAAGGAAACACCTCCAATAATGTATGTACAGGTAATTCAAGACAATAATCAATAACCAACCATCATGTTATTAGATTTATTTCATGTTCAGTCATCCAAGGGGAATTATGCCTTTTTAAAATAAATAGAAAGCTCTTGGGACATTGAGACACCTTTTACAGGATGGGTTCTAGCATCGTGAATGCCAAGTCCCGTCACAGTTCCAAAGTTACCACATGCACTGAACAGCAGAACTTGTATACAGAAACACCAGCATAGAAAGTCAACAGGTAGAAATTTTACAAAACAAACATCATTGGGACCTACAAACAACATTGTAGAAGAGCAGGCTAAAGTCAGTCTCCTGGAAATAATATACTTAACAATGACTGATGGCTTCAGCCGGCCTGTGGTTCCCCTCCAATGTATATTTGTAAAATATATACATTTCAATTGGATGGGAGAAGAGTTGAATTTAAATTTGTATCATCAGAATGTTAACTCTGGTCATCCCTACCTTAGCAAAAAGCTATTTCAGTTCACCAATGCATTTAACCCAAACCTGGAATTCAGTTTTATAATTCAATGGGATTTGGATAATTTCTTTAATTGTTTTTCACATTATATGTATATAAAAAGACAATTTGATTGTGCTTTCTTTCTAAAATACAACTCTTACAATTCCTGACATCAGAAATCTTATGAAGATAGCATGAAAGTTAAAGCTCTTTTACTGTGGTGTGTTGCTAATGGATGTCTCTCTCCCAGATGGGTCAACTAGTTAATAATAATACAGTGCCCTTTTACAAATCATATGCAATCAAAGATGAATAGCAACTAATGTAATGACAAAATCACTTTGGCCTCCTTTAAAAAAAACAACAACAACTACTTTCCAACTCAAGTGTGTGTTTGTGTCTGTGCGTGTTAGTGTGGGCCTGTCTACATACAGTACTGTACATGCCTTTCTTTCAGTGGAATGCTATTCCCTCTTTCCATCCATAAGCCTCCTATTATGGTATAGTGGTAATGCTTAAGGAACACGCCAATCACTGCACCCAGGCAGCAGTGGTTCGGGAAGAGTCTACACATGGTAAATACACAAGTCACAACGTGTAAATAAGACCGTTTTGGAGTTGTTGGAAAGTGTATTTCGTCGCATTTGAGGGAGCTAGGCTATCTGGTATAAATCACTTCGAGTGACTGCGGCTAAGCTAGGCTAACGAAGCGGGTCTCAATGCTGACTACTGTGCACGCACAGAGAAGAGAAGGGTGTGTATCTTCTTGTCTGACTCTGGGGAAGATGGCAAATAAGAAAATTTCCCCAAAAGTTGGCGTGTTCCTTTAATGACAGGAATAAAAAATGTATTGTCATAATTTTACAGAGAACTTTTACGATCAAACCAAAGGTCGATGTACAGTATGATAATATGAAATAGATGCAACAGACTCCCATGTATCTTAGTATTATTCAATACAGAGACCAGGAACAACATAGATAACATGCAATTTGACTCCAGGGCATTTGAGCAGATCTATTAGAAATTAAATGGTTTTTGAACACAATGAACAAGACAGAATGCCATGATATTACCTGTCGACAGATCAAATCAGCCATGTTAACATTGTCATGCTAAGTGGACCCAGCTGTAGGATAATGAACTTATAGAACCACTACCACTTCTCTCTCTCTCTCTCTGTCTCTCTCTCTCTCTCTTACACACACACACACACACACACACACACGCATTTGAGCAGTCATAGCTTTGCAAGCGTTGTGAACTTTATGTAAAGGTAGACAAACATTTTCCAGAAGCTTGCTCGATCGTCTCGTTATGAGAGGTCAGGGAAGACTTTTTACAGCTCAGTTTTCTGGCCCCAGGGTGAAATAGTTTTTTGCTTCCCTCTGGAATATGTAGGGGTGGAACCTATGCCTACCCCCATTGCTCTCTGTAAAGCACATTGTGTTGCCTATGTGAATGAAATGTGCTATACAAATAAAGTTTGATTTGATTTGATTTAGAATCTACAGGTAAAAGGAAAAATAGCAACAAGTAAAAAAAACGAGTTCATGCTAACTATAGCATTTCAGGCGAATGGTGTTCCTCCAGCCAGAACTGTTACACAGTATAATCAGACAAGGTTTGAATAGGTTGTGGGGAATCAAGAAAAACGTGACAGACATTCTGAACAATCCCCTAAATACACACACACTCACACACGCACACACACACACACACACACACACACACACACACACACACACACACACACACACACACACACACACACATACTGTACATACTCTCTCTCTCACACACACACTCTCTCTCACACACACACACACAGCTCAGCCTCTCTCACAGTCATTGCTATTCCTTTCACATCTCAGCTCCTCTCACTCGTAAACCAGTTGAGACGAGAATGGGAGCAACACATGTTCCTCTCAGGAAACACAGCTTTCTCTCCCCCCTCGGTCTTCTCTGTGACAGACTGAGACATAGAGAGAACACAGAGAACATACAGCTCACCATTACAGTTCAGAAGGTCTGGCTTTGTGTGTAATCATAAGCTTAATGAATGATATAGTTATCATGACATGCACTGTACCTGGAGGGAATGTTCACTCGCTATTCATGATAAGGATCTTGGCACATTGTGGTATTACAGGGGATAGTCTGTCTGCATTTGTCTGATGTGGTTGTGTGGATATCTGTGTTTATGGTTGCTTGAGCATACATTCAATACAATCAGACCTGCGGCACACCAATCAGCCAAGCTGTGCAGTGTATCAGATAGCTGCTGTAACCATGGAAACTGAAGGTAGCTACCTTGAAGACTGTCTACCATACCTGTGTGTATATTTAAGTACGTAAGTCTGAATGTGTGAGTATGCATGCGGGTCCCATTGGTGCAATAGAATAAAAATAGAGAATAACAAAAAGTGATATGAGATAAGCTGATAACCAGGTGTCCAGATGTCCAGCCATGATAAATGCTGTGTGAGTTTATAAACATGGGTTGGACGAGTTAATAAATACAATAATAGCCTACAGATTATGCATTTTTGTTTTGAATTGGGATTTTTTAATGAAGATTTAATCTTTTCTGTGCAGACAGGCAGATTGCCTACTTGTGTCTTTGCCTCCATCTCTCTCGGCCTCTCTGTTGTTGTTGTTGTTGGTGTTTTTGTTGTTAATTCAAACTCTAACCACCATCATGAATGTAATCTCTTTGGATGGCTTATGCAGTAAAATGAAGGATGAAGGTGCATGTAAGGCATGGATATTCCAAACATACTGACATCTCTTCAACCAGTTCTGCTTTTCCAGAGTGAACAATGAGGTTTTCCAGCAAATGTGTGACTTTAAAGGGATACTCCAACATTTTGAAGATGATACATACTGCCGACTGGCTATAGCCTATAGGTGTACTATATACAGCTGGTTCGATCCCAGCTCCCAGCAGTGTGCCGAAGTGTCCATGACACTGAACGCCCAAATCACTCACCTGTGGCACGGTGGGGTAGTACCTAGTACTGTCGCCTCACAGCAAGAAGGTGTCTGGGCCTTTCTGTGTGGAGTTTGCATGTTCTCCCTGTGTTCAAACAAATTTCCTCTCAAAGAACCCAATACAAAAAACATGCAGAAGAACAGATGCTCTTCAGTCCGGTCCCTGGACTTGGTTCCCGGGCGCCACTGACAAGGCTGCCCACTACTTCTGGCTGTCCCTGGAGGAGGACGGTTGAGATGGGAGAAATGCAGGGAACAATTTCCACTGGCGACCCCCGAAAGTTGCATGTGTGTGTGCTGTGTGCCGAGTCACCGCTCACTGCATATGCAATGTGTGTGTCACTGTGTGACCAAATAAAGATGCCCCGCCCCACAGGTCTTGTAATTTAATTTAACAATTGCTACAATGTGTAGACTACCAAAGACATGTTGTTAGTGTGACCAAATCTTTGATTGACTTCTGGAAGATTTGGTGCATTTTGCATGCAGCTGCTTTCTCTGCACTACCAAAGAGGCGAATTCTAACCCAGAGACAGATCTACTGAAGAGCCTGGAATCAAGTTAGAAACATATTCATCCTTCAGCTCCTCTAAGTACAAAAACAAAACGTTGCAATATCCCTTTATAATATGTGCTCTTTTAAACTGTATTCAAGCTTCATGTGTTCAAAAGGGTTATTCCTGACTTTGATACCTACAAGATTCTGTCTTGGCTATAGCCATCTGCTCAACAGAACAAAATGAAAGATCAATATGACAATTAAGACAATATTCACAGATTCAGAGCACTATTCCCACCATAAAATAAGATTAACATATTATAGCGCAAACAGGACTCACAGCAATCGTGACAGACAGTGGTTTTCCTTAAGGTAGGCTGGAGCCTCCAGTTGCAGCTTACTGCCAGGACATATACATGTACATAATTACAGATAAATGGTCATGACACAACAGACTAGCAAATCACAGGTTTCTATAGGTAACCATATTTTCTCTATATAAAAATAAATCAGTCAGGTACACAATCTTTGTGTTTACAATACTTTTTAACACACAAGCATATCAATAAATACAGTACTTGCACACATGCACACCCACCCGCACGCACGCACGCACGTACGCACACGCACACCTACACACACCTAAACATACCTACACACACACACACACACACACACACACACACACACACACACACACACACACACACACACACACACCACCTGCTTATGACTAAGGCCAGGTTTGGGGCTGGGGGGGCATTTCAAACAGCTTAAATGTGTATCTCATCTGTCATTCCTCGACTACAGTGAGCGCAGACTTAATGATTGGGCATCTGAGATACACCTGAAGAAGATTGGCTTCAAACCCCCATGCTCACAGCATCCATCTCTCCTCCCTGTTCCCTGCCTCCCTGCGGACAACCACAACACCAAAAGCCCCCAGACAGCTCTAATCAGCTCCCAGGCAGCACATCCCTATGGGGGCATGCACCGATGTAATCAGCTGTATCGAGACCCTGGAGATGCTCTTTTCTGGGGCGGGTAGGATGGTGGGAAGGACCGGATGGAGGGAGGTGGTTTTCTCTATCATAGAAGTTTTGTCCCGGAGCCTCGCTGGGCCGGGCCGGCTGTGCTCAGCCCCGAGGCTCAGAGGCCCTGGTCCAGTGTGTGAGAGCGGTGGTCCCTGTCCGCTTTGGGCCGGCACGGCATCTCGGCCCCCACGTGGTTCTCATGTCCACTCCCCCGCAACCCCTCTAGGGGAAACAGGCAGTTCTGGCCCAGCACCCTCTGGGCCGCCTCCAGGTGATTGAGGCCCCTCTGGTAGCCGCCGCCGCCCCCGAGGCGTCGTTTGGGGCTGGAGTCGGCCAGGAGGCGCTCTGAGGGACTGGCATCGGTGACATCGCGGAGGTGATCGTCCTCGTCGGTGTCGGCGTCGATGTACTTGCTGATGGAGTAGTCGTGGAAGGTGAACATGGCTGTGCTCATGGTGCTGCTGTCTGGTGACTTGGGTGGCGTCCGGGTGCTGGCTGTGGTGTAGACAGACACATCGGGGCTCAGCAGGGAGTGGTTGGACAGAGCCGAGCTGTCTGAGAGAGGAGCCCTGGGGGGAAGACCTGACTCCCCTCCGCTACGGTAGTTCCCCCTGCAGGAGGAACCTTTCAGGGGGTAGCCAGAGTAGGGTCCCGACCGTGTGCTGTCCGAGCCTTCTGACTGAAAGAGGGGAGCGACCGTGGGCCCATGCTCCAGGGTGGTCTGCAGGCCGTGGTTGGCGCTGACCCAACCAGGGAAGCCTGTAGCAGGGCTGTGGGAGAGGTGTAGACTCTCCTGGAAGTCTGTGGCACAGCTGACGTAGCTGTCGATGCTGGACAGGCTTTTCATGTCCCCTACCCCCTCACGAGTGCCCAGCACGGGCTGCCTGGGGCCTGGGATAGCCCCCAGCTCCATCTCATCGCTCTGCCTGCCCACCCTGGAGCCCTTGCCCTTAGAGTTGAGGTTGGGCTGGGACTGGGTCTTGGCCATCTGGTGGTACATCTCCTCTAGCTTCTGCGTGTTGAGACGCTGGGGGCTAGAGGCCCCGGCCTTGCCGGGGGAGCCCGGCTCCTGGGGGTTGAAGGAGCGGTTGGAGCTGGTCTCCGAGGCGGCCCTCTTGAGGTTCCATTTCCAGCGGCTGGGAGAGAGGTGGTTGTCTCGCGGCCTCTCGTCGTTCTTCTCCCCCACCACCACCACGTCCATCAGCTCCGAACTGCGAGCGAACGCCTCCTTCATGTTCATGGAGACAATGCTGCCGTTCCTCTTAGCTCTCTCCATGGCCTCCCGGCGCTTGACGGCCTTCTCCTGCCTCTTCTGCTCCTTGTAGAACTCTGAGAAGTTGTTAACGATGATGGGGATGGGCAGGGCGATGACCAGCACTCCAGCTATGCAGCACAGACCCCCCACTATCTTCCCAAGCAGGGTTTTAGGATATATATCCCCATAACCCACTGTGGTCATGGTAATGGTGGCCCACCAGAAGGAGGCCGGGATGCTCTTGAACTTGGTGTCGTCCTCGTCCTTCTCGGCGAAGAACACCAGGCTGGAGAAGATCATGATACCCATGGCCAGGAAGAGGATGAGCAGGCCCAGCTCATTGTAGCTCCTCTTCAGTGTGAAGCCCAGCGACTGGAGGCCCGTGGAGTGACGCGCCAGCTTCAGGATACGCAGGATGCGCATGATGCGGAAGATCTGTACCACGCGGCGCACGTTCTGGAACTGGAGGACGCTCTTGTTGGACTCGGTCAGGAAGAGGGTGATGTAGTAGGGCAGGATGGCCAGCAGGTCGATGACGTTCAGAGGGCCCTTGAAGAACTTCCACTTGTTGGGGGAGGAGAGGAAACGAAGGAGGTACTCCATGGTGAACCAGGCGATGCACACGGCCTCCACATGGGCCAGCTGGGGGTTGTCTGTGGACTGGCCGAACTCGTCGGTGTCCTGCAGCTCCGGGAGGGTGTTCAGGGACAAGGCGATGGTGGAGAGAATGATGAAGAGGATGGAGATGATGGCCAAGATCTGTAAGGCAGAGACAGAAACACCATCAGTAAAGACGGCAGGGGAACTTTATTCATTAAATGGGCTGACTCAAGTCTTAGGGGGGTTGGGTGTGTGTGTGTTTGTGTGTGTGTGTGTGTAAATGTGTGTTTGGTTGGGGATAATACAGTGGGTCTGACAAGGAACAGGTATCAATGCATGACCCCCTTATTTGTATATAACTGCTTTCTGACGAGTGAGCATTAGAGTGGAAGTGAATGCTTCTCCTGAAGAACAGTTGACATTCAATCCAAACAAAAAGGTCACACAATGGATACAAAATATTTACCAGCAAGACTGACCTCAGAAAACTGACTTCAGATGCACTTTTAGTGCATGCAAATATGAGATGTATTAGTTGAAAAACACAGACAAAAAGTTTTTTGTTTTTTTTACATGATTTGATATTTGGTATTCATGCAATATCAAATATTTGTTAATGTAATCCTCCTTGACTTTATCCAGTTACATTACTGGATTAACCTGATGTTTTAGTACTGCTGTCAATTATTCATATTATTATAATTTGATGGAAAGTTCAGTGTCCAGGTCTGGTCACCATGTCCTCCACTGACTGTCACTCTGGCCTATCAGTTATTGTATATTGATGAAAATATTGAGTAGTTGTTGGAATCAGCATTCACCGGGCTTAAAGGGCACAAATTCACCAGGTTTCTCTTGATCTCCCCTGTGAGCCACAAGAGCAGAGATGACTTACGCAATGATGACTTGGAGAGGCTGTGTCATCCACAGTAGTTGTACAGTATTTATCCTGACCTAATATGTGATTTGATACATGGCCTTTCATCCTTATGATATCATGACTTAGCTGCAGAACCTTATCTACAGTCCCTTGTCCCTAGAAAAAAACAACCTTAGTTGAGTCTCTCGGCCTAATTGGCAACGAAAAGTGTGTCTAATAGATGTCGCAGAGAAATTTCAAAAGGGTAATACAATTTTTTTAAATATATTTTTCTGAAAAACTTCTCAACTTTGCCAAAGTAGTAATCGGAAAAATGGCCGGTCTTCTTCTGTGTTTTTATGCCATAGTGAGCACTGTGATTGGCCACCCATGGCTTACAACGCAGAAGACCATATATTATGTTATCTTGTATTGGGCTTTCCCATGTTTTTCCCTACACTGGCAGCCATGTGTACTACTGGGTTTGTAAGTTGTTAGTTGAGTTGCAAGACGTAAACGCTCAAATGAGGGATAGCATGGAAGCAGATGAAAATGATCTCAATCAATCAACAACATAATAATCAATTATTTTCACAAATGCTTCATTTACATCAAGTCAACGCTTTCATCATTAGGCTACATCCAATCAACACTTTCATTGACTCTAAATCAGAAGATAACCATACAAGATGTATGGGAATATGCATGCAAATTAATGATGTGCACAACACGATGACTGTGAGAAGTGCTGGAATTATTTGCAGTTATGAGGATAATTGCAAAATTCAAGCGACAAAGCAGCTGCCACAGGTAGGATATTAGGCCAACTATAGCTACTAGACCACAATGTTTTATTCTCTGTCATTCTGTATATTTATAGGCCTACACATGAACATGAATGTAGGCTTGAAATGAACCCCACTAAACATGTCATCGCAGATTATTAACATGAAATATATAATTAGAAGTATTTAAAGGAGTAGTAATGGGAAAATGCATGTTTAGCCCTGTTTTAAGGTTACTTATGATCATATACAATGGTTCAGATCAAAAAGTTAACAAAACTAGCACTTTTGAGAAAGTCTGATAATTGCTCTACCACCGTTTAGGTCATACAATGGATGTGGGTGGGCACCGCGAAAAATCTTTCAAAAACATGTTGAACTCTCGATTTCAAAGACAAGAAGCTCACCGAGGGGATAGTTGGCGTTCTGACATATAAGTTGCCATAAAGTAAGATTCTAGTTCATCTGGAAAGGCTTTTTTAAATATTTAGCCTTTGTGCTGTAACAGTGGCCTAGAATGTTACATTATATTATATTAGTCATTTATCAGACCTTTCATCCAAAGCGACTTACAATAACTGCAGTTAACATACAGTTAGGTAGTTAGTGTACTACTACTGGCCAGAACTCACAAGTGCATCTCATTTCTAAACAAGTGACTAAGAGCATAATCTACTGCGAAAGCCAAAGTGCAAGAGTAGCAAAATATGAATACAATAAGTGCTTAAAGGACAGGTTTGTAACTTAGCATTATAAGCCATGTTATAAGGTTATTTATGATCATATACAATGGCCGACATCAAAGTTGCGTCAAACGCTGCACGCTTGAGATATAGCCCGTCGCCGCTAACAGACTCAATGGATCCATAGGTGCATAGACAAAATCCTTCAAAAACTCTCTAGAAGGAGAATAGTGCTGCTGAATCACTGTCACATCTTTACACCAGCTACTGTTAACGTAAAAACAAATACCTCCTCCCTTCGTTTTGCCAGACAGCTCTGAGTCGCGATCCGCTCTAAGCAGCTGAAAGCCTGCTACCAGTAGCTGCAGCGCAGAGTCTGGCATCGTCCCACCCAGCCACATTTCTGTGAAGCACAAAACAGAAGATGAAGAAAAGTATTTTTTCTTCCCCACCAGTAGCTGAAGTTCATCCAATTTTTTGTTGCATAGTAAACGCACTTTGGAGAATAATATTCCCGGTAGCTGAGTCCATATGCCGTGTTTGCGGAGGTGCATGAGCGCTCCAGCGTGTTCCAGCATGCCAACTTTTTGGGAAATTAGCTTATTTGCCATCTTAGACAAGAAGATGCATACCCTTATTTTCTCTGTGAGAGCAGCAGTCAGCATTGAGACCCGTGCCGTTAGCCTAGCTGCAATCACTAGAAGTGGTTTATACCAGATAGCCTAGCTCCCTCAAAAATGACGAAATACACTTTCCAGAACTCCAAAACGTTCTTATTTACACATTGTGACTTATGTATTGTGTGGAAGTAATGACATTGTAATTTTCGAAGCAGATACTTACTCTAACTGGGGATGTCTAATTTTTAATTGAATTTTTTTTCCAAACTACAGCTATTCAGATATTTTGTCAACAAGTGATTAGCCGCAGCAGAGATATTTGGGCTGTATGAAAGAGCGCTTGCAGGGTGTCAAGAAGAAATCAGTTGATCCAGAGAGAAAACACAACTACAAAGGAAAGAACGTTGGACACTGTTGACATTGTTAACATCGTTATTCAACCCTGGATCAAGCTGCATCGAACAGGTTCTATATTTATACCCTCATCTGCTGTGGTTAAGAGTCATCAAATCTCTTCTGACTTGAACTGACCCATCATTCTCTGTGACATTTAGCTTGGAGCTAGTATCCAAGTTTGTAGGCTACTTGTACTGTATGAAGCTACTAGCCAGCTAGAATAACCTGCGTTGTAGAATAGACTGCGTTGTAGAATAGACTGCGTAGTAGTTTTGGACATCCCTGCATCATGTTCGCAAGCCGCTTCAATGAAAAAGACAACCTGCAAACGCGCTCTGTCTGAACAAGGCCTTCAAGCTCAGATCTCCGTATTTGTAGCTTGAACGCCCACTTAACTCACAGCCTTTGATCGGGCTTATTAATAGAACTGATCGCCTGATCCCAATCAATTTGAAAAGGCCTTGACCGGCCCGATCCGAAACTCAAAGACAGGACAGGACAATCCCTAATACTCTGAACTACTTTATTCTTGCCGAACCACCACTGCCTGGGTGCAGTGATTACACACAGCACCTCTGCTCGTTAATGGAAGTTACAACAAGGCTTTTGAGGTGCTGCATGCAATCACTTCATCCCTCAAGTTCTTGGGGCATGGTCTTGTGTTGGCAGTGTCCTGGCTCTGATTCATCCTCTGGTCTATGTTGTGTTTGTCAGGGTCCATCACATTGCAGAGCCAGCCACACTGTGTTGAATGCTGAACCTTGAATGTGGAATCTAGAACACACCAAGACCTGTGTTCATGAATAAATCATCAATCCTCTATCAGTCCCTCACAGATGTTTGGCTGCAGCACACTGGTAGTCATGGAAGACATGAGTCGAGTCAGTTATTAGGTCAGTGTTCATTCATCCTCGATGTTCATTGCAGCTCAGTTGAGGAGAGAATGCCCTAGAAAGTGTGCAGATGTCCCAGGTAGCCCCACAGGAACTCCTCAAAGCCCTGGGCGAGGTGGCTGCCATCTCTTTCATCAGCGGGCCATCCACCTGAGACCTCCAGCAGGTTGCTCCTGCTCCTGACAATCCCACTACCCCTGACCTCACACACAAGTCTCACTCTGAAGTGTGTGTGTGTGTGTCTTGCATGGTCACTAAGGAGTGAGACTCCCTGACTTCCATCTATTCCATCATGCCCTGGGCCGCTGGTACATCCAAGGCTGGGTTGCCAGGCGCGGTTGTCATTAGGGATGGGAATTGATAAGATTTTAGCGATTCCGATTCCATTTTCGATTCTGCTTGTCGATTCTCTTATCGATTCTCATTGGGCAAAAATGAGTACAAACAGGTTTATTAACATAAATTTTCTTTTACTGTATATGTACTACTTTGAACATGCCAATCACAGTGCTGTTTTTAGGTGTATTCACCTTGAACTAAAAATAATACTGACAAACAAATCAGTATTTTTTCAGACCGACTACCACCAGCCTGACTCTGAACGTCATCATCTAAATTACATGGAAGGAAATGGAGATTATTCATATAGTGAAAGCTAGTTTACGCAATTAAACAAATGGCACTAAGACAATAGACAGGGACTCTGGAGGAGTTTACCTTCGACTACACTAACGTTAGCTGCGCTGCTGTCGTCACTTTGGAGCGCATGAAAAACGTGACATTCCTACAAAGTTATCGCATGCTGTGTGGCCAAATGTTTTTGCATATTTGTAGTATTTACCCCCTTTGATGATATAGGTTTTTGCAAGCATTGTTGTCATCTTGTCGCGTGAAATGTAACCACACTTTCAAACTTTTATGTCTAGACGACATGTTGCTTCTTCTACCGCGGTCTAATAAAACAAAACAAGGCAGCGTGCATGTGATGTCATCGCGCATGCGCAGCAACGACAACAATCGATAGCGGAATCGTTAAGGATTTTGGCTTACGATTCCAAGGAATCGATTCACTCTCAACAAGAACCGGTTTTCAATTCCCATCCCTAGTTGTCATGGCAACCCCCGTGAAGCTTGACCGGAGGTGTGGAGCTGCTTGTGAACATCTGACCGCCGTCTCTGTCTCCCTTCTCTCCTCCTTCTCCTTCCGTTTCTCCATCTGAATACAGACTTCTCCTCAATACTGTTTTCCAGCCCTCGAAAGTTTATCAATGGAATTGACCTGCGCCACTCTGTGTCTATCTGACCTGGATCGCTGTAATGATGGCAATATTAAAGATTGACATTTGCCAGGTGAATCATCACTCAATATTCTCCTCCAGGCATCCCTGAAAGCTCATTTAAGCCATCATGCATCCATTATATGTCATGTTGTCAGTGTTGCTTACTCTGGATGTTAAACGATTTGCCAGTCATCTGGATAGATCAGTGGCCTTAACCCTCAGTGTAGTGATGTTAATGTTAATATAGGGTGATACGCTCCACATTCTGAATGGAAGAAGGGTCTGCCTCCCTGCTTCCACAAAAGAGATGAGGTTGCCATGGAGACGGGAGGGGACCATGTCCTCCACCATTTCTCACAGCATGATAGCTTGACAACACACACACATACACACTCGCACCCACATACACACACGCACGCGCACACACAGAAATGCACACACATCCACACACACACACTCACATGCATGCACGCACACACAAACACACACACTCGAAAATACACACAGGCACATATCCTATTCCCCCAGTTCTGTCTAATCTCACAAACACACACGCACGCACACACACACACATACACACACACACACTCTGAAACACACACAGGCACATATCCTATTCCCCCAGTCCTGTCTAATCTCACAAACACACACGCGCGCACACACACACACTCGGAAACATACACAGACACATATCCTATTCCCCCAGTCCTGTCTAATCTCACACACACACACACACCAGCCAATAAACCAAAAGGTCAGGGCACTGTGTAGCTGTGCAAAATAGCCCAGACCGAAGCTGTGATCATCAAATAATTTGAACTCTCTCTCTCTCTCTCAGCCCGGACAGTATGACAATGTGGGCGGGTGACTGGACACTGTGACTGGACCATTCATCTCCTGAAAAAAATCCCACCTCTCCTCTGCCACTCAATTATTCATGCATCTGAGATGAGGAGGAGAATCCAGACTCTATATTTACACCCTGGTCGGAGCTAGGGATGACTTACTAATAGGAGGACACACATCTCTTCAGGAATTGGACTTTGTTTGTCCACTACTTAAAGCCACAGGAAACTTGGCCTGAAATAGTAAAAATGCATGTATGGTATCAACGTTTAGTGTCTCATTAAGCATCCAAAATAGTTTAATTATATATATATATATATATATATATATATATATATATATATATATATATATATATAAATACATCCAAAAGGTATTTGCTGATTATTTTTTCCAAGCACAGATTTTGCAACTATGAATGCAAATTCCTTATGCATTTTTATAGCTAGCCCAGTAAAAATGGCCGTCAGAAAGATATTTGACACATATAGTCCAGTTTCAAAAATGGTTAGCATATCTCAACAACATCAACCTCAGAACAAACTAAGGGCTTCAAAATTCACAAAACTTATCTGCGATATTTTAACTAAAAACAAAACGTACACTATTCTGGGAGTCTCTGTTAAACACACCTTATTTTGGGCATTTTTTGCAAATCCCATTCATTTTTCCCATAGGGATTTTGGACTGCAGCCCACAATGGCGGCAATGCTAACTTTTCAGCCTACAAAGCAACGTCACCAACAAAAACGTAAATGACAATATTTAGAATTTGATAGAAACTAATTTCTAATAATTTTGGATGCTAACTATTATGTACACAATAGGCTAAATTACATATAAGGACATTGTTGTTGTTATTATGTGTTGTGAGGCTTTAAAGGAAGTCAATCCCTCAGGTCACATAAGTACAGTATGGATGTCCAAGAGGGACAAGTGTCCCTACTTTGCTGTCTGAAGTATTCTATATGCTGACATTTAGTGTTGTTCTAAATTCCCATGAGAGATACAATACCATCCACAGCTTTCAGTGGCCTTTAAAGTAAGATTACCAATGCTGCCCTGTTTAGTTTTTTACAACAAAGCAAAGCTGCTATTCAGGCCCCTTCTACAGTACTGTATGCCTCTAGATAGAGATGGATAGATATAATACTTTTAATAATCCCCAGTGGGGAAAAAACTGTAAAAAGATACAGTATAAGGCATACACAAGGGTATTAAAAGGCAGATAGAATACAAAACCACAATCTAAAATATAAAATGTCAATTCATCCAAAAATGCCAATATTAAGTGTTAGTTAAGTCCATGGAATGACATCCCACCAGTCAGAGGATGTATTAACACGTCTGTTTCACCATCCTACAGAGTCACAGCGCACCGGGGCCCAAAAGCCCAGAGTCACAGCGCACCGGGGCCCAGAAGCTGCCAGGGGCTTCTGGGAAAGCTGTAGGAAGGGGGGGGAAATGAAGGAAGGGAATTTTTCCACCTTTTTATTGTAGGTGGGCCATCTCACGCAGTCTTCAAAGTAACCAAGCCATAATGCTGAATTAAATTGTCTGTCTAATGCTGCAAGCAGAAGTGAATGTCGAGTCACCGGGTGGAATCCCGAATGGATGGTCAACCTGAAATATGGAAGATAGTTATATAAGACAGGACACGGTAAGCTAAATCATGTTTTGGGCTATTTAGTGTAATGAGTGACGCTGTGTTAAACATATTTGTGTAAACGTAGCTTCAGACAAGGGGAACATCCTCTAGCGTCACTGGTCAAGTTCCCTCCCAGTCTTCTTTCAATCAAGCGTCGTCTTGATGAATGCTTCTGTTCCTTCAAGGCGGATTCTTTTTCTCGCATTTTCCTGAAAGTAATTCATTCACCAAACCACTCCCTACCAATGACCACTCCCTACCAATGACCACTCCCTACCAATGACCACTCCCTACCAATGACCACTCCATACCAATGAGGAGGCTGTGACACTGAGGAGGTCATCTTCCTTCTAAATCTAAATACATACTGGCATATACAGCACAGCACGCAAACACTTATACACACACACACACACACACGCGTGCGCGCGCGCACACACACACACACACACACACACACACACACACACCACACACTGTATTCCCATATTGTGTAGGTTCTTAAGATACAAATATATCTGCTCAATGCAATATTCTAACTCCATACACAGACATCATTGTTAACGAAACATTCTGCACTGATACAGTGAGAGGGTTTGATCAGTGTTATTCTCTCGGTTAGCCCTCAGTGATCTGTGAAGACTGGCGGAGTGAAGCAGCCTTTTCTAATCACACTTCAGCTGGAGTATTATTTATTTATTTATTTACTTAAGGCATTTGTCTGAAAGGCAGATCTGAACTCTGATTCACCCCCATTTTCAGCCAATCCATGACCATGCATTCTATCATAATCAACCAATCAGTCAGCAGCGTCTAGGTATGAGCATAACCACCGTGTCTATTCCTCATTATAACATACAATCTGTCGTATACAACAGTGCAAGAGAGACTTCATTCAAGTCTGTTTTAGTCAAGCTAGAAAATACTTTATGGAGGAGTTGTCCGTGGACCATCAATGGGAATCGTCAGATCCCTCTGCCCTCATGTTTGTGCGAGCAATGTGGTCAGGATAGCTTTAATTCCCAATGGATAGCAATGAGGGTGCAAAAGTTATTGAAATACTGACTGCATCCAGGACTTGGCAAGCTGGCGTGAGGCTAGTAGTATGAAGCTGTCTGATACTGAAACATGCCTGAATGCAATAAACATGGGGACTTACAGGATTAAAGGATGAATGAAGAATGTATCATTATGTGACAAGAGGAGATGAGCTTGAAAAGGACATTGATCAATTGAAGAATATCATAGCTGATAAAGGGGAAAAAAATTCAATGTCAGTGTTGAAAACAGCAGTGTGGACTGGGCTTGTGTTGTCGCTGATGTGGATGGATGAGTTGGAAGCAGTCATTCATACTGCAGATCGATTTCACAACTCCAACTGCTACTTCAGCAGTGACATCACCCTGGAAACAGATGTCAAACGCTATGGCAACTGCACTCATACCATCGTTAACAGAGAAAGATGGAGGCAGGTTGAGCAACGAGAAGGACATGGACCCACACACGTGAATACATACACGCACGCGTGCACACACACACACACACACACACACACACACACACACTATCAATATGATTCAGTTTCTGCCAGTCCATTCAAGATCTGTGTTGAACAAACAGTATGAATGTTATAATACTGTAGATATCAATGGCATCACTAAACGATGATGAGGCTACAGAGCACAAAAATGACTTTTTATTTTATGGGTTTGCAGCATTTTAGCTGCACCTCCGAGGACAATAAAGATGTTTTTAAAGCTACATGAGATAACTCGGCACTTTGGCAGCCTCTCTGGTCGTGATAAAATCGGCACTGCGTTTTAAGAACCACACTTCCCACAATCCCCCACTCACTCGCTGTAATGATGGGAAAAAAATTATAACAAACGCGCGTGGCGCAGAAAGGATTGGAACATTGTAGCTACTTTCTGGAAGGATGGCTGCAATGCAGGTAAATACCAGTCTACTTTCTTGTATGTGCATGTAGATTTCGTTTCGCTGGGCGAAGTGTTTGTTGTCTTCCTGATATTGTGACACGCAAAACGTGTCACTTCCATTTCCACCACAAGATTTCCCGCCAGTGTACTAGCCAGTACACCGAAATACTAAAATAATAAATTCACAGGGTCTCATGCAGTTTCATGTCACGAAAATGATTTTTGGGGTCTTGCTAAAGCCAATTCATAAACTAATAGCAAGTAAAAGTGAATATTGAACCATAAAAAAGTTCTCATTGAGCTTTAATTGAATTGAATACATTCTTCACTTTTTTTCAAAATCACTCTCCATCTCTCTCACACCTTATCATTCTCAGTGCAGACCGTTACCTATTTCTCCACCTCTGTCTTCTCTTCTCTGTCCTCCTCTCCTTGTGGCCTGATGCATGAGTGCATACCGCTCATCGCTCCACATGACAGTTCAACTTTACATCATGAAAAAGTGATGTGGCTGTGCTGTAGCCAAGACTGGGCACATCTGCCCCTCCTCTCCTCACTCCATCCGTCTGCAGTCCCTCCATCTCCCCCTCTTCACTCCTTTCCATTCCCCACCACCCTCCCCATAGACGCAAACCCAAGGACCATAACTCCTCGACCCCCTGCAAACCAGGAAATGAATGCCTCATTAGGTTGTGGTCATATGAAAAGCAGGCTCCAGTTTACAGGAAATACAGCAGCTGGGATGGAGCTTAGTAATTAGCCGAAAAAAGCAGGATGTTGCATGGCGAGCATTAAGTCTGCTGTGATGAACAGTAGACATCACACCTGCACTAGTCTTGCATAGCCAGACCGATCTCCACACTTGGTTCACGCTGTCCCAGTACTGGCGAAAGGTCTGGCTGGACTCATTACCATTCTGGGATAGGGGGGGAACTAATCACAATCGTCTTCGGCAGAGCGGTTGCTAGGTTATTGTTGTTTCACGTAGTCTGGAATGAATCTGATTGGGCGGACAACAGATGTCGCCGCAACTGATTGGGCAGTAATAAACAAATGACACAACCTACATCTGTTGATGCACTGATGGAACAGTAGACATGACACATGCCTGGTGTTCAACCACCCCAAGTTCTCCCACAGAATTTCCCTTCTATGTTCCTGACACTGGCTCCCTGTACTGTAGCAGCTCAGATCCAGTTTAAAACTCTAGTACTTAGCCTACAGGGCAATGAAAGGAACAGCTCCCTGCTCCCTCCAGGCCATGGTCAAACGCTACACCCCCTCCCGACCACTACGCTCTGCTACTTCGGGGCGACTGGTTGCCCCGTCACTCCGTCGTATTTTGCAGTATGCAAGCCAGCACACTTTTCTGGCTAATTCCACAATCCTGTGTTCAGCAGAAATGACGTCACATAACACCGGAGGCGTTATGATGAATCCCAGCTGTGGACGAATGTCGCTTCATGGACAGCGACGGATGTGGTCAAATTTGAAGGCGGAATGTTATGACAAGGTAGTATGTCCCAACTGGATGTATACTGCATGCAAAGTATGTACTTCCTAGGAGCAGCTGTAGTATGTACTGGTAGTAAAAAGTAGAAGTATGCGATTTGGAATGCAGCCTGTGACGCCTATATATATGTAGGCCTGAGAACAGACTGACCAAATTTTTCTTTGATTAAAGACAGGTAGCCCAAAATAAATGTATTCGAAACAAATTATTTTCATAGATGACTGTCAGGGTGTGTTTACAACAGGCACCTGCATGCCCAGTGTTGCGAATGGTGTTGCGATATCGTTGCCATGTAACCCTGATAACTTCTGGCAACGCTAATGATTCAACGCTGATTCTCAATTTCATCTCATGTCATTCTCGTTCTCGAAACGTTGCTGTGTAACCCACACCTTAAAAGCTAGAACAGTAATCAATTAGGGTTTGGAGGTAAATCTAGCATGCGAACGCTACTCAGGAATGTCATGAAAGCTCGCACGTCAGGTTGGTATAGCAACTACTGGCCATTACATCACCTCAGTTGGACACTATTTTGCAACTGGACACTATTTGGCATGCCATCTGCACCACTTGAAATCTGTATACAGTAGTATAAGGAATTTTCATGTGAAACATTTTGAATGCACTTGAATTCAGGGTGGAACATTTGGTCAAATTTGTGGTTTCCTGTGTCATTCAGGGATAATTGAGAATCTCAGAGTATGTGTGAAAAAGAAAAAGCAGGTACCCTGAAAGGAAAATACAAGGTTTAGCCTACTTTTGTCTAATTAACCTTTTTTTTTTAAAATCTCATATTATTTGCAAGTCCTCAAATCGTAAAGTCACGATTCAAAGGTTTCTGTAAATGTTTTTGCTGTGAGTGTATGATGGAAGTATTCTTCTTTTTTGTGAGGATCGTGGCCAAATCACGGACCTATCACTAATATGTACCATTAGAACACAACAGTGGTTAAAATTGGCACAAAACGGAACCATAATGGCACGATCCATAACCACCAAGAATCTACAGTATGACTTTGTAACAGTGATACCAGGACTGAACAAGGAGAACAGGGTATGATGGGAGCCGAGGTCTGGAGGAAGTTCAAGTCTCAACATGAGACCACTACGGGCCGTCCGGGGTCATGGTGCCCTCTCCAGGGACGGATCTGAGAGTCTGATTTCAGGACTGATCTGAGAGTCTGATTTCAGGACTGATCTGAGAGTCTGATTTCAGGACTGATCTGAGAGTCTGATTTCAGGACTGATCTGAGGGGCATCATCACTCCCACCAGGCAAGCGATGGAGAAACGCAGAGTGAAAGGCATGAAGAGCAGCGACAGCAATAACAGCACGAGGCACTCAGTCCCAGCCGTTCTATTATTACATCCATGGTCCCAGCCCACAGATGATGCGAGCCCATGCCTTTGGATCCCATGAGAGGGCAGAGATGCGAGCAAACAGCCTGGAAGTGGAAACACCATGATAAGTGATTACTCCCCTTTCAGGCCAGGTCAGACGTAAATTTACTCTCTTCAATAGGCCACGGTTGGTCTGCTGTGTGTCCCGCTGAAGATCTGTGCTCTTACTCCTGGGGAACAGGAGAGTTCAATTCAATAACCTTTATTTAAACTCGAAGGACACTGAGGTTGCCCTCATTTACAGTGACGACGAGTAGGTCGTTATGGCCATAACACCAAGAGGTTATAGGAAAAACAATAAGGCGGGCAGCAAGTATGTGTACTCACATTCAAGTATGGGAATGGAAATTCATCACATCGTTAAAGTGATTACTCATCCCTCATCACATGTCAAAGTGATTACTCATCCCTCATCACATGTCAAAGTGATTACTCATCCCTCTTTTTTGGGAAAATGAATTATTTTAACGTCTGCACAAAAATGATGACACTATTTATTTATTTATTTTAAATAAAAACTTCATTGAATCCGTTTTAAAATTCTGTATTGTAGCCTGGTATGATAATCTTAACCTGTCCAACAAGAAGAGACTTGGGAGCCTTGTTGAAGTGGCAAGCAAGATCTCTCGGGTGAGTCAGGCCCAGCCCTTGTACATCTATAATAACCAGGTCCTTAGAATGGCTAACGCTATTTTAGATTGCCCTGATCACCCCCAGTGGAAGGAGTTTGAGCTCCTGCCTTCTGGCCGTCGTTTCAGGGTGCTGCTAGGAGGACTAAGAGACAGAAGGTCTCCTTTGTCTTTGTAGCAATCGACAGGCTCAATAAGGAACAGACTCGCACTTGTTGGTATTATTCTTTCTTCTCCAATCCTGTGAGCCATGGGTTTTTTAGTAGGCTGTCTACATTTTTATTGTTCTGTTTTATTTGTTTATTGTTCTATGTTCATGCTTCCTTTGTCTCCCCCATTCCTATGTTTTACCTGTTTGTAAGCCAATTTCCCCTAGTGGGACAGTAACGATTTTGAACTTGAACTCATCACATGTCAAAGTCAATCAATCAATGCTTTATTTGTATAGTGCATTTCATACCCAGAGGCAACACAATGCTCTTTACAGAGAACAAGGGAGCAAAAGTGATTACCCATCCCTCATCCTGAATCAAAGCTAACTCTTCACCTGCTCAGCTGATTACAAATCATCAGCCATTTGATTGCTTTCTGATGTGCCAGCTGTCACAGGTAGTCTGTCTCTGAGAGCATCATCCCCGTCTTACAGCTTTAATTTGTACGAGATGAGAAAGGGATAATTGGAATTTGATAGAAGTGTGATTTGTAATTCCCACCACTTGGACAGAGAGAGATAAAATGACCACATCTTTATTCTCCTTCTCTTTGCTTTTTGTTTTTTGCTTGTTCTGGATTACTCAGAGCCAAAGTCTTATCGATTCTAAATGTAAGAAGTCAACTTCAATCTCGAACACATCAGAGGTTGCAGTCGCTGACCAAATTATTTGTTTTCCCCCCCATTTAGAGTTCATGAGAATCAACCAGAATACTGTATGATATTGCCTACTTCAATCAAACAGATTGAGCACTGACCACAGTCAGCACCTTTGCCTTTGGATGCAGATTTTTTCAGGGGGGGTGGTAGGCCCTGCTAGTGTTGTCACGTGACAGACATGTCACAGATACATGGTGTCAACAGTGTCGTCATAGACGCACGCAGTAAGGCATTTATCGGTGCATTTCTCTATACTGAGCTGAAAAGAAACAAGTGCACATAACTTTGGTAAAGAAATAGTAACAATTTACAAACCCATGAATAATAAAATTTCCTGCAGAAAATGCATGTGCATGCTGAACAGCTGAAAGGAAATCGCAAAAGCTTTGCTGAAAATGCACAGCCTAAATGGGAAAAATGTGAACTAACTTGAATGCAACACCATTTAGTCCACAACACATAGCTTAGCTAATGTTGCCCTACATACTAACATCAAAAGATGTGGACTACACTGTGGTTACATTACTCATGTAGCTAGATACAGCAACAGAAAATATTTTTATTTCCTCATATCTCACTCGCAGTCAGAAAATGTCCGCTAGCCGCGGATAATTTTGGTATGTTAAACTCCATTGACTTATGCAATAGATGTTAGCGATATAAAAGTCAGCTATTTTGGATGTTTGGGTCTTTCGGGAGGGGCGGGACATCCCCCACACATGATGCATGTCATCAGCATGGACAGTTGTTGAATGTGTAAGTGGAGAGGGATTTTCTAGTTTAGAATTATCTATACGGCCGGCATATTGCCCATTTTTGTTAGGTCTAAAATGTAAATATTTATTTGAAAGTAGTGAATTAAAATATCAGCAATTAAAATAGTCAATATTAAAAAAAAAAAGAACATCATCATATAACCAAATGATATGATAATCTACAGTTCATTTGATCTATGCCTCCCTCTGCTGCCCTTTTGGTTACTGCACCTAGTGGATCAATACAGGGTCTGAGTAAGAACAAGCACCAAAAGACCTACTAAGCACCTCCAGATCTGAACTCTGTGGATTTAGAAAGTAGCTCCTGAGTAGAATAGACTATACTTTTACTGAGACAGAACAAAGCAAAGTACAAGGCTAAATGTGCTTGGCAATGGGAAAAATTAATTGTGGCGAGTGGACCCAGGTAGTGGGCTCTGGTACGTGTGACGAACGAACGAACGGACACAAGCACTAACGTACACGGGTTGGTCTAAAGCCACGCCCCCAAATTCCATCAACAACAATTACAGGGGTCGATCTAAAGCAGCACACAACAGCATGTCCACTACAGTCAATTTTTAATATACCATTATTCAAGGCTAAGTAAGATAAAGAGAAATTACATGGAGTGCTCTAAGGCTCAGATGTTTCTCTGTGTCTTTGATCCCCACGGCCTAATGGTAAGGTTCTGTTAACGTAAGTGAATGTCTGGGCTCTAAGCAGACAGCCGGTGATACACTGATATGCCGGTGGTCAGACACAATCTTATTATGTAGCAAACCCAAATCTGATCTGAGACCAAAGGAGACAGCTCTGTGGCTGAGAGAGAATGTGAATGGGAGAGAATAGCTTCAAACTGGGCCTGGAGTCTCAAAGAGAATTCCCCTGACTTTAGTTGAAGGTGTAGTGGAGGAAGGATAATGAGAGGGTGAATGGAGACACACTAGCACCCCCCCCCCCCACACACACACACACCACTACCACTTCCTTCAATGGTAATAAAATAATATTATTGTTGCCAGGTAACAGGTTTCCTGCGCTTATTTCACTGGTGACCATCTGTTTATGGGCCAAGAAGAGATGAAGCGCAACTGAACACACACACACACTAGACAATACACACACACACTGAACACACACACTGAACACACACACACACTGAACACATATACACACACACACGCATACACACGCACTGAACACACACACACACGGAACCCACACACTGAACACATATACACACACACAAACACACACTGAACACACACACACACACACACACACACACACACACACACACACACACACACACACACACACACACACACACACACACACACACACACACAAACACACACACACACACACACACTGAACACAGTTGAGCTCCACTGCGTCCAGGTCCTGTGGCTGAGACTAGACCACACAACTAAATCACAGTTGACTGATGACTCCAGCTTTGAAATATGTCTTGGACAACCCTATCACTGCTTTCAGTAGTTTGGTTTGTGGTTTTACTTTTCCCTTTTAAGATAATTAGGAGTTGATAAAGGCTGCCACTTATGTCGAGGCTGCTCTATTTCCTGGAACACTTCACCCAGAGTATTATCGTAATGATGCTGAATGAGTGACATACATTTACAGTCGTATGATTTAAGGTTTATCTGAGTATTGCAGGGACTTTAAAGAGTAATTTTAAGAGTTACTGACTAAAAAAATATACTAACAGACCAACCATTACCCTGGAGACCAAGATTTCAAAATATTACTCAGTTACTGAAATGTATGGTTGGGAACTGGCACAGCTTTCATGGACACCATCAGAGATGTGAGTCTACTGAGAGCTTCATCCCTGTCCTACAGTGCTACAGCATTATCTAAACCATAACCATGATTAACATTGATTTAGCCTCTCCTTCACACTGAAGATGTTCCTCTGACACAACCACTGTACTTAGTTCACTGTTTGTAAGACACTGGGCAGCTCTCACATCATGTTCACGATGACGCATCGTCTTACAGTACATTAACCACCCACTGCAAGCTTTAATTCCATTTCCAGCCTAAGATGAGTGCCGCCCAGAACAAGGCGGGGTGCTCTGTGTAAAACGATATTAGCAGTGTTGAAGGCAGACAACGTTCTCTTTGATACCCCCCCCCACCCCCCAGCCCAGCCCAGACTAGGGTGATCAAAGCAGGCTCGTGTCTCTCTAAGGGAGAGAAACACTACTCTGCTCTCTTCTGCTTTCCTGAGTCACTTCTCCCAGGAAAGGTGTTGCTCAGATGTGTGTGAAGTTCTTGAAGCAAGCCTACCCAGATAGCAAGCGGATCTGGGCCATATATGGGCCGGAACTAAGCCATAAGGGCCAGATCTGGCCTGTATATAGTCCAGATCCGCTTGCCATCTGGGTACTTAGCTGTAGCTGTATGTCCTGCTATGCGCTTTGCCGTATTGATGAAAGGCTGACCTGCTCAGACATCGCCTCTGAGGAGGAAGTGATCGGCAGACTGAGGTTGTATCCATGTCATACCTGATGAGATCACAGGTATAGTCATTGTGTTCTACCTGTATTAGGTGTGGTGGTGTTATCAATAGAGTGGCTTACTTACTGTGACACTCACTGAACAGCTCTCTCTCTGCCACACACATACACACATACACATACGCGCGCGCGCGCGCACACACGCACGCACGCACACACGCACACACACACACACCAAAACATTATTTTTTAGTGAAAGTTATACAGGTAGTTTACCTTTGCTGCAACAGACGAACCGGGCTTTTCAAGAAGGTCCCAGAGTTTCTTTCGTTTTTCCGCACAACATGTGCTATCGAACTCTTCCCCCTCTATGTCTTTCATGTTGTCCGCCTCTCGTCTGAGCTCCTCGTTCATCTGCTCCTTCTTCTGGTGGTACCTGGCCTGGCAGCACGACTCCAAGTAGATCTCGTCGATGCCCCAGTAGTCCAGCTCCTGACTGAACGACAGTGCGCACATCTCCTCCATCATGTGCAGTTTACCCGTGCGGTAGAAGTTCAGGATGGATGTAAATGCCCCGGGGTGTCGGTCAAAAAAGTACTCGTTTTCATCCAAGTTGTAGTCATCACATATTTCCATAAGCAAGTCGTGGGTGTTGCAGTCTCTTAATTTCCCTAAACGGGTTCGGGGTAACCTGTCCAACGTTCGCCACAGAACCTCGTGCGGAAGACCCCCAACATTCAGTCTTACACGGCGATGGCAGGACTTGCTACGGAGGATCTCCGCAGGTTCCGGTGGAAGCGACGCAGTCGACCTGGAGCCGGCTTTGTCCAAGTCCGCCGAGGATTTCTCCATATTTTGAAGTTGTGGGAGTTCCACAAGTTAATGCGTCCAACTGGAAACCTCCTGGGATCAGTTAGCATTTAGTCTACATGTCCTATTGTCTGTCCCTTCCTTGAGTCTAGGGGAAAGTGAGGAGGAGGCATAATGTCAAAGAGCGTCAAATGGAGCAGAGCCGTAAAGCTCAGTGATCTAGTCAGAACATTTCACGGGGCATGCCATAGAGCTACTCTTCTAATCGGAGGAGCGAATAGACCAAGATAATTTAATCTAGTCTGAGATTGAGGGTGCTATCCTCACTTCCGCTCTGTATCGTGGGTGGGGACAGGGAGAAAGTGAGGGCAGCACCGAGAGCGCTGTTCAGTCGGGTGGTGCTGAATCGACAGCCCTTGCCGTTCATTAACGACCCATGGAAGAATTATTGATATCTAGCCTGAAAGGATGAAGCGAGACGGTAGCCTAACCCACCCACTGTGGCCAAACATGTGGCCTAGCTTCATAAAATAACACCCATCAAATAACCTATAACTTCGTTATAATGGGCAAAATAAGAAACCATAGGCTGCCCTATTCATGCCTCCCAAGTCAATCGTCTAGTGTAAGCATTTAATCAGACATTATCGAATATCGAAAACACAATTTATCAGTCATTGCATATTGATCTAGCCTCTCTAAACCGGTGTTTTTCCTGATGCGCACCACCGAAATGGAGAAATCTAATGTTTTCTCAATGTTGGGTGAAACAATTATCACGGTATTTTTTCGTGTCGCACATCGACGGATATAACGATCCCTCTAGCCACTGAGAGAAGAGACCTACGCCACTCATGGTCAACTGTCATACATAGCCTATATACAATAACAATGCTATAAATGTTACCATATCGCGAATGGGGAAGCTCGTTGGACACTGAAAATCCCTTCCACGCACCTTAACTTTCCGCAGTTCATCCGATGGCAGCGGCAGAAAAGAAACATTAACAGAGAAGGAGGAAATCTCAACATGTCCATTACCCCCGGGATCTGATCCATCCCATTTTAAACGAAGCCTCCGTTGCGCTGTCCTTTGCCACAGACATGGGATCCCGAACAGCGTCTTCAGCGCGCTGACATCAACAAGTAGCCTATATGTTCACAATCCATATCGGATTCAATCTGCTGTGTAAATGGGCGACGCCACTACTCTCTCTCTCTCTCATCTCTCCGCGGCAGAATCTCCAAATCGACTAGTGTTTAACCCATATTAAGCCAAGGAGCTGCACCCTTCCTTCATATGCAGTTCATATACCGCACCACGGTATGGTAGCCTAGTGGAAACGCCTGACAAGCAACAATAATGTGAATCAGACCCTCTCGTCTCTTTAGTTTTCAATCGAAAATTGGTCAGTTTTCTCTGAGCATTTAGTCTATACCTGACATAAAATAAATAATCTCATGCTCAAGAGAAAGAGCTGCTTCATTGACGTGAACACGCGATAGGCGATATGTTTCGCTGTGATCTGATTGGCTTCAACACATTTGAAAACCTAAAATGCGTTTTGGCCGATCAGATCACAAGTCTAAATAGGGTCAAAGATGCAGACAGGGGCAGATCAGGGACAATCTGAACTATTTATTCAGTGAAAAAACATAACATTCAAATAGCCTACTAACAGGCTACACCAATGGCATTGCCTACAATTCATATTGAATAGAAAAAATACTCATAATATTAAATACATATTATTTAGAATAAATTAAGTCTATTTTAGTATGAATAGGGGGCAGGTCTGACAGACTGGTTTGGAGTGCAGCGTTAGGGTTTGGAGGTCAGGGCAAAGGGCCAGTGTTGGAGTTCAGAGGTCATGTCGAAGTGCCAGCGTTCTGGGGTCTGTAGCGGATCTGCAGATCTCCGAGGGGCTGGAGCATCCCGAAGCCGTAGCGACCAGGGTTGAGGGGAGGAACGCAGGCCTCCGGATCACACAGCTCCAGGTCCAGACGGGTCAAGAACAGGAACACAAATCTGCAACAACATACAACAGTCTGATACTGAGAGCTGATGCAACTCGCACACTGACAGCTTATCACTATTATTAGCACTGTGATTCACATTATATGGATATGGAAATCATCTTAGTATCTTAGAATCTTAGTGCATAAATTATCTATGTTGCGGTATTTGGGCAATACCAAGTGTGTATATTTATGAATATTTGTATTTATTCATAAAAGTTATATGCCTATATTATTATATATTACAAAGGGCTGGTTTGTATCAACTAGTGGAGAATGTCCTACTCACTGCTTGATGATGCTGACAGCAAAGTGTCTTCCAACGCAGATGTTGTCTCCGGCACCCCATGGCATGGTGTAGTACTTCAGCCTCTCTCCTGCCTTACAGAACGTCTTCTTCTCTGTCATGTCTGCATTGAGGAAGCGGTTATATTGGAATTTCTGCCAAGCAAGAAACAAAATCACATGTTAGTAGTTGACGCTACAGTGCAGCACATCTACACAGCTACTCTGGCTACCTTCATGTATCCGGTCTCCGTCATGCATTCTGTGTGCACTAGGGGTGCACTAGAGGTCATTGGTCCATCTGTGACCTCTGATAGGATCAAACCCCTCCCCTACAGCCCAAGCTGCATGTGTTTGTTTAAATTACCTGATGAAGATCTAGTGTGACCGAAACGTTGTTTTCAATAAAGTATTTTTGCAAGTAAGGACAGTGTGTGGGAAGCCTCTAGTGTACATGGATCTGTTCACTCACATTTTAAAACATTTTACAGTAAGGAGTGCAGGTGCAGCTGCATAACAGTGAGTTTGTTTAAATTACAGCTGTTTACCAGCTAATCCCCTGGGACCTAGGCCACACACCACATTTAACCTTTACAGCACATAACCCCGGCTCCATTTAAACAGCGACAAGTACAGTAATGCATTATGCAAGGGGAAAAAATACTATTCAGGACTGCTCTTCCAATAAATATAACTAAGTTCAAGCTTAAAAACAAAACACTGAGAAGACAGACAAACCCTGATTACTCCCTTGCTCACCCAACCTCCCCATCTACTGTGACCCATTCATAAACCAACGAGCAACGAGTGGCCATGCCTAGGAGGTAGCATCATTCATACCCCTGAGATGAAGACAACACACCCCTATACCACTAGCAGCAAAATTGAGCAACATTTATGACTAAATGACCAACATGTTTTACTTTTAAGACTAAAACATCAGTGGTTTTATAGGATAGCTACAGTACAAGTTAAATGTTTTTGCATTTAATGTATGTTAATTCAACCTTATGGATCAAAGTTACCATACATTGTTCTGTACTGTATGTATAGAGGATATGTTGTACCTGGGGGTCCTGTATGTATAGAGTATGTGTGTTGTACCTGGGGATCCTGAATGTATAGAGTATGTGTGTTGCACCTGGGGATCCTGAATGTATACTGTAGAGTATTAATATTGTACTGTGTATATATATACTGTATAGAGTATGCTTGTTGTACCTGGGGGTCCTGTATGTATAGAGTATGTTGTACTGTATGTAGAGAGTATGCATGTTGTACTGTGTGTATAGAGTGGGTGTTGGACTGTACAGTATGTATAGAGTATGTGTGTTGGACTGTATGTATAGAGTATGTGTGTTGGACTATGTATAGAGCATGTGTGTTGTACCTGGGGGTCCTGGTGGATCTCGGGGTCCATCTGTGGGCTGAGGAACGGGAACAGACACACCCTGTCCCCCTGTCTGAGGTGGTACTCCTGCCCGCTGGCCAGGCGGAGGGTCTTGTCCTGCATCACCACCCTGGTGACGATGACGGCGGCCGTGAGGCGCAGGGTCTCACTGAGAACACCATCTGTGGAGCACGGGACAGGACAGTAGGTACGGTTCAATAATAACACTAAACCCAGGAGCATATTACATTAGGGATTCCAAAGCACCAACCACCTCCCTCAAACACAAGCAGCAAAATCGCTTTATCAAACGTTACATAATACGGTTTTCCAATTGTCTTTTTCCCCCCTCTCGTCTTCCCCTACAGTTGAGCTGCGCTTCTTTCAGCGTCAATCGACGTGCCAAAACCGGAGGTGGAAGACACACAAAGAATAATTGTGGAAAAACTAGCTCCTTACCGAACACAGGTGTGCTGTGCTTGTGCGGCGCGTGGAGGCGCTGGACAGGCAGCCCTCGTAGCTCCTCTGTCACGGCTCTCATGGCCTCGGGGTGAGTGAGCAGGAATCCCAGCAGCCAGAAAGCAGCAGGTCCAGCATTACCCTGGAATGAGATGACCACAGCACTGAGCCAACCCTCCAGAAACACATATGACCTGTTACTGTTCACTATGCACAAGTTACACCACCGATACACAGGTGGTGTTACAGGGCCGCCTCTTTGAACTGACAACACATGGATGTGTGTAGACCGTCAGGCTCTCAGGGCGAGGTGTCTGCGCCGGTCTGACAGTCCTGCCAGCCCCTCTGCTCACCTCCACCGCTACAGTCGGCCCTCCGCTGACCGACAGGGCAAACGGCCCGCACATGCCGAGCTAGTCTGGACGCCCCTCTGTGAGCCCGCTAGATCAGGATGGTCTCACGAGGCTAGGAGAGGCATGGGCACAGACTGACTATACAGTGGCTGGTGTCCAATTTTTAGCCTTCTCAGATAAAAAATTATATTTTGTGACCCTTGTTTGTTGCTAGATTTAAGATTATAGCTACCTTTAGCTAGTATCCACCATCTCTGCAGCACCATCTCCAGACGGAGCTGGTTTATACAATTCAGTTGATTAAGTAAAATGGTTGTATTTCTCTGCTAGCCATCTTCTTGTTATTGATATCAAATATTGGACGTTTCTAATGTATTTGTAATAAAATATGAAAATAAATCCTCGGACTAGCACTAGCTAACGTCTAATTTAGCTAGCTAGTTTGAATATAACTGAATTTAAATACTACACTTATAAAGATAAAATTAGCTTGTTTGTTCAATCATGTTTTAACTAAGATATCTTAGAGAAAAATATTTTTTTACAAGGACAGATTTATTTATAGTCAACAGCGATCGCTGTTTCGGTGTCCAGTACTGAGAGAAACTTCCTGTCACCAGTAGGTGGCGCTCCAAGCATGACTCAATACCGATGCATAGATGTGTTCAGGACGGTACCTTGATGAAGCGTAAGAAATGTTGTGTAAATCGGACAATGTATGTAGGAGTTATGATGACTTCCTTCTTGACCTGTAGGCGGCGCTATAAGTATGACTCAATACTGACCTACAGATGTGTTCAGGACGCGACCTTCATCAACCCTGAGCAATTTGGAGTAAATTGGATAACGTATGTAGGAGTTATGAGGACTTCCTGTTTCACCAGTAGGTGGCGCTGTAGGTATGACGCAATATTGACTTACAGATGTGTTCAAGATGCAACCTTAATCAAGCATGAGCAATTTGGAGTAAATCGGATAATGTATGTGGGAGTTGAGTACTTCCTGTTTCACCAGTAGGTGGCGCTGTAAGTGTGACTCAATACCAACGCATAGATGTGTTCAGAATGCGACCTTCATGAAGCGTCAGCAATTTGGTTCAAATCGAATAATGCATGTAGGAGTTGAGGACTGTTTAACCAATAGGTAGCGCTATAAGTATGATGCAATACTGAAACATAGATGCGTAGACATAGACAAAACCTTCATGAAGCGTGAGAAATATCGGACAAATCGGATAATGTATGTAGGAGTTGAGGACTTAGTGTTTTATGGTGAAATGTCAGAATTTGGCGAGGCGCCACGGCTAGGGTGTTTGGTGAAAACTCAATTTTTTTGATAACTTTTGTTATCAAAGGACAGGCGAGTCTAAAGTACGAGGCATGGGAATGGTAAAAACAAGGGGAAAATGGCACATTAAGAGCAAAATGGCTGACTTCCTGTTGGATATTGGGTATAGCTCCAAGAGACATTTTAGTGCGTCTCCATGAACTACATATGCCCACCGAATTTCGTTCTCCTACATCAAACTGAAAGGTGGGGCTCGCCATTTTAAATTTTCCAGGGGGCGCTCTTGAGCCGTTTTGCCACGCCAATTTTCCATCACTTCCATCACCCATGTAATATCAAATGTTTCACCGGGACTGACGTATCTGCAAAGTTTCATCCGTTTTCATCGATGTTTAGGCCGTCAAAAATGCATTTGTTTGGGGAGAAGAAGGTAGGAGAAGGAGAAGGTAGGAGAATAATTATAATCCTTACAATTGCACCGCCAGTGCTCGGGCCCTAATAAAATGTGCAGACAGCCAAATAATTAAATTAGTTCTAAAAAGTCACGTTATGTAATAGCAGTTACATAAGATTCATACATAGTTTCATTCTTTTGAAATACAGGTTATTTTGGTTCACCTGACAACTTTTCTTTTGTGCTGAGCCGGAATGTTTGAGCTTATAGTTTCAGATTGATTTGCAACACGCAATTCTCCCAGGTGCCACATTCCATTCTCTGAGGCATCATTGACGACACGATGAGTAATACGTTCGAACGTGAGAGTTTCGAGCCACTGAGGGGGAAGAATCCAGTGAGCCTGCCAGAGCTGAACACGGGTTGAGAACAGGACAAGGGGAGAATTCACGCATGCCGCCGGGGTGTGGCAGAAGTCTGAGAAAGGTCAAGGCACGCCTGGGACACTCACCTGGGTGGCCCAGAGCTGTAGCAGCATGGCTCGCCTCTGTGTCTCCGTGTCCACCCCCTGCTCCTGCAGGTAGCACCTGTAGCTCTGCTGCCAGGAGAGGCCGGCGGTCCCCTCTCCTCTCAGCCAGGCCGGGGACAGCAGCTCCCACAGGAGCTCTCTGCAACAGCTGGCTCTCTTCCTCTCATCTGATACGTGGATACATTACAGTCATTTAGCAGACACTTTTATCCCAAGTCACTTACAATCGTTGCATAATAACGTAGGTAGTCAGTGTACTACTACTCACCAGAACTCACAAGTGCATCTCTTTTCTAAATAAGTGACTAAGAGCTTAATCTTGTGCTAAAGCCAAAGTGCAAGAGTAGCAGAAAGAGGACTAGCACTAGTGCTGAGGCAGCCTGACTACAGCTAGTAGCAACTTATTACAGTAAGAAGAATATACTCAGTCAATTCTTGATGAGTCAGCAGTAGTTTCAAATCCCTCCAGAAGTTAAATGCAGACTAGATACATTGATACAGGCCACAAACACAGAGACAGTGACACACAGAGGTGATAGGCGGTACTGTATGAGCATACTCTTATTATGTTACCATTACAACCAGTGCCTATATTATACCTTGCTTTAGCGTTGAACGTGCCAGTTTTGTGAGAAGATCGTCAAACTTGCGGAACTCTTTGTAGACAGCGGTGGCGTCAGTGATGTTGTTATTCTCAGAACCAAACAGTGTTAGATACCCAGCCCTAAGGACAGAAACCTCTGCGTTTGCTGTGGTTTGGGTGCTTATCTGGCTCTATAAAAATTGCTCTGGTTTATTCCGTCCGCTCTGTTGGGTTTACCTGAAGAGCAGGCTGTAGCAGAGGCTAAAGAGGCCCTCTTCTCTCCAGTCAGTGGGGTCAGCAGTCCTTTGTTGGTCTGAGAGCAAGGCCTCCAGGTGGCTGTGCATGGAGCTGTTCAGTCTGGATAGATTCATGCCCTGGAAGTGCCTGGGAGGAACATAGAGAGAATCACAACTTGGCATTAGTCTGACATTTTCAAAAAAAACATTTCAATGCTCTCAATGTGTATAAAAAACATTATAGTACTATATTCACATACATAGTTAGAGAACACCTTAATGCCTTAGCATACACTTTAGATATAAAGTCCTCAAAAATAGTTCGGAGACATTATTTCGGTCGATTATTTCTCCCCTTTAATAATACCAATTGGTATTGTCTTTTATACTGTTGGAAAGCCTGATTAGTCACCTTTAAAAAGAGGTACAACTGTAAGGATTGTGCATTCGTGGAATGAGCAACACAGCTAAACCTGTGAAAAAGTGTGCCAAAAAAAGTGCCAAAATCCCCTGCAATATTCTGCCGTCAATGCAGTGAGATATCGGAATGAGATTCTGGAGCCAGAGGAGATCCCATACCTCCAGAATCTGGGACCTAACTCCGTCCTCCAGGAAGACATCGCCCGGCCTCACAGAGCCAGGATCATCACAGAGTACCTCCAGAATTTGGGAGTGGAGAGGATGGAATGGCCTGCCGTGAGTCCAGACCTCAACCTAATTGAACACTTGTGGGATCAGCTTGGGCGTGCTGTACGTGCTAGAGTGACCAACACAACCACGCTGGTTGACCTTCAACAATTCCTGGTTGAGGAATGGAATGCCATCCCACAGCAAAATGTGACCAGGCTGGTGACCAGCATGAGGAGGAGGGGCCAAGTTGTTGTGGCTGCGTATGGATCTTCCAAATGTTACTGAGGTCTCTGAATGTCTAAAATTAATGAAGTGTAAAAATGGCCAAAGTGTTGTTTTTTCCTTATTACTGTGGGAGAGTGCAATCATCAAATCCACCAAGCAACTCCAAACAAGAGTGAATACCAACAGAAGAATATTGCAGGGGATTTTGGCACATTGCTGGGTGCTACCCATACCTGTGTTGCTCCAACGATATAAAATACAATACCAATTGGTATTACTAAAGAGAAGAAATAAACGACCGAAATAACATTTCCAAACTATTTTTGAGGAATATATATTATACTTGACAATTCTGTATTATTCCTGCCACATGTCTCTGATGTACACTGGCACTATAACACACAGGCACGAACGCGTCATTAAGAACAGGTTCTAAATTGAACTATGTTACACCCAACTTTCATGAGTTTCATGAAAAGCGGTCTGGTAGTTTCTGCGTAATCCTAGTTCAAAAAATGGATGGAGGTGAATGGCCGGTCCAGCTATGTTTGGCCGGCTTCTGGACCCACCCTGTGATTTCGATCCACTCCAGAATCTAATGGGTTGTTAGTTGACCCATGGTACTGTACACTCCACCGAATTTAAAGAAAATCAGTGTGGTAGATTTAGCATAAATCTGGTCTAAAAAAATCAATGGAGGTGAGTGGCTGGCCATGTTTGGCCGGCTTGTGGGCCTGCCCTGCGATTCGGATCTACTCCAGAATTTAATGGGTTCTAAGTTGGCCCATGCTACCCCCTCCATGAGGTTCATGAAAATTGGTCTGGCAGTTTTTGCGTAATCCTGCTAATAAATAAACCAATAAATAAATAAATAAACCAACCAACACACGGCACCGGAAACATTACCCCTCGCCCTGCGCTGTTGCGGAGGTAACAACACCAGACAGGCAGATACCCTATAAGCCTAAATATGTATCGGAGGTCTGTTGAAACCTACTCTTCCATCCAGGCCCTCTCTGTCCTGGGGTGAGCGGTGGGCTGCAGGCAGAAGATCCTCTGCATCAGCAGGTGTTTGTAGGGGGTGAAGTCCAGGGACTGCGTGTCATTCAGGACCGCATCGTAGGAGTTGGGATCAAGAAGCACTGTCACATAATAACCAGCAACACGGACCTGGAGACACCGTTTCATTAATGACAGGATAGCGCTATTGATGTGACTTCATAACCACATCAGATCACAGCTGTGTGATTCAACAGAACAGATTGTTGTGGGGTTAGTACAGTGTAAATGCATTATGAGTTCTTACTGTAAAAATGTCACCATGCTTTTGTTTCATTCGCGTCAGGAACTTTGCGGCATCTTTCCCAAACTCAAGGGCATGCCCGAGCCATGGAATCCAGCCTTGGTCTAAAGGTGGCTCATTCTTCTTTCTGTCAAACACAGGCAGACACACATGTCAAAACCACAAACACAATAGTTGAATGAAAGGTATTATAATACTAGTACATTAACTGTACAGTAGGCTAACTGTGCATACACACAAACAATCATGCACAAATTAACACATGTAGGGTTAGCAAAATTGGGCCATTATCACACCGCCAACCTACAGAAATGCCTCCCCTGTTGAAACTAATCCCGTCCGGACATTGCTATACCCTACACTTACGTTAGATCGGTTAGGCTATATTTTGCAAATGAGCACACGGTCAAGCAGCGCATTTGTTGCGCCGCAGCGCCCTCGGTCGTTTGTCGCGGTAGTAGATTGTAGAGCTCGACCCACGTACTCCTCCTACTTCCCACTTTAGTAGCCTACTAGATAGGCTACAATACAAATGCAACATAATCATTCCTCACTATTACTAATGCACTTAAATTACCTACCTAAATGTTAGAACACACATTCACTGGATTCAACTTATATTCAAAAGTATTAATTTAAATTAGGCTATCCTTATTATTTAAAACAGTATTTCCTTTTATTTCAAATTACCAATTTAAGCGCTCTGCCCAGCTCTTTCTTTATTTCTCATGTTGAGAAAATATTGGCAAAAGAGCCTTTATGTTTTAAACCACAGCAGAACAAGTTACCTGTTGATATGATACATCTCATATGTTGATACTTTTAAGCATGCTTTCTTATGCTCTTGTTATCATTGAAGCTGTGTCCGGTAGGCTACTGATTGGATCCATCTTGAGTGACCTATTATTTGGCCACCTCGTGGTACAATGGTTTGTCGGATGTTTTTCCTCTTTTGGCTTGTTTGTTTTCATCTATGTATTGTCTGTCGTCTTGAAAACTGTAGGCTATTCCTTTTTTTTTAAAATTTACTTTACACTCTTCTGTTGTTATGAATAGCCTATGATCTGAATCGCGTTTCTATCGCGTTGGATGCGTGTGAGATCAAGTTTATGCAGTTTTCTGGTGTATAACAAACAAAAAACGCACAAAAACACACCCGACCATCTATAGATAAACCTCGGAGAAATATCACCCAAAGTATCGTTCAAGTGGGAGATAGATATCCCCCGAAATGTTTTCCAGATTAACAGCATGTAAATAAATAGATAATATTTACCTCCAGCGAGAAGAGTAAAGTAAAAGAAGTGCGATGAGACCACTAAGTATTAATAATATTGTCCATAACATGTTTCCACATACAACTGCCAAGGTACTCCTTGAGCAAAGTTATTTACACTCTTCAGCAGTGCGATTTATGGTGGCTGGCGAATGTCCCACTCCATTATGATTACAGCACCTTGGCTCGCAAAGTCATTCACTCGAGAGGCGGTTGGAGGGCGTGGTTGGTGACAGGTGTGTGACATGGTTATCTCTCAGAGTATCTCTCTGTCATAGCACCCTGCATTTGACCAAAACTGAAACTTTACATTCCATTAATGTATGACTCTATATGTGTGTGAGTGAGGGTGTTCCTTAGCACTGTGTAGTTGTAGGCTATCAGATGAGAGAAATTATGTTTGAATAATAATATACTCCTGTTCTAAATGCATTCCAGTTGTATGAGAGCATGCTAAGAGAGTCCATTGTCTAAAAGCTCAGGTGCAGACATGTCTGTACACGTGCCTGTCCTTTATTTTCCACATAGGTAAAACCTAACAAGAAGTTTGACCTTAAAATAGAAACCTCCTGTCATATGACTGGTGTCTGTCTATACAACACATCATTTGATGATGTGAAGCCACTGTAACACCCATACATAACGAAACTAGTGTGCTTTGATTTTGCAATACACATGTGTCAATGGGATCTGTTTCTCAGTCAGCAGATGTGGACACAACCTAGTAACCCATGATCCAAGAGGGATCTTGCATTCTTACACCAGCAGAGGGCAGACACATACTACGTTCTATTTCGTGGAACTCCGCCCCACAGGGCTAGCTCCTAATGGCTAGTGAAACCTAGCCAGCTACATTTGACTGAAGAAAACCAGGGGCTTCATTTAAACATTGCGTAGAATCCACGTAACTAAGTTTGCTTACCTAAGTAAGTACGAAAATATACGCACAAAAAATCTCCGATTTATAAAACGCTATCACAACCCATGTTCACTCAGGCACGCCTACCCCAGCTGCCCTTTATAAATCACAATCAACACTTAACTTGGCGCACGTGAACGCGCGTTCTGATCACACCCCAATTAACGCCCACAATTGCCTATAAATGGTCAGTGATACGCCTATACATATGCAACGACAATGGAGCCGAGTGCAAAAGGCAGAAAGAGAAAGATACATTTTACCGATGCGAGGTGGAGGTATTGGTCAACGAGGTAGAGATGCCGCAAAAGGATCTTTTCGGAACGATGATTTCACATGTGCACGACTGATAAGAGCACCTGTTAGGCCTGAGTGGTCCCATTTAGATTATAATGAATTATCTATCATGCAGGCTATATTGGCTTCGTTTAGTGCGGTAGGCCTTATTAGGTGGCTGCTTATATCCAAACTGATAATCATTATAAGCCTATAGTGTTGTTGCATGGGTAATGGGGTTTGGATCTATATTGCACGTAATCTAATGCTTCACAGGGTGGCCCATGAATAAAATACCAAATTTATCAACGTATGAACGGGTCAATTTACAATGACATCCATAACAATGCAAACATGTAAGCCTATAGTGACTACTTAAGGCAAGTATCCCCAATTTAACTGTACGACAGATCTGAGGGTTCTTTGCAGCAGCCAATTTGTGTATTTTCCGGGATATCATGCATTTCATATACTTTCTCAAAACATTCTGTAGGCATATAGAAGCTGCGTGTTCTAATGGATGTTGCGGGATAGCCAAGCACATATTAGAACATCTGTGCCAAGTCCCGGCATATCCAAGGCCCCGTGCGTCATGGCTTACTATAATCCAGCTATATCAGTGCCTGTATCGAGGTCTTGTAAATATATGGGGTCCATGGATGAGTTTCATGTGATTCTATAAAGCGTAATTATAGCTACACACATGACGATTCGGCAAATGAATAATCTAACTTGCTCCCTTGTGTTCTTACAACTTGGAGACGCATCACCTCCATGCGCTGTTTTGCGCACAGCTAATTCTACCAAAGCGGCATGTGAGCATTGGGATGACATGCGTTTTTAGGCCCACATTCCTCGTGTGCCTGCTACATGACAATCATAAGACAATATGAGGATATATGATGATGTACAATATAGCCTAATGTAGCCTACAGTTGCCTAAAGTAGGACATTTCCATTCACCGCTCAACATTGTAATTGCGGCTTGCCTCATTGGTCATTCGGGTTTACATAAAAGCCTAATCAAATATAGGCTATAAATAGGCTACATTAACGAATGAATAGGTGGATAATTAAACATACGAATAATTAACTAAATAAATGATTAACTGAATAAATATAGGCTACTTAAACGCCGAATGCAACATTTGTTTGGTGCGGTACCCTACTAGCACAGTACGTAAAGCCGACGGGACACATTGGTCGTAGTTTGGGGTACCAATAGCCTACCATTGGGGTGCCTATACAGTCGCAAAATAACCGACCTCAGGGAGACTGTACGGCAACGTAGCCCTCACTGCTGCTGAAATACGTAACTACGATGTGATTAAATGACGTGACAATGCTGTTACATTACAGTCCTACCCTGACTTTATTGGAAATGTACATTTGTCACAGTGGTCAGAACATTTGTAAATTACTTAGGTTTTAAAATAAAGTCATAGTTACAGAATTGTCATAATGAGGAGCAATCCTGCATGTCTGTTTTGTAAGTAATTTCTAATTTACAGTTAATATTAACACTAAAGATTTACATTTGCATTACATCTTAAATGGTGTTGAGAGACTCGCGTTCGAACGGTGGTATCTGATTAGCGGGAGAACATTTACTATTAACTATGGCAAATGTTAAAATTTAAAACATGTAAATAAAACATGTAAATAATGTGCGTGGGTAAGCTCCACAGCTCAGTCTTTTGTTGTTCCGACCATGGTTTAATTTGCAATAGCACCTTCATCACACCTGTCTGAAAGTGCCAATCAAGTGATTTACAGTGATTTTAGAACTCTATGACTCACACAAAGTGGTTTTGTCAAAGGAGCCTTGCAAACCGTGACGTTGTGACGTGGGCCAGGAGGTGTATAAAAGCCAGAGAGCGACAGAGGAGGAGCAGCCAGAGAGAGAGAGAGGGGGGCGTCTCCCTCTCCCTCTCTCTCCCTGGCTGTCTCTCGTGGGCCAGAGAGAGAGAGAGAGGAGGAGGAGATGTCAGATTGATATCTCCTCCTCTCTCTCTCTCTCTCTCCGTCTCTCTGGCCAGAGAGGGGGGGAGGAGGAGATGTCAAGATGGTATCTCCTTCTCCTCTCTCTCTCTCTGGACCACTGAGAGAGAGTCAGGGAGAGAGAGAGATGTCCTCTTCTCTCTCTCTCCTCTTCCATGGCTCGGAGGAGGAGGCGGTGGTGGTGGCAAATTATAAAAACTAGGCTAAATAAAATATTTTTTTTAATAATAAAAACTGATTCTGATTCTAATTGTAAGCTATAGTGATAAGATAAGATATCCATGTTAGCATATAGGAGTACTGTTACTATAGTTATTGTTAGCACTTCAAACTTCCACTGTGTCATCAGCTGCTGGCCCCTCTTCCCAGAACAACCGACGTATTTTCAACCGGAGGTTTCGCGTCGCTCTGATTCAACCAGGTGTTATGCGGAATTCTGTGACCATCAGTGACCAGATCCGGTGGTCACTGATTTCCGCATGTTAATACACCGACATATGTACGCTGCGCTTCGGCAGGCCTGTGTGAACATAGACTGTAAGAAAAACATAGGCCTACAAAAGTAGCTAAATATAGATTCATGACTACAAATTAATACATAAATGAAAATGTACTAAGATAAGACATTGCATAAAACATTGAAGACGACGTCCAATCACTGCACGGCAAGTTTGTAAGGCCATATATCTCCATTTCTCTTCAGACTCTGTTCGTAGCGCGCATCCTTCATCCTTCCAAAAGAACTTCACTTTCAGCTCCAAATGGGATCCACTCTGGATCTGGTTTCGGCTGGTTATCTAGTTAGTGGTGTTTAAAATCATCCAAAACAACCCTGGGTCGTCTGGTCCGTGACTTATCCCTCAGGACCCGGGCAGATCTCCATCACAGCCCCGCCACCTCTTCTATTCCACCTCTGGAGGTGTCTGTAGATAGAGTAGCGTGTAGCGTGAAAACATAGTCCTCCTCACCGCCTCCGCCAGCCAGTTCACATAGCGAGACACAAAGTCAACAGACACAGATGTGTAGTGAGCAAGGAATAGGAGGGTCCGTCCCAGTTGCCACCTGTGGCTGAAGATGAAATTGATCATAGGCCTTATACCCTACTAACACAGTGGGTTGCAGCAACGTTGCACATAAGTTGTACTTAGGTAAGTTGCAACGTTACCATCAGGCGATGTTGTGACAACGTCCATCTATGGTCGAAAATAACTTTACCCTCCTAAGTCTAATTAGACTTTACTGCAACGTTGCAGAAACATTGGCAACATGGGTCCCTGCAACGTCATTACATAACATGACAGTAACGTTGTATTACAGTCCTATTAGGCTAGCAATCGGCTATCCCGTGACGTCACTGCTTGCTGGTTCACAGTTAAAGTAGGCAGGATTCTTTGCCAAACTGCTCCTGTATTATTTTATTTTTTTTAATTTTCGCTTATATCCTTCATATTGTACTGTATGTTGAGGTGAATAACTCATCTTTGAAATGTTATTGATTGTATATTTCCCTGTTTGTTATAAATTGAATGCTTTTTCATTAATTAAAAAAAAAACTTTTCGGTGTCGACCAAGATATCATTTTTCAAAAGACGTGTCGAGAAATCCCATTCATTCTCTCGGCATTATGGAACGCTACCACTAGGGGGCGATGAGATTACTTTCCCTCCCTATAGATGTGTTCGCCGCCAACGTCACAGCGGGGTGCGCACGCAGCCTCTTGGTAAAGGCAAACGAACTCGCCACAGTAGCCAGGAGCTCCGTTTCATGTAGCTAATTATGCCTCAAAGCTGCTGTGCTGTGAACTGTACAAACAGAAAAGGACAAGATGATGGCCTCAGATTCTTCAGCATCCCCTTGAGATGTCACCCTTTTCAGAGGAACCGCCGAAAGCTGTGGTTTAAAGCCATAAAGAGAGCAGATTGGGGACCAACAAACACTTTTTTGTGTGGTGCGCACTTCAGCTCTGGTAAGTTATCTAGCTAACGTCACCTCGGGGTTTTTTTCTCATCAAATTACATTGATTTGACTGTTGGTTTAGCTATTTATTTGTTTACTTACCGGTAATAATTTAAGTAAACAGAAGTAACTCATAACCTGCACGCTAAACTAAGTTCAGGAATTGGAAGCCTAATGATAGCTAGCTAACGTTAGCTAATGCTAGCTAGCACGCTACATAGTGCTAGCTAGCTAAGTCAAGGCCCGAACTTGACTAACGTTTAGACAATATTGCAAATACTCCGACAAACTATTGCAAACCTTTTTTCTGTTAATGCTGGCTTTGTGTTCGCCGCGAACATTTGCAGAAACATAAGCGAACGTTCTGAGCTGGTAGTTTGTGTTAGTAAGCAATAATCTAAAATGGCCGCTGGATTGAGGGAAATGTGAATTGTTTGTTTGACTCTGCTGAATTTGAGACTCACATTGGGAGCTCGCTCGTGTCAGGCTTTCTAAGGCCATCACGAATCTTAGGCTAATTTTACATAGGCAAAAGTGAAGGCGAAGCCAAGATAATGCTTTATATATTTTCCTTTTGTCTGGAAAGTGGGAGACTGAGAACGATGCCACCCACAAGGTAAGCGGGGTACCATGGACAATAACGTTAGCTCGAAACAAAGATGGAGGCAGCTTTGTTTGCCACATTAGTAGTATCGGTGTGATTGTTGGAGTTCGAGTCAAAAACAGGCGTTCCTGTTAAAACTGCGAGTAGTAATGCGTGATTCACGGGCCTTATACATTTAATCTATGCACTGCAGTGGCTAATGCCTAAACAAGCTTCATGTTTCCCACACTGATCATTGACCGCATCTGTCCTGTGCAGATGCCGGCAGTGAATCAAAAAAAAAAAGAATAGAATAGTGGCGTGTCACTAATTACGTATCGGCTGTAATGACTTGTTGAATTGTTCAGTTTTAGTCGCTTCTTCCCCTCTGCCTACTTTCCCATAGGGCCCTTATGTGTTTATAACCTTAATATTTTTGTTTATTGGGCAGACTGTATTGCAGCGTGGAGTTTCTGGGGGAGGACACTGTCCGTTGTCCCAGTATCCTGGCTTTCCAAAAAGGATGGGGTAAGAACATGTTTGTGTTAACAATGTTTCTGATTGGTGTGCTACTTTTCAATTGTACAGGGAAGCGGGTACTAACATGGTTTCACTCACAGTTGCAGATGTGTTCCTGGCCAATGAATGAGTCAGCCAACGGATAAAGAGCTGTGTGGAACCTAACCCTGGATGGGCGCTCCACAGAGTCCGGGTTTTCCCAAAGTCCACAACTGGTACTGTTTGCATTTTAAGCTGTTAAAAAATACTGATGGGGGGGGGGGATCATGACTCATTATTCTGAGGAAAAATGATGGCTGAAATGTATTGATTATGGTACTTTATGCACACAGATCATTACGAAGGTGCCAGGCTCATGGCAAAAGTCTTTGAGCAGCAGTCGTCAATGGACGAGTGCCAAGACGTTCGAAAGAGACGGCGCAACACACGCTATCACTCCAGTGACGAAGGTAATATACAAAGTGCATTCAACAGTCCCAAAAGAGTAGTACTTTTGAAATCGAGTAATCTGAGCTAATCTACTGATATTCCACTAGATATTCCAAGCCCCGGGCAGCCATTGGTCCCCACAATGCAGGCCAAAGACAGTATGCCAGGTGCCGGAGTTGAAAGGCCTCTGCCGGCTGTCCAGTACAATCCAGGTATGCATGTTTGTGTTGAAATGAAATGAATGAAATGTCTATGCCTGCTGCACACTGATAGTTGGACTATTTTTTATTTATTTTGAATACCATTTTACTCATCTTGCAGATTTTCCAAGCTTGTCCCATGTGAGCGAGCGGGGCCCAGACCCCAGGTATAGCACCCCAGCCAGACCAGGTAAGAGTGGCATATACTGCTGTGGTGTTGTGGTGTTTACCTGTCATGTCTTTATTTAGTTTCCCTCCAAATGCCAGAAGCCAAAGCCAACACCATAAAGTTTCCTGCTAATCCCTTTAGGTTTTCAGTTAGCTCTGTGATTGGCCTTTTTAGATTGAATACCATTTTACTCATCTTGCAGATTTTCCGAGCTCATCCCCTGTGAGCGAAAACCACATGAGCCCAGGCCTCATGTATAGCACCCCAGCCAGACCAGGTAAGAGTGGCATGTACTGCTGTGGTGTTGTGATGTCTACCTGTAAATGTCTTAATTTATTTTCCTTCAAATGCCAGAAGCCAAAGCATGCTGCCAACACCATAGGGTTTCCTGCTAATCCCTTTCCTTTATCCATTTTGTTTTTCAGTTAGGTCTGTGATGCCGTCGCCCAAGAAAACGGCTCCAGCACCATTGACTCCATGTACCCCTCTACCCAAACGATGCTGCTCTGCAGATGCTGGTATGGAACTACTTCATGTTGCATGCAGGGATATATTTTGAGTTTCATTTAGTTTTATGTCAATGTACTTATAGCCACATCTGTGTTCATCTAGATTTCCAGAGGTCTGTACATCAGCAGTACTCAGTACTCCGTGAGCTTGCAGAGTGTGAGGGAACTGGCCCAGAGCATGCGGCCTGGGGAGTCTGGAGCCCAGGGAGAAGTGCTGGATGTACTGGACCCTGCCCAAACGGAGGAGGAGCTGCAGGTCTTTGAGGCCAGGTTGAAGGACCGGGAACATCAGAGGAAGATGGTGAGTGTCTGCAGGGCAGAACTTTGTCTTATTTTTGCAGGGAAGGGTACAGTAAATGACTGTCTTTGTTTTGCAGACACAATACCTAGGTGCCATTGGTGGCAGAGACTTGGCGGACACAGTCCGGCGGGTGCTGTCAGCTGTTGCCACACATGCGGTGTGGAGCGCCTACAGTGTGCACGGGAAGAAGGGGAAGAAGCCACTGTAGAGTATGACACTCTTCAATGTTCTAACACGTAAGAAATGGTTCATATTTTTAATATTTTTTAATACATCGTCTTTGTTCCATGACCGATGTGAATTGAAACCATTACCTTTCTTGATAACTTAAAGGTGCGGTTATGGTCTCCATGCCGAAGGCTACGGTGGCGGAGGTGGCCGCCCAGCTGCAGGAGACATTAAAACATGCCCCTGCTAAATGCAGAAGGGTAAGTGGTCTTTTTTTTTTGGTTTCTCCTACCCAGTGACACTGCATGGTTCCAAAGATTGTGTAGCACTTTTTTGTGCATGTATGTGCGTTGTGTATTTACGGCCATTTCATTGTCTTTAGGTATCTGCAGAAGTCCGTCTGAGCACAGCCCATCCAAGAACAGTCCATCTGAGCACTCCCCAGCATTCTGATGAGGAAGACTTCCCTTCCTAGCTGCCCCCCAGCCCATCTGACGCCCACCCGCAGCCCATCTGAGCACAGCCCCCCCCCCCAGCCTATCTGAGCACAGCCTGTGATTTTTTTTGTAAATAACTTTTTTTGTAAATAACTGTTTTTTTTTTTAATCCTTTTTGTTTTTAAAACTTGTTTATCATGTTGCAGGCCAGACATTGTGTGTACTTTTTTAATAAAATAAATTGTTCTTCAATGCACACGTAGGCAATGATGGAGAAACTTGGAGGGGCGTGATTGGGAGGCATGGCCACCACGATCTGAACCCGAGTGGTGTTCTGTTGTTGGACTTCTGTGCTAGTCACGGTTTGTCCATAACAAACACCATGTTCGAACACAAGGATGCCCACAAGTACACCTGGCATCAGAACACCTTAGGCCGAAGGTCGATGATCGATTTCGTTATCGTATCATCTGATCTGAGGCCATGCGTTTTGGACACTCGGGTAAAGAGAGGGGCAGAGCTGTCCACTGATCACCATCTGGTGGTGAGCTAGTTTCGATGGCGGGGGAAACTTCTGGACAGACCTGGAAAACCCAAGCGTGTAGTGAGGGTGAACTGGGAACGTCTGGAGGAAGAGCCTGTCCGGAGAGATTTCAATTGCCACCTCCGGCGGAGCTTCTCAGGCATCCCTGTGGAGGTTGGGGACATCGAGCATGAGTGGTCGGTGTTCAAAGCCTCCATTGCTGAAGCTGCGGCTGGGAGCTGTGGCCTGAGGGCCATAGGTACCTCAAGGGGCGGTAACCCTCGGACACCGTGGTGGACAGCGGTGGTGAGGGAAGCCGTCCGACTGAAGAAGGAGGCCTTCCGGGTTATGTTAGCCCGGGAGACCCCAGAAACAGTTGCAGGGTATCGACTGGCCCGGAGGGCTGCGGCTTTGGCTGTGACCAAGGCAAAGCAGCGGGTGTGGGAGGAGTTCGGAGAAACCATGGAGAAGGACTTTCGGTCGGCACCAAAGTGTTTCTGGAAGACCATCAGACACCTCAGGAAGGGAAAGCGGGGGACCATCCAAGCTGTATACAGCAAGGAGGGGACACTGCTGACCTCAACTGAGGAGGTTGTTGAGCGTTGGAAGGAGCACTTTGAGGAACTCCTGAACCCGACTAATCCACCCTCTACGATCGAGGCAGAGCCGGAAGATGATGGGGGGTCGTCAATGTCCTTGGAGGAGGTCACTGAGGTAGTCAAACAACTCCACAGTGGCAGAGCCCCAGGGACTGATGAGATCCGTCCAGAAATGCTGAAGGCGCTGGGTGTAGAGGGGCTGTCTTGGTTGACACGCCTCTGTAACACTGCGTGGAAGTCTGGGTCAGTGCCGAAGGAGTGGCAGACTGGGGTGGTGGTCCCAATATTCAAAAAAGGGGACCAGAGGGTGTGTGCGAATTATAGAGGCATCACATTACTCAGCCTCCCAGGGAAAGTTTACTCCAAGGTGCTGGAAAGGAGGGTCCGGCCGATAGTCGAACCTCAGATCGAAGAGGAACAATGCGGATTTCGTCCTGGTCGTGGAACTACCGACCAGCTCTTCACTCTCGCAAGGATCTTGGAGGGGGCTTGGGAGTTTGCCCAACCTGTCTACATGTGTTTTGTGGACTTGGAGAAGGCTTACGACCGGGTCCCCCGAGAGGTCTTGTGGAGAGTTATGCGGGAGTATGGGGTGAGGGGGTCCCTACTTAGGGCCATCCAATCCCTGTACACCCAGAGCGAGAGCTGTGTCCGGGTCCTCGGCAGTAAGTCGTCTGCCTTTCCGGTGGGTGTTGGCCTCCGCCAGGGCTGCGCTTTGTCACCAATCCTGTTTGTGATTTTCATGGACAGGATATCGAGGCGTAGCCGGGGGGAGGTGGGTTTGCAGTTCGGTGAGCTGGGGATCACGTCACTGCTTTTTGCAGATGATGTGGTCCTGATGGCATCAGCTGCCTGCGACCTCCAGCACTCTCTGGATAGGTTCGCAACTGAGTGTGAAGCGGCTGGGATGAGAATAAGCACTTCTAAATCTGAGGCCATGGTTCTCAGCAGGAAACCGGTGGCCTGTCCGCTCCGAGTAGGAAATGAGTCCTTACCCCAAGTGAAGGAGTTCAAGTATCTGGGGGTCTTGTTCACGAGTGAGGGAACCATGGAGAGGGAGTTTGGCTGGAGAATCGGAGCAGCTGGTGCGGTTCTGCAGTCGCTATACCGCACTGTTGTGACGAAAAGAGAGCTGAGCCAAAAGGCAAAGCTCTCGATCTACCGGTCTATCTTCGTCCCCACCCTCACCTATGGTCATGAAGGATGGGTCATGACCGAAAGAACGAGATCACGGATACAAGCGGCCGAAATGAGTTTTCTCCGGAGGGTGGCTGGGGTCTCCCTGAGAGATCGGGTGAGAAGTTCAGTCATCCGGGAGAGACTCGGAGTAGAGCCGCTGCTCCTTTGCGTCGAAAGGAGCCAGTTGAGGTGGTTCGGGCATCTAGTGAGGATGCCTCCTGGGCGCCTCCCTAGGGAGGTGTTCCAGGCGTGTCCGGCTGGGAGGAGGCCGCGGGGTAGACCCAGGACCAGGTGGCGGGACTACATCTCCGCACTGGCCTGTGAGCGGCTAAAGATTCCCCAGGCAGAGCTGGTTGATGCTGCTAGGGAAAGGGATGTCTGGGGCTCCCTGCTGGAGCTGCTGCCTCCGCGACCCGACCCTGGATAAGCGGATGAAGATGATGATGATGATGAAATTGTTCTTAACTGTTAATGGTGTTGTCATAACTTTTGTACCATAATTTTGCTTGCTGCATTGACTATGACATTAATAGGCTCTTTGCACAAGCTCCACTACTTCCTGACACACTACAGGCGTATTTCTTTCCTGTCCTATACTAGTGGATGGAAGTGATTGATCAGGTGTGCTGCACACCGGATTCATCGCAATTGCTATCCAATAGTATAGGACGGTAAAGAAATATGCAGAGTTTCAGGAAGTAGTGGAGCTTGTGCAAGGAGCTGATTTGTTTTGTAATGCAAATTATAAATGTAGCCAACGGAAGTGTAGACCACGTTGCAGCAATAGTGATATATAAACGTGTATACAACGATGCAGCCACATACATCGAAATCATCACGGAAATCACAACGTTGTGTGGACATTGCAGACACGTTGGACCTGCACGTTGCAGCAACTTGTGTGCAGATACCGCGTTTGCGTTGCATGCACGTTTAACTTGACGTTGAGTGGACCATACAAAAGTCTAAATTGCACGTTTCTGCAACATTGCTGCAACCTGATTGTGTTAGTAGGGTAGTTGTAGGTGACATACGGAATCATTACTATGATAAGCCTATAGGCTCGTGTCGTGTTGTGTTATCAACGTAATGTGGCTTTTTATAGGCTACTACCCGTGATGCTTCTCGGGATAGCCTATAAATGAATAGGCCTACAACATAACATTATATTATGACACAAATGGGTCAATTCACAGACACATCCAAAGCAATTTATTTATTAAATATAATTATTTCGTGATTATAGGCTACGGTGGCGATTGATTCAGTTTAAACTGTGTGACACATTGGAGGGTTTCTTGCAGCGACCGATGTATTTATTATTCAATATGTCATGTGTTTCGCAGACTTTCCCGAGTTTCATCCCTCTGCCATCGGAGTCGCGTTTTCCCCTTTCTCCAGAAACGTGCTTATCGTAGTTAAAGGAGGGTCGAAGTGTGCGTAGAGTTACGCACAACGTCCGCCAACTTATCGCTCAGCTCGTTTTTTATAAATACCGAAAGTTGCGTAGAAAGTTGCTCAGCATGGGTTACGCACGCTTTTGTACTTACGCAACGTTTATAAATGAGGCCCCAGGCCAGGTCAAGCCTGGCTTGTGTGCGTGGCTGGCTTGTTTATTTTCAGGACTGGTAGGATGGAAGCTAGTCATGCCACTGAAATAGCTGTGAATTGAAATGACATGAAATAATGTCTGATGAACTAAGATAGGTCTTGTCGCCTAGACACATCAGTTCCATTGCTTCCAATGCTAATCCAGCACAATAAAGCGGGATAGCCAGTTAGCTCATGAGCTCACAACAACTAGCAGCAACTTCCATAACATTAATGGTAGCGGTCGGTGGCTACAGCAGTTACACTGATGATTCCTGTAACGGTGCCCGAACCACCTCAACTGGCTCCTTTCGACACAAAGGAGCAGCGGCTCTACTCCGAGTCTCTCCCGGATGACTGAACTTCTCACCCGATCTCTCAGGGAGACCCCAGCCACCCTCCAGAGAAAACTCATTTCGGTCGCTTGTATCCGTGATCTCGTTCTTTCGGTCATGACCCATCCTTCATGACCATAGGTGAGGGTGGGGACGAAGATAGACCGGTTGATCGAGAGCTTTGCCTTTTGGCTCAGCTCTCTTTTTGTCACAACAGTGCAGTAAAGCGACTGCAGAACCGCACCAGCTGCTCCGATTCCCCGGCCAAACTCCCTCTCCATAGTTCCTTCACTCATGAGATACTTGAACTCCTTCACTTGGGGTAAGGACTCATTTCGGAGCGGACAAACCACCGGTTTCCTGCTGAGAACCATGGCCTCAGATTTAGAAGTGCCGATTCTCATCCCAGCCGCTTCACACTCGGTTGCGAACCTATCCAGAGAGTGCTGGTGGTCACAGGCAGATGATGGCATCAGGACCACATCATCTGCAAATAGCAGTGATGCGATCCCTACGCCTCGATATCCTGTCCATGAAAATCACAAACAGGATTGGTGACAAAGTGCAGCCCTGGCAGAGGCCAACCCCCACCGGAAAGGAAGACGACTTACTGCCGAGGACACGGACACAGCTCTCGCTCTGGGTGTACAGGGATTGGATGGCCCTAAGTAGGGACCCCCTCACCCCATACTCCCGCATAACTCTCCACAAGACCTCTCGAGGGACCCGGTCATAAGCCTTCTCCAAGTCCACAAAACACATGTAGACAGGTTGGGAAAACTCCCAAGCCCCCTCCAAGATCCTTGCGAGAGTGAAGAGCTGGTCGGTGGTTCCACGACCAGGACGAAATCCACATTGTTCCTCTTCGATCTGAGGTTCGACTATCGGCCGGACCCTCCTTTCCAGCACCTTGGAGTACACTTTCCCTGGGAGGCTGAGTAATGTGATGCCTCTATAATTGGCACACACCCTCTGGTCTCCTTTTTTGAATATTGGACCACCACCCCAGTCTTCCACTCCTTAGGCACTGACCCGGACGTCCACACAATGTTAAAGAGGCGTATCAACCAAGACAGCCCCTCAACACCCAGCGCCTTCAGCATTTCTGGACGGATCTCATCAGTCCCTGGGGCTTTTCCACTGTGGAGTTGTTTGACTACCTCAGTGACCTCCTCCAGGGAAATTGACGATGACCCCCCATCATCTTCCGGCTCTGCCTCGATCGTAGAGGGTGGATTAGGAAGCCACCGATGCCTGACCCCAAGGAGAAGACGACTCTGTCCTTGGCGGACAAGAGCGTGGGCGGGGTCTAGTGGTGTGCTAGCCCTCCCGACGGCGGTCGTTTATTCGGTCCGAGTGGTGGAGCCTCTTCCTGTGTTCTCGACAGGTAGAGCGGCTTCAGGCTCGGTGAGTACTAAGTGTACTTCCGGGTTTGCTGGGCCTTCGGCTCAGACGGCGGAACGTTTTTCATTTTTGCGGCAGTTGAAACGTTTCCTTTTGTCACCGGGGACAGGCAATGTGAGACAGTGGTTTTGACGGCAGCCTCGTCTAAGCGAGGCTCTGCTCCTTTAGTGCGTGTAGTGCTGACGCTCGGCCTTTATCAAACAGTAGGCCTGTTGTGTCCGGTGCTCACACTCTATCTCACAATGTGGACGAGTCACCTGTCTTACACTTAGTTTCTTGGCGTAATGTTGGTGAGTGCACTCTGTCCGGTTCTCATGCATTGCTGAGCCTGGCTGCTGCAACAGCCTCAGAAGATTATACAAATGAGACGGCAAAGTTCCTTGTGTTAAGTGACAACGCCGTTTTCTCTGAATGGGAAGAACAGCGGCAGGTTGTCAGTAATGCGGACGCTGTAGACTCACTCCCTTATTCTATAAATGAAGTGCTTCTCAGCAGGAATGCCATTCACCCTTGTACTGAATTGGGACAGGAAATGTCCTATGGGAATTGCTCATGTCCCTTTCGAGAACGACCCACCTTGCACCAGGACACCCGAGTTTCTCCGCTGTCTGCTGTTCCTTCCCAGCAATTTTTGTACCAGCATAGACCTGAAGGTCGCTTATTTCCACGTGCCGATTGCACCTCGGCATTGGATGCGTTTTGCCTTCTAGGGAGTGGCGTACGTATATATACCAGACTCCCGTTTGGATATGTGCTCGCCCCCAGAACCTTCTCCATTTGTGTGGAGACGGTGTTGAGATCACTGCGCTGGCAGGGTATCAGAATCCTCGTGTACCTGGACGGCCTGCTGGTTCTGGCTCCGTTGCCTCTTTTGGTTTTGATGCACACTGCCACTGTCATCGAAATTTAGGCTTTTCAGAGATTATTGGCCTGGCCTTTTGTTCTCAGCCTTGTCATTAATCTCCCTCTACCTCCTGTTTACTGTTCTCTACCCTTTGACATTCAAAAGACCCCTGCCGTGGTTTTCTCATTTATGACAGGATGATCTCCAGGGACACACACACTGTTGCATGTCTGTTAGTGTGACCTACCACTGTTGCATTGTCTGTTCCTACCTAATTTACTATTTACCGCCTTTTCTCAGACTATTCTCTGCCATTGTTGATGACGTCTGCCATTAAGATGACATGTAATGATGGGTTATCCGGCCAAAGCATTGTTTATAACAGCGCGCAAGAACAAACAAACTTCTTGTTGGGTGAAACACATTCCTGTGTTTTATTCTGGAAGTCCGATTGCAATTGTCTGTTTTTGCAAATAAACCAGATTTAACCTTTTTGAGCGAACATTGGCAAATCCTTTTGATGGCTACATCAAATGTATTCCATTACACCACGGTGGTGAGGCATCTCTTTGTGCTCTGTGGCCGGCCCGTCAGATTGTTTACTTGAGTATCAATCTGGACACGGGCACCATGAGAGCATGCGCCTTCTGGGCCTCATGGCTGAAGCCCATGTGGTGGTGTCCTTGGGCCTGTGGCACTTGAGGCGCACCCAGAGGTGGTTCGCTCGGCTCCATCTTGATCCTGTGAGACACAGACGGCGCCTTGTGCGGATACCGAGATCGCTGGGAGCGGACCTTGACTATTGGAGGGACCAGCGCATAATTGTGCGTGGCGTTCCAATAGGCACATCGCTGTTTTCACAGATGCGTCTCTAGACGACTGGGGTGGTACATGTCTGTCCCAGGCCATCGGAGGTTTGTGGGCCGCCGGGAAATGGCGCCACATCAACCTCCTGGAATTAGAGACGGTGTTACTGGTGTTGCGCCACTTCGTCCACCTGGTACAGGGGCGCGATGTGCTAGTGTGGTCGGACAACCAGACCACAGTAGCTTACATCAACCGGCAAGGGGGTGTTCGGTCACCGGAGTTTCACCAGCTGGCGGTTATGCTGTAGCGATGGGCTCATGTCAACCTCCGGTCTCTGGCGGCGATGCCGGCTGCTTGAACGTCGGGGCGGACTTGATGTCTCGAGGTGGACCTCACCCAGGCAAGTGGAGCCTACATCCTCAGATTGTGGCTCAGCTCTGGGCTTGGTTCGGCAAGGCCGAGGTGGACCTCTTCACTTCGAGAGAGAACGCAAAGTGTCCCTTCTGGTTCTCTCTGACACAGCAGGACCAGCCTCTGCTGGGGGTGGACGCGTTCACACATGCCCCCCTGGCCACAGGTGCTGCTGTATGCCTTCGTGACGGTGGTTGATCTTACCATTGTTAGCCAGGGTACAGTCAGGGTCTATCAGTGATACTGATAGAGCCGGACCGTCACTGGGCGAGATGGTATGCAGAAGTGATGGCCATGACATCTGTGGAACTATGGTTCATCCCTCAGTGGCCGAGTGCACTGTCCCAGGCGGAGGGCTTGATTTGCGTGCACACCATTCACTCTCCCGCACCTTCCCTCCCCTTTTACCCCAGAATAAATACGCCCTCAGGCTGAAGGACTCCCGCTCTGTGCTCTTTGGTCCCCCCGGGTCGTACTCGTAACAGTGTGTATGTTTTTTTTCTTGTAGCTGGCTAGATTTCACAAGCCAATAGGAGCTTACCCTGTGGGGTCTCGCTCCACTAATAGAGCTAGAGTTACAATACGTAACATTTAAACAAACCTTTATTTAGATTGAATCTCTGCTCGGTCACATATACAGTGTATGGGTTTACAGTTATAACATCACGAGTAACACTTTAAATGGATGATCTATAGATGCTTTTAAATAAAATGCAGATACATGTCCACTAGCCATACATCAGTTGCATATCAACACAATGACAGTTGACCTTTTGCTGATAGATGTCAGGTTAGATATTAGCCTATTGAATACATGTGAGAAGTGTAGCCTACTCTACAATATAGCCTAAAGCCTAATAGCCTATAGCATGTTTGCGAGAACGTGGTCTATGGTTTGTGGTATATTGTCCACCTAATTACTTAACTAGCAAATAAATACAGATATGTTTGATGCCTAGTGCCTGTACATAGCCTAATAGACTCCTTTTGTATTCAAAGCCATGATAAACATGAATGAACCCCCACCCCCCCCCCCCCAAAAAAAAAAAACAGCGTATAAAATAGTAGGCTATATAAAAAAGTATACAAATAGGCTTCTAAGGTATATTTTTTACTCAGAAAATGCAGAACATTCCAAACCTACAATACTAATCAAACATGATTGTTTATTATATTTTTCTTCCACAAATCACTTAGATCAAAGTTAATAACACCCCTAACTATGAAATAAATACAATCCAACAAAAACAAATCTTTATAGAACATTGGACGTTTTAGGGTCTTTAGAGTGGCCTACAATAGGAACTATAGAGTGGCCTACAATGGTTTCCTGTTTTTCATGGAGTAAAAAAAGACGAATCATGTGTTGTCATCATGGTGAAATGCAGGCAACTCCTTGAAAGCATCAGATAAAAGGGTATTGACCGTTGAACTCTCCAGGTCTACACCTCCTTGTTGAAGGTTACTCTCACACTGCTAAAGACCTTCCCCAGGGCTTCAAAGACCGGGTCACAGAAGGTGTGCACGGCCAGGGAGTAGATACGGCTGAAGCACTGCGACTCGATGAGGCAGCTCTTGATGCAGGGCATAACAGCCCAGATGTGGCAGAAGGACAGGCACGCGAACACGAAACCCCAGAGCAGAGCCACAGGGATGCCCAAGATGGCCGACAGGACGCGGTAACACCAGTATTTGGAGACGGTGAAGGTGGTGTAGCTGGCCTTCCACACCCCGTCCACACTGTGGGTGCCGTCGGGCTCGGCAATCACATCCTCAAAGTCCACCTGCAGCAGCAGACAGACAGAAGGCCATCATCATCTGTCATTCTCATCTGTACTGTAACTACAGTATATCTAGTTAGATACAGGCATGCTGTACGTGGGAATCCTGTAACAGTTCTAACCACATGATTGGAGTTGAAAATATTTGTTACATTATCAAAATTAACACACTGGCATTCTTGTTAGCAAATCTACAACAGTACATGTGCAGTATTTACTCTGTACAACTACAACATCCTCTAGCACTGAACTTTTAACGGTTCCTGGAGCCAGGACCAAGAAACATGAGGAGGCAGCCGTCAGTTTTTATGCTCCCAGCCCCTGGAATACCTTTCCAGAATACCTAAGGATGGCTGAAACTGTGGTAACTTATAAGCAAGATCTAGACTTTTAATCTTACTTTCATCATGTAGTTTTACTTATATAAATTTTCTTTTTTTACATACTTTTAATTTGTTTTACTTACTTTTTATTCTCTTTTACCATATATTATCTGTTGGGTTTATTCTCTTATTTTGATCTACTATTTTAACTGTTTAATTATTCTGTAAAGCTATATTTGTTTGTATGAACAGTGCTATATACAGTACTGTAAATAAAGTTGACTATGACTGCAACTACTAGGATAAATGGTATTACATATGTTGAAAAGGAAATTGTTACTTTACAGATTAAACAAAACCAGGTATCTCGTTTTACACCGATATGAAACCAAAGCAAGTCAAATAAAGAAACTCATACAGTCCGTGGCACACCCTTTCCCCGATTCCTTGAAATAGCCCCTGCATCTGTAGACGAGCCTCTATGATGAGATATACTGCTTCATAGTGGCTATTTCAGCCACCGCCAATCAAACACCAAATGGAGCTGCTCCATCCCAAGCGGCTCTTCAACATTCATGAACATGTTTTTAATGTATTCGTCAGAGCCCTATGAGCTCCCATACTGAGCATGCTCTGTGTACTGTACCTTGACCACATCCTGGTTGATGTGCTGGGGGTCCCTGTTGACAAGGTCGATCTCCTTGAAGTGGCCGTCCTTCTTTACCTCCTGTTCCTGGCTGTGGTCGATCTCGACCATGGTCATGGTTGGATGGGGGGGTGGGAGAGAGGGTCAAGGCTGGACCAGGGAAGCGCAGGAGCGGAGTGCTGGAGGGGGGAGTCGCAGGCTCAGTGACCAGAGCAGCAGTGTGAGTGGTTTCTGCTCAGAGCCTGGGAGTTACTGTGATGTCACTCCTGGAATGTTGGCTGTGCCGCACTGACCTGTCAAATGCATCAACTACACACACACACATGCACACACACTCATACTCTCTCTCTCTCTCTCTCTCTCTCACACACACACACACACACACACACACACACACTAGTGTAACCCATTATCTGTCCACATCCCATAGCTCACACTTGCACCCAAAGCAGTTTTTAAACAGGAGCAGGTCTGTGTTGCATCTCACACCATCCTGACAAATCACTACTACAGTATAATTAATGCTCTGCATGGCTCCTGAAAACCTCATACTGTCAAGCACATACTGTCTGCACACACAGGGTTGCACTGTAGTTGTCTAAGCAGGTACATTGTGTTGATCTTTGTTTTTTTAATGACTGCAGGGATAAACTGTGTGTGTGTGTGTGTGTGTGTGCGCGCACAAGAGAGAGAGAGAGAGAGAGAGAGTGAGCATCATGCTTTAGGTGAGAGGCATGTACATCACTTGGCCCACACCTGTATAATCAGAGCAAACAAATTCACAAACAAATTTGTATTTATTGTTTAACACCCTTTAACGCATTACAGATCGTTTTCATCATCATCACACATCTGTTTTATGGGTATTACCCTTAGATTATAAAAAAAAGAAAGAAAACTAAATAAGAAAAAAGAGGGCTCGAGGTATGGTTTATAGATTACCATCACAGCCTAAATGCATTATGAGCTGAATGCGTATGAAAAGTGTTTCTTGTGTAAACAAAACCATAGATCCTGTCCAGAAAGTTCTCTTATCCAGAGGACAGGCAAGGAATCTCAGCAGACCATTAGGAGGAAGTGGATAAAACAACAGACCGCATTACTGTTTGAGGTTCATCATACGGTATCACACAGGCACACACACACAGGCACACACACACACACACACACACACACTCTCTCTCTCTCTCTCTCTCTCTCTCTCTCACACACACACACACACACACACACACACACACACACACACACACACACACACACACACACACACACAGAGCGCCATACACTGTGTTCCCCTGTTCACAGATATTACTTTCTCAAAATCTGCTCAGGACATTTCACAATCTATGGGTCCACTTTGGCCTAGCGGTCTAGTGCATCAGCGTCAACGCGTTTGGCCACTGAGAACCAGGGTTTGAATCCTGGTCTCGCCAGAGCCGTGTCTGTCTGGATTCCCATAGGGAGTGATACAGTCAGGACAGTCGCTGAGGGAGGTTGGGTGGGGTTATGTGACAGGTTCTCATTAGCTAGGTTGGGGATATTTGGACACTAGGTCAAGTGAATTAGCTACCAAACTGGGAAAAAAATTAAAATAAATTTAAAGAAAATCTCTCAATCTTTATATTAATCGGATCCGAATATATAAAAAGGAAGTGTATAGTTATATCAATTTTGAACACAGGAAAAATATTTCATAAAAGTGGAACTGCATTGTATTGAGCTTAGATTGGATCTCAAAGGTACTCCTGAATAAAATCGAATGTGTTCAAATATGAGATTTGTCTGGCATTACAGCACAAGTGCAAAAAGTCGAGTTTCAATCACTTTGCTAAATATAAAGCACCAAAAATAACTCACATTTCCCCAGAGTAAGTTTAGGTACAGTACATGTAGTTAACAACACACCCTGCTGTACGGTATGTTATCAAACCGTCTCCAGTCTCCGGTCTGACCTAAACTCACAGGTCCCACCAACCCAACTGGTTTAACTCATGGGCTCTTGCTCAGACGTCCACTCGTCTCAATCCTAGTCCGATTACGTGACAGAGATCGTCTCATTCCCGCGCCAGGTGCACCCGGAGGCCTCCGCAGCAGCTCCCGGCACTGGTGAGGAAGGGCCGCACCACCACGTCCAGAACGACGCTCCACAGGGTCTGCAGACAGCCCGATGTTGCCATGAACACACAGTGGATGCAGGGGGTGACCATCCTGTGGTGGTGCGAGGTGGAAAAGCACACAGTGAGAAGCAGAACTCAACTCAGATTATTGCTGACCGACGGTCCACATGCTGCCGGGAAAAGCAGGGGCACAGTGTGAGGACGAGACGCCCACCAGATGTGGAGGCAGCTGAGGACGGCGAAGAGGAGGCCAGAGAGGATGGAGAAGGGGACGGCCAGTAGGACAGTGACCGTCCGGTAGATCCACACCCTGGTGACCTCGAACAGAGCATTGCTCCAGATCCACACCCTGTCTCCGCTACGCACCGATGCCGGTTCCGCTATCACGTCCTCAAAGGTCACCTGGGCCACAGGGGAAGGTCAGAGGTCATGGTCTACCGGGCAACTCTCACACTGTCACCTCCCTGACTTCATATTCCTCCTAGTAAACAAGCAGGAAATCTGGATTTCAAAGGTGCTGACAACCTGCAATTAACCGGATGCCCACAGGAGGGCAGTAGAACAACAGCTGGCTATTTGTTACTGTGTTAAAACTGGTTTTCTTTCAGGAAAGATCAATCATGAGCCCATTCAGATGACAACTAAGGAAGCACACCATATCATATTATAACATATAACTTACAGATAAAGTGTATGAACCTGAATACTGTACACACAATTCAAACTCAAAAGTCTCATGTGATTTTCTCCTGTGTGGGGCATGTATCGTACCTTCAGACAGTCATTGACGCCCCGGGGGTCCCTGAAGTTGAGCAGGGGCTTGGTGTCACTGATGTCCACTAACGTGGATGTGATGTCCTCCTCGGACTGCTCTCGTGCCGGGGCCTTCCACGGCTGCTCCGGGCCCCGCTGGTCCTCTAGGTCCTCCGAGCATTCAGAATCCCCCAGGTCGATGTCTGTTTCCTCTGGACTGTCCTCCCTCATCATGGTGTCCTCTCAAAACAGAAGGAGAAAACAGTCACTTCAGCTGGATCAACAGTCCAGAAACTCCCTCTCCCAGTCTAATGGGGTTGGCACACAGTCACACTGACACTGTCAAACGGAGGGTGGCCAGACGGACCAGTGTGGCTCTTGCCACAGCAGTGGGCTAAATTGGGAAAGTGACTGGGGCCTGACTGGTATTTCCAGCTGGGCTTTCATGCTTGGATCATTTCCCTGTGTCCTGGGAGGGAGGGAGAGGGAGAGGGAGAGGGAGAGGGAGAGGGAGAGGGAGAGGGAGAGGGAGAGGGAGAGGGAGAGGGAGAGGGAGAGAGAGAGAGAGAGAGAGAGAGTATAAATACTACTGAGAGGACTTTCACTGGATTGTGAACACTCAGTCCTGCTGTTGTTCCTGACCCACTGGGGATAGTAAGGATTGAGCACCCCTCCTTTTTAAAAGAAAAGAAAGAAAAAAAAACTGAGAAGAAACTTATTTCACCTGTTCCACATTAAATTCGATTAGGCAATGATGAGTCATTGATTGATCGTGCAATGAAATGCTCTGTAAATTGTATGCTCTTGTGTCTGTTAGTTACCAGGTCGTGGTTAGCCTGTGATGTGATCGTGGACCCCAGACGTCTTTATATCACCTGGCAGCTGGCCGTTTAAAAGTGTTACACCTTTGGAAGTCTTTAGCCCAAGAGCGCCCTCCTCTCTACCTCTGAGGTACTGGAGCAGACAGAAACCGCTCGGCGCAGCTGAAACATGATCTAATCCCTCTGAAAATACCTCTCTTCTGCTGTAAACATAGGCCTAGTAACCACTGACTACGGTACAGTTTTGTCTCTCATCTTAACCCCAGACCTCAAATTAACATGCACCGGATGTGAAGTTACCTAAGATAATTAGTATTGCATTGTTTTACACAGGCTACATAACTTCATGGTTAAACAGGCCGTTTGTGTGGTGCAAGGACTGTGAACCAGAAATATGCCCAGACTTGCCCACAGTCACACGTGCCAATCACAAGTTAGGGAGTTAATGACAAGCCAAAGCACCCCTCAACCTCTTCTGTTGCCAAGCCTCAGATATCTCCTGGAAGACATATACTCATATCTCTCTAGTTTAACATGAAGTTTCTGGTATGAAGGCCAGGCAAGAGAGAGCGATGCACATCGAAAAACGTGTGAGGAAACTGTTCATCAGTCAGCAGTGAGACTCAGCGGTGTCTGGATTATCGCCTTGGCTTGGACAGCTCATCAGCATTATCTGTCAGTGGCCGGAAGCGAGAGAGACAGAGAGAGAGAGAGAGAGAGAGATGACGTCACAGAGCACTCCTCTCAGACACGATAATGTGGAAAATGGTCTTCAGCTCTCTACCCTCTCCCCCCAGGTGTGAGCTGAATTTTGCAATAGGCTTTCAGGAAAATCCCTTTTTCTCTGTCAACCTTTGGACCCATTAACAGATCATCCTCAGTCTGCTATAAATAGGCATCTATTTGAAAGGCCAGGGGTAGACATGGCGGGCTGCAGTTATAGCGGTGGCTAAAATCTACACTCAATGAACTAAGTTCTCCACTCCAAGGCGATGTGCACAGTGATGTCTGCTCTCTGTGGTCTCAGAGGTGTCACATCCTTCTGCCGTAGTCGGGCACAGTAATATCACCACAACATGTTTCTGTCTACTTCACCATTCTGTCAGGTGAGCTTATTTCTACCGAGAACTATGTGTACGTGAGAGCTACAGTAGAGAGTGGGCTGAGTGGCGGTTTCCCTGGTGAGAGATCATTTCCACCCAGCAGAGAGACAGAGAGACAACATAGTGTACTGATGACTGAGAGGTTCCTGTGAGGGGAGGCTGGAGACGGCGGTATGCTAATGGACTGCACACCTCGCCAGATGGCAGGGGGGTTGTTTGTGTCCATGTCTGTGGATGGAAGGATGGGTGGGACAAGAGGAGCATGCGTGTATGTGTGTGTGTGTGTGTGTGTGTGTGTGTGTGTGTGTGTGTGTGTGTGTGTGTGTGTGTGTGTGTTATCCGAGGTGGTTCACTACTCAAACATACACTCTCTGTCAGGATGTCTTCTACCTGTCGCTCGCCCTCTGGATAGCACACACCTCCAGGTCGAGTACACACCTGGCCCTCCACGGGGCTCCTGTACGACAATCAGTCATATTCACATATTCAGACGGACAAGGCTAGAAGATGAGATGGTTCGCTTGAAAAATGGACTGTCTGAATGTGACAGTTTTGAAATGAAGGAAAGATGACAGTTGTGTTAAAGGAGTAGTAAAGGGAAAATGCATGTTTAGCCCTGTTTTAAGGTTACTTATGATCATATACAATGGTTCAGATAAAAATGTTGACAAAACTAGCACTTTTGAGAAAGTCTGATAATTGCACTACCACCGTTTAGGTCATACAATGGATGTGGGTGGGCACCGTGAAAAATCATTCAAAAACATGTTAAACTCTCGATTTCAAAGACAAGAAGCTCACTGAGGGTGTAATTGGTGTCCGTTGGTGTTCTGACATCAAATTCGCCGCAAAGTATGAATCCTGTAGGGTTTTATTGATAATTTTATGAAATCCACTGACTTGTATTGAAGCGACCGTTGTAGATGTGTAGATCAATCCGCAGAGGGAATTCAGGAAGCGGAACTACTTACGGTAGCTATTGTTATCGTTTATGTTGCTAGGCTACCTAGTTTGTGGAAGTTTACACACGTATGTGCTGCGACTAAATAGTTCTATGCTAAATATTAAAAAAAGCCTTTCCAGATGAACTAGAATCTTACTTTATGGCGAGTTATATGTCAGAACGCCAACTAACACCTTGGTGAGTTTCTTGTCTTTGAAATTGAGAGTTTAACATGTTTTTTGAATGATTTTTCAAGGTGCCCACCCACATCCATTGTATGACCAAAACGGTGGTAGAGCAATTATCAGACTTTCTCAAAAGTGCTAGTTTTGTCAACATTTTGATCTGAACCATTGTATATGATCATAAGTAACCTTAAAACATGGCTAAACATGCATTTTCCCTTTACTACTCCTTTAATAACTGGGCTGCTGGTGCCTGTGTTATATTCTGTTTCTGCTCTGTCTCGGTCCCTGACCACCGTGTCTCTCTCATCTTCCATTGACTGTCACTCTAATCTCATGGCATAATGTCAGGTATTGGTAGAGGCCTGGAAATCTGTGTGTTTGATAGACCTGTGGGGGTAGCCTACTCCAGAAAGCGGGTTTCGTGAAAACTGAAAGAGCAATCATCCGGGAACTTTCATGCCGCGTGTATGGCTACCGCCCCTTTTTGGGTGAACAACTTTGAATCTGAATGGTGGCAAGTTGAAATGGGCGCAAAGCCCTGCCCTGGTCCCGCCTCCCAAAAAGGGGTGTGTCCGCATGCGTGTACTTCCTATTTACTACAATTTGATGTCACGGTGCTCTGGTCTACGGAACCTCAGTATGTGTACGTGCGGTTCAGGCTAGATCTGGCCTCCCACACACACTGCTCAGAGATCATATGGCACACTAATTCAATCAAACAGCACACTCCGTTGGACAGGTTAATTAATCACACCCCGAGGTCCGTCCCCCTGTCTTTGATTCCTCATGTCTGTTTTTCACTCATTATTGCTCTGTGACCATTTTCAGTGATATCAGATTATATAGGCAGACAGACATCCAGAGGTGAGGTCAAAGAAGAAAAATACAGTTTGTTTCTTTATAATTACACACCTGGGAATTGCAGATTGAGCAAACCCATTCTGTAAGGAGCCACGGGGTGTGAGCATTGTTATTCTCATTGAAGCATGCTCTTGTTTGATTTACTTTAAATCCTGCAGAGGAAGGGAAGGGTCATTGATTGATGTGATTGTTTAGGTTTGGTCTCATAGAGAAGGGAGGTCCTTCACTTTAATTAGTGTCTCATTGTGAGGCCTGCTCATATATATTCATGTAAAGTCATGGAGGGGCTGATGGGCTAGGACAGGTTAGGTCTTTGAACTGCTCCTTCATGTACCAACGTACTTTACCGTCTCTTGAAATCGCATTATCATGTCCATAATTTTTCATTTTCAGATGAACTCCATTTCAACATGCATTTCAAGGAAAGATGAGGACATCAAGGGGTGAGAAAGGGTAGGGAAACATGCTCTATAGGGTTAGGGGTAGAGTTAGTTCAGTCTGGATGTACCTCTCTCACAAGGACATACAGAACCTTGAGGACATTACATGACCTCTGACCTCAAAATTAGACGAAATATAGAAATTTGAGGACATTACATAATGACCTCTGAGCTTAGAACCAGATGAATTGAGAGACCAAACAGGATATTTGTTCTGTTATTATGCATTTCAGTGTAAATTACAGATGGACATGAATCAAAGAAGACATCAACGTGTTCATTATATCTGATCTGGATAGAAAATACCAAGGTAAGTGTGTGTGTTTGTGTGTGTGTGTGTGTGTGTGTGAGAGAGAGAGAGAGAGAGAGAGAGAGAGAGAGAGAGAGAGAGAGAGAGAGAGAGACTGCAATGTGATGAACAGTGTTCGGAGACAAATATTCTGTGTGGCTGTGAGGGAACTGTAATCCAGGTTTATACCAGTTCTGAGTCTAATTTAATACCAGAACACTATAATCCTAAAATGTAGCATTAATCCTTGTTTGTGTGTGCGTGCTCAGGTATGTGTTTTTATATGTATGAGTGCATGCTTACTGGACATGTACTATACTATACTATATTTTACAATACTGTACATTACTAATAAAGATTTCTTCTTATGCGTGTATGTGGTTCCAGTGTGGTGTCATTAGATTTTTTCCCAGATTATGTCCTGAATACTAATATTGTCCTCAAGTGGCTGTTGTCATTTCAATATCTGCACACTAATGTTTTGCCATTTTTTCCAAATTTTGATTTAGTTTTAATCATAGTCTTTTGACTAAAACACTATTTAATTGTGTCTTACTCCCTTTCCTGAGGAAAGATGCACACAGCACACATATATAATTTTGTCCATGCCAACACATGTTGTACTTGTGTACGTGTTTATAGATATTATACCACCTCTACCAAATTGTAAAATGGTAAATGGACTGCACTTATATGGCTTTTTTGTCCAAAGCGCTTTACAATGGCCTCTCATTCACCCATCCACACACACACACACACACACACACACACACACACACACACACACACGCACACACACACACACCAATGACAGCAGCTGCCATGCAAGGTGTCAGCCTACTCATTGTGAGCAATTTGGAGTTCAGTGTCTTGCCCAAGGACACTTTGACATGTTGTCAGGAGGAGCCGGGATTCAAACCGCCGACACTACGATCACTGGACAAGCCGCTCTACCTCCTGAGCCACAACCACCCCAAAAAAGATAAGGGACATCAGGAGCTTTTTCACCATCCAAACAGCGTCAGCAATAAACTAACTAGCCAGCCACATTGATTTAAAATGAAAATCTGCTAGACTAGCAAGATATTCCTGGCTTCTGTCAGCAGTCAGGTTGCTAGCAGGAGTAAAGATACTGTAACATGAGTGGATATATCAAATTATGAGTTGCTATGCATATGCATGCTCTTTCTGTTTGTGACCACAATATCTCTACCCATTGTTACCCTTTAAATCTAATGTCTATGTGGGAGGGAGGAGGCTTCTCATCAACAATGCTAGCCTCCTCAGAGCTGGATCTGATAGTTACTGTAGGGGTAAAACCTCAAACCCTGACCATCATCATGTCATTGTTTACAAAACACATGCATGTATCACCCTTTCAGTCCTTTCACCGAATCCCTGTTCCGCAGTTACAGTCCAAAAGAAACAATATATGACAATTTAATTGATTTCTTCATTGTGCTAGTGTTTGGTTAGAAATCATATCCTCACAGCTCTAGATGCAGAAAGCACATACCAAACACTTACATTTGTTCAGATGTACTGTACAGTATATACACAGTAAAAACACAACAATTTCTTACAGTTTCTTTAGAATTTTATTTGCACAATGGAGAAAATACAGTAAATTTGAGATGTACTAACATTATATCCTAGGAGAAATAATGCCAGTATCTGATCACTTTGGGATATTATCATTCATACTCAATACCCTCACTGAATCCTATCGAATGAAGAAAAAAAATGTTATTCAGTGTATGTGTGATACAGTGGAATTAAGACTATTCAAGTTTTCATCAACACTGAATTGAAATTGAAACACGACTAGTCTACAGTAGTATGCAGAATGAGATGGTGGCAATCATAGTGATAAAAACTGTATTAGTCCCAGCATTAGGAATATTTGAAGCAACAGCAATAACATCCCCATAATGCACTTCAGTCATTCTAGAATAATCTCAAGATGCAATTACAAAGAATTAAAAAAAAAATGAACGAATCAGCAGAAAGATTCCATTCAGTCAGTGACAGTTCTGTAAGTTCCAGCTGAACGGCCACCACAGCGCCTGTGGCAGTAAGTCTAACTAACCTCCTCTGGGATCTGGCCTGGTATCCTGAAGCCGGCCTGTCCGGTCTGGTCCAGGGTGCTCCTGGGACTGGAGGTGGCCAGGCTAGCCCGCGTCTCCACCGTGCAGCTGGTCCTCTGCAGGAACTGCAGGAAGTTGTCGTGGGCCGAGCCCTCGTGGCTGGACGCGGCCATCTCCACCGGCCTGGCCGAGTAGCAGCGCCGCAGCTTGCACAGCTCCTCCCGGATCTGCCTGTTCAGCAGGCCGTAGAAGAAGGGGTTGGCGGCGAAGGAGGAGTACGCCAGCCAGGTGACGGCCTCCTCGGCGTCGGTGGGGACCCCGGGAGAGGAGCTGAGCGTCAGGTGGAGGTGGTAGGCGAAGTAAGGCAGCCAGCAGAGCAGGAACTGCCCGACGATCACCACCAGGGTGAGAGCGGCCTTGCCCCCTCCGAAGGCCTTGTCCCTAGCCGCCCTTCGTGGGGCGTTGCGGGTGGTGATGATGGTGGTCTGGCTGTTGATGGAGTCGGAGCGCCGTTTCGGGTGGCCGGCGGTCCAGGAGGGCAGGGGGCCGTGCTGGCGAGCCGCCACGCGGGCCACCTTGTACACGTTGCAGTAGACGGCGAACATGACGGCGGCCGGCGCACAGAAGCAGGTCACGCCGAACAGGGCGGAGAAGCCCCGCCCCCGCCCGCTACAGTGCAGGGAGCAGTGGGCGGCGCTGACGGAGCTCAGGCCGCCATAGGCCGGCCACCCGAACACGGCGGCCAACCCCAGCAGAACGGACGCCACCCACACAGCAGCCATGACGGCGGCCGCCAGCTTCAGGGTCATCTTGACCTCGTAGCGCATGGGGTGGACGATGTAGTAGTAGCGCTCCACGCTGATGACCGTGACGGTGAAGATGGAGGCAGCGACGAGGAAGACGTTGAGGAAGACGTAGACCTGGCACTCCGGCATGGTGAACGCCACGCCGGCGAAGTACGGAGAGCTGGACACGATGCCCAGTGGCATGAGCAGCACGGCGCACAGCAGGTCCACCGCGCAGAGGTGGCACACGAAGGCAAACTTCCTGAGGTGGGGGGCTCTGACGATGACCACCAGCACGGCGGTGTTGGACAGCAGGGCCAACACGTTGAGGGACACCATGAGGAGGATCCCTGACAGGTCCTTGAAGCGAGTCTGGGCGTCGGGGAGAGCGCCCAGCTGCCTGCCGGGAGTGGAGGGAAGGGGCGCCCACGGGCTAACGTTGTGGGTTGCCGTGTCGTTGAGCTCAGGGGTCAGGGGTGAGTCAGCCGCCTCCATCCTTCACAATGCGAGTTTTGAAGTAGACGTCCGTATTCCACAAGCCCCCATCCTTCACCGAGGAGACGGAATAATCCTTCTGATCACTGGTCAAATGCTAGACGACTTGTCCCTATTGTTGAAAAAAGCAGAAACATATTTAAAGAGCTGTATATAAATCACCATTACACAAGAGAGGCTAACAGTTTCACTGCGCTACCTGTGCAAGCCCTATCGTTTGAGGAATGTAATCATCTTGTCAAGAAAACTGAGTTTTCAAGTGCACATGAGATTTATAATGGCTAAAATAAAATTATGTTGTCTGCTTTGAAGGTATGGAAGACAAGGGAATCAATTTGATTCACACTGCTGTCCCTTTGGAGAAGGGACACTTGCTCTCCCGCTCCCTCTTGGGCAGAGGACACACACCTGATCAATAGGAATAATTCATGGGGTAAACCCTGTATCTCTCCTCCATCCTTCCCTAACCTTTTGAATTGAAAGATAATGAGTGTGCTTGTTTTAGCCCAGCTGCAGGGAACCACATTGATTAGTATGTGCTCAGTGTCACCCTGCATCAAACACAGCCTCTCACCCTCACCAGCACGTGTCCCTGTGCTGCACTAGTTGTCACAGCAGGCCCAATTAAATACAGAGATACTGATGTTCACATTTAAATGCTACTTGGACAACTAAAACTCTCTTTAGCTCAAAAGCTTTGATTAGCCTATGTGTGTGTGTGTGTGTGTGTGTGTCTGTGTATGTGTGTATGTGTAGGCCTGTGTGTGTGTGTGTGTTCTTATAGAGTAACTTTGAAATCAACAGCTTAATCTAAACATTTACAATCTAGCTATGTCAATTGTCATAGGGACAGTGATATCAGTTGTGTGAGATTTCAAAAACAAATTTATTTTCATACAAATGCTCATTGTGCCCCTCTCAACTCTGTGTCATGAAGAGACGCAGCAGAGAAATCTGATCCTGTCCCACATCCACTTCAGTCTATAGAATCACTGCTACAAGCACTGTAATCATGTTCCCAGAGGCTGTATGACTATCCATGTGCACCACAGACTCTGGTCTAAAGACCTACTTATTTAGAAAAGCTTTTTGTATGTAATGTGAAAAGCTTTTTGTATGTAATATGTATATATTTTATATTAATTAGTGTCTCTCTTTTCTTCATGACTTTGTGAATGTTTCAGCACCTTGAGATTGTTTTCACAATGAAAATTGCTTTATAGATAAAATGAATAATAGTAATAATAATAATAATAATAATAATAATAATAATAATAAGTATTATTATTACCCTAGTTATTGTGTATTGTTATTATTATTATTATTATTATCATTTCTGTGACTGCAGCCACTGATCCAGGGATGCTCTACTCCCCCTCTAATCTTCTCTGGTGGACAGGGATCGGCACGACACACTTTAATGACATTTATCCCCAGAAAGGAATGGTGTATGAACACTCATGTTATGTAAGGATGTCCATCACATTCAATCCAACAGTACATCATGTCCTTTACTGTAGGCCTGAGCTATAGGCTTCTGAAAAGGTCATTTTCAGCCAGGCGGTAAACAATTGTTTGATAGATACTGTACATGCTGTCACTTGCATGATACGATAATTGATGTGAATGCGAATTATGTGAATAGATGTTACATGTATTTTGACCCATCTTTTTGAGGGGTCCCTTCTTCTGTTTTGCCAGATAAACCTGGCTTGAAAACATTATTTTTTATTTATTTATTTTATTTTTAACTTTTTTAATACCTGTTGTTCTACCTAAAGCATACTTACTTGCATTTCTGACCAGGAAATGCAAGTGAAAAAGTAGAAAAACTACCTAACTACTTATTCTAATATAAAATATAAATGCCCTGTTACTGGATTAGTGAGACAGCAATTATTTGAATGAAATAAAAACATCTCCTATAAATATGCTGATAGGCCTACATAATCTTTCTAATATGCCACAGGTCCATTAAAGTCCACCAAACAGATACTCCTCACATGCAGCACACTGAACACCAGAAAAGTGATACCCCTGGTTATCTGATCATACAGCATCAAATGTGCAATGCACGTCCCAAACAGTACATGCATAAATGTATCATACTATAATGAGCACTTATTAGATTTATTTATACCTCAGATCAAATCTACTGCTTCTTTTATGTCTGCTGGCCTATAGTAGTGTACATGTGTTTATAAGCCAGGCCTATAGTAGTGTACATGTGTTTATAAGCCAGGCCTATAGTACTGTACATGTGTTTATAAACCAGGCCTATAGTACTGTACATGTGTTTATAAACCAGGCCTATAGTACTGTACATGTGTTTATAAACCAGGCCTATAGTACTGTACATGTGTTTATAAACCAGGACAAAGTCATGACTACTACGTGTAGAAACATCTTTGCACTCAAACTCAGGAAAATACTTTCTGTGCCACAAAATGAAACGGAACTTTTCCCACCCAGTTTGGAGATCCGGGTAGTTTGCTGGGAAGATCATGTTAAATCTAATCTCTTCCATACACAGAAACCTCAACAATTAAATCATTTAAATGTGAACTCACCTTGCATGTGAGGCGTACATACAGTACATTTTGACTGGACTGTCGAAGAAGCCTTTGATTTCTCCCGTACTCCTCTACCCCCAGAGGAATTAAAGGGTGGAGCAGAGGAGTTTTTCTGTCTCCTGAGGAAGTCTTAAACATCAAGGCCAGTATTGAGGCCCTCCTGTTTCAGCCAGCTACTACAGTAGCCACAGGTGTCCCCTGCAAATCCCCCTCAGCAGGGCCCAACAACCACGCACTACTGAGCCCAGGCACCGCAGGCCACTCTGCTGCTCTGTCCAGGCTCAGGTCCTGCTCGGAAGAGTTGAAGCTCTGTCGCCCTAACAGATTGATCGGTGGGATGCTCCCACTTGGAGGGGAGTGTGTGCAGGGCTGGTAAGAGGAGACGGGTGTCAGAGGAGAGCTAGGTGATGTGTAGCGGGACCACAGAGGCAGCACCGCTGACACAGTGAGGAGGAGGAGGAGGAGGAGGAGGAGGAGGAGGAGGAGGAGGGGCTAGGCTCTGGTCATCATAGGAAGCACGCTGCTCGAAAGGATCATTGGTAAGGCTACGCATTTTGAAACCACACCCACTGTCTTTATCCTGCCTATCCTCACTCTTCCTTTTATCTCTGTTTATGGCAGTGACACATTGTACACTATTCCCCTGTCTACACACACAGCTGTTCTGTCCCTGCAGGCCTCCCTTGGTCCTGACAACACACACACACACACACACACACACACACATGCTGTAGGCTTCAGTGCTCTATGGTGTTTTATATCCATATACACCGTCAGCCACAATCAACAGATAACTTCCTTTAAATAGGTCACAGAATAGTGTGAACTGGTTTTGTCAGTTAATCAAAAAATATCTACTACTAAAATCAGTCTCATCATTTAGAATAGAATAGAAAAGTTTAATTGCCATATATAATCAGTACAGGTACAGGTACATTGGAATTATTGTCATTGCTTGTCCTAACAGTAACTTATCAGCACTAAATAGTTTAATTTATTGCAATATCTCAAAATAAATACATGGAAGAGTTGGTTGTATCCCATACCTTGATAAACTGAGATGGTGCTGTGCACTGACATCTGCTGGAATATTAGAACAGAACATCCACAGGAGGGAGCGCCCAACAGTGTACTGAACAGATTGAGCTCACAATATCATCCAATACATCATCAAGTGGAAAAGAAAGAAAGAAAGAAAGAAAGAAAGAAAGAAAGAAAGAAAGAAAGAAAGAAAGAAAGGCGATGGCTGCAGCGTTCCTCAGGCCTAAACTTCTCAAACTTGATTGAATGCGTCTGTAGGACTCATTTTGGGCCAGTATCCAATGAATAAAACAGAAGATGGTCCCAGGCAGCTCTTCAAGGTTAAAAAGCCTTTATTTAAGCTTCTATGTCATTATGAAAACGACCAACATGTTTTGGCCCAGCGGCCTTCGTCACGGTATCTAACGTGAAGTGGATTTTTATTAGTTGGAATACACTTACAGTATTAATCATCATAAGATTAGAAGCTGCATGTGATCAGATCTGAAAAAAAATAAGTAAACAAATTGTTGCTTTACAGTGACAAGAACAGCTGTGACATTGTGAAAAGTTTAATCAGGAATCCTTATTGTTAAAGGAGTGGTAAAGGGAAAATAATTTAGCCCTGTTTTAAGGTTACTTATGATCATATAATGGTTCAGATCAAAAAATTGACAAAACTAGCACTTTTGAGAAAGTCTGATAATTGCTCTACCACCGTTTTGGTCATACAATGGATGTGGGTGGGCACCGTGAAAAATAATTCAAAAAACATGTTAAACTCTCAATTTTAGTTTAACATATTTTTGAATGATTTTTCACGGTGCCCACCCACATCCATTGTATGGCCTAAACGGTGGTAGAGCAATTATCACTTTCTCAAAAGTGCTAGTTTTGTCAACTTTTTGATCTGAACCATTGTATATGATCATACGTAACCTTAAAACAGGGCTAAACATAATTTTCCCTTTACTACTCCTTTAACTTGGGAAACTAGTGAAAATGAGTCACATGACATTACGTAACATTTTACACCTGCCATAAAATGGTGCCCTGGAACTAAGAACAAGACACACCTATCCATCCCTACATCCACATACAGTACATGTAATAACACCTATCCTCCCTACATCCATACATGTAATAGCCTTGGCATGTTATAGGAAAAATCAGATTTTGCCTTCTTTAGCGAAATCCCAATCTCTTCTTTAACAGTTTGTCTTCATTGTTCAGCTTGGTTCTAATGGCTGTTCGTATCACACTGTAGTCCACTCCAAACTTGATCTTCACATGCTCTGGGGAAAAAAAGCAACAATGCACTTTAGCATCATCAGAGGCATTTGATATGGGCATTCTTTGGGCTGTAGACCAGGATTGTGAGGACCAAACTGACCACCATAAAAAAGCATTCATACTTGCTAAATGGTAAATGGACTGCCTTATATCGCGCTCTTACCCAAAGCGCTTTACAATGAAGGCCTCTCATTCACCCATTCACACACAAATTCACACACCAATGGTGCCAGCTGCCATGCTAATTGGGAGCAATTTGGGGTTCAGTGTCTTGGCCAAGGACAGATTTGAACCGCCGACCCTACCGTCATTGGATGACCTACTCTACCGCCTGAGCCACCGTTGCATGAACAAAAAAAGTCAGAGAAGGAGTCCAGTACCTGTTAGACCCCTCAAGATGTCCGGGGGGAGGGGAGGCTTCTGGGAGTCTTCTTTGGCGATGTTGGTCCTCCTGCCCTGCAAAGTATGGGTAGCCAGTGTGTCCCTGTCAAACAGCACCATCAGCAGCGCAGAGATGTACTTCCTGAAGTCAGTGATCGCAGCAATGCGTTCGTACAGATTCCTCTGGATCCTCAGGCCTCCGGAGAGATGCAGGAGATTCTCATCCTCCTTTGATAAGGATAAGGGATAAGGATTTGTTTCATTATGCAAAAGTATCACAAAAGGCCTTGAAAGTACAGATGGAACCCTGAATGACCGCCCTCTTCCCCTCCTCTCAGGCTAAAATGGAGACTGCCTGCACATACAGTAGGTGTGCATGGTGCATTCCAGTTGCCTTGAGAACTGGGACTATTCTAGTTCCCTGGCAAAAATGTAATCTGGAACGCCCACTGGACTGGGATTTCCGCCATGGACATTTGGGTAAAAAAATATCTATCCCGACCTAACCCGACCACAATTACAACCTCAAAATCAAGATCAAATCAGTCGTACAGTCGTAAAACTGTTATTGCTAACAATGGCTAACTTGGCTAGAACTACAAAGATCAGGCTAAAGTGGATTTTTCGCCTTGTTGTTTCTGGAACACCAATCCAGGCTCCAAATCCAACTTCCCAGGCAACTGGAATGCAGCATCAAATGAGTGTGCCATGGCATTATGGGTGACCTTACCTCTGCCAATGGCACAGACTCCCCAATTACATAGGGAAAGTTTTCATCTTCGCTGCTCTGAGAAGCAGTCCCCTGTCTTGCATTGTCCAGGACTGTTCGCAGGTCATGTGCTGTGTGTCTCATCTGCGTCATCAGGTCATTCATCTCTGCAAAATGTACAGTTATATACATGTACATACTGGAGGAGACACATCATTGAGCAAATACCAGAGATCTCATTGTGAAATCGATCTGGGGCGGACCCACCTTTGAGCTGTCTCAGCTCCCTCTCGGCCATAATCCGACATCTGCGTTCATATTTGAGCTCTGCTTGAAGCTGGTCAATTTTCATTAAAAGGCTAATGGTATCTGTTCTCATGCCTGAACTTGTCTCTTCTTCCTCGAAGTCAATAGGTTCACTCTGATAGAGGCAGAAAACAGAAAAACATAATTCTAAGAATGTGTAAGAATTGATTTGGCTATGGTAAAAAAAAAAAAGAAAAAAAAAAAAGGTCTAATGTAAAAAAAATATTTTTTAAATAAATAGTTGAGAAACCTTTCACGTATATGATAACTCACCTCAAAGCTTGGATAAATGGTATCACCAGATATTCTGTATTTCTCCTCTGAATGATCACCTGTCTCCTCGTGTATCTCTGAGGCTACCCTCATCATTTTGGTGGCAGGCTGTTCGGCGGATGCTGATGCCTCTCTCTTTGGTGGCATGTTGGTGTGAGGAGAAAGATCGCCCACAACTAATAAACAATGATAACCAGAAAACAGATCATACAGCTATTCAGAAGTATAAACATTTTGAATAGGCTACTACACAAATATTTTGAAGAGCAAATTCCATCAAGCAGCCCTGGCGGTAGGGAATAGTCAGATTCACGTTACAGTGTTTCAACGTGGTAGAAAGTTAGTAGGCTAGTATATTGATACTGCGTTCTGCAGATTCTCTAGGATCAGCAGCATTCATCTCAGAAAATAAGAAATCCAGTTGGGATCAAATCATACCAAGATCAAAACTAATTTCATAACATTACAGTAGTTCACAAACCTACCCGTTGCTTCAACCTCGTTTTCCAGTGTGTAGGCTTAAAGTGATCTATCACTGAACGAAATTCTCCGCAGTAAATGTAAATACTACCTAGCTAGTAAAGAGGAAGTACGGCGGCCTAGTAGTACTGAAGTACTGCAGTGTATCATGGTCCCAAGTACATTTTTGAATGGAAGCTGGATATGTCAATATAACACTGATAACTGCAATCGGTGAATTTGTACTTATAAACATTTCAAGTGAAGACGTTGCTTTTCACCACTTATGAATTATTAGCTGTACAACACTTAATATGGAACTATTGCGCCGATTTAACTTCTCGGGAAACAATTGACCCATGTACACGTTTCCTGCTCAACCGAACTAGGTTATTCCAGCTAATCACATTTCTGTTTTTGTTCCGACTATCTTAACGGTCCAATGGGATTGATCCGAAGGCTGAGCGTAGTTGACGGATCCACAACCACCAACCAATCAAAACGTCGCTGTAGCTACATGTGTTCGTGTTCATAGTTTGTTAGAAATGGACGAGACCCATGTGGATCATGGACCTAGAGGCATGACTACAATCTGAAGCTAGCAAGCTAGGATTATTTTCAGTTAAATTGTTTATAGACCGCTTACTTGATTATATTTTCGTCATGTCGTCCTTCTTCATTAAGAAAAAAGTGAACGCAAAACTTTACAAAAAAGATGACAATTCCGCAGGAGCAAAACGAAAGGTAAGAATTACAGCTAACTAGCTAACCTTAGCTACTGTACTGCTAACAGTTACCCATCTAAGCGAACCCCTACCGCAAATAGGCATTATTTGGGTAAATTGTAACAGAACGTCCAAGATGATGATCACAATGTATATTACTATGTTGATCCTTTTGTTACGGTGGTTCAGGGTGTTGTGGACATGGGGAACAAGGGCCGAGCGAAGAAACTAAATTCAAGGATGAACGAGGAAATCTCAAGTGACTCTGAGACAGAAAGGTGAGATTCTTGCTACGCTACCGTTAGCAATGCACACTGGGCAGACATTTCAGTGTGATACGTTAACTTCATTTGGATTGTTAACCCCTCTTCATTTGGGATTTGAGAGCATTAGGCATTAATCTATCTAACTCTCCTATTCATATTAGTCCCGCAGTGCACAAGAAACGAAAGTCTCACGTGGAGGAAGAGGAGTACGAGGAGACTCCGCAGGAGAAGAAGCTACGCCTGGCCAAACTCTACCTTGACCAGCTGAGGGAGGAGGGTAAGACAACATCTCTTGCCCCCTAGATCAGCAAGACGACCAACAACCAACCAACCTGCTTTTTTCTCTATCTCCACCAGAGGAATCGAAGGCAGAGGAAGAGTCTTTTGAGACGGACCTGATTGCTGGAAGACTTCAGGAGGAAGTGGTATGAGAGCTGTGGTGATAGCATCATGTGAAATGAAAAACTGATTGACAAGTCACTCTTTAAAGGATAAGCTCACTATTTTGGACTTTAAGGCCTATTCTCAGTGTCTTGCATGAACCTGACACGTAGAGACTATCATTTCCCTGATCGCCTCAGTACTGAGCTAGTTACAGTTGTTCTGCAGACGCGCACTCGAATGCAATGGAAGTCAACGGGGCCAGTGAGATGTTGGAAAAGGTATGATGAATGAGCTTTTCTGAGACATGGGGAGCGCAGGGTGTAATAATCTTACCGATCTCAATATGCTCTCCTGTGAACTTTGTGATCAAGCGGCCTTCCCCCTCTCTGCAAAGTACTGCAGAAGTTTACAGTTCGACAGTGAAAAGGTGCTGCAGTCAGCTAAATAGTTCTGTTTCAGATTGAACTTTTGTTTCAACCTTCAGATTCAGATTGCAACAAATTTCACTGGAAAGAATATTGAGACCAGTGATATTTACACCCTGTGCTTCCTGTCTCGGAAAAGCACATTTATCATACGTTTTAACATTTCACTGGCCCCATTGACTTCCATTGTAGCCGAGTACACACCTGCGAAACAACTGCAGCTATCCCAATACTGAGGCGATCAGGGAAATTATATTCTCTAGTTAGACAGACAGAATAGAGAAGTATCCTTTAACGCACGCTCTCTCTGCCCATCACCTCACGTTGTGCTTTTCTTTCTCCTTAAGCTTGAGCAGAAAGGAACGCTTCAGCGACTGGTTGCAAAAGATGTAAGTTTTCCATGACCCATAGTATATATATATAGATAGATGGATGTACTTAAATAATCCCTGTGGGAGGAAATCTGGGTGTTTCAGCAGTGGGAAATTACAGCATAGGTTGGAAATACAGAGTAAACATGGTAGCAAATATACATAAAATAGAACAAGGAATATACACAAACAGTATGTGTGAAATATAGAATATATGTATACAAACATACAGGTGAAGTAAAGAGAGCTGAGGTGGTGTTGACCCCTTGTCTTGGTTTCCAGCTCTTGCCACCAGACGCCTCTGAGATCCGTTTGTTAAGAGGACACAAGCTGCCGGTCACCTGCCTGGTCATCTCTCCTGATGACAAGCACATCTTCTCTGCTGCCAAAGACTGCTCCATCATCAAATGTCAGTGTGCCCCCCCAAAGTCTTATTTCAGCCTCTGTGCAATATTGTTGTATTGTAACATTGTAATGTCCAGTGTGCTCAGAACACCAATCCCCTGTCTTCTAATCTGTGGTGTCCGCAGGGGATGTTGACAGTGGGAAGAAACTCCACACGATAGCTGGTGGGAGGAAAGGTACAGAGGATCGTCACGTGGGACACACAGCGCATGTTCTGTGTATAGCCATATCGTCGGACGGCAAGTACCTGGTGAGCAGACTCACTGCCTTGCGGGCACAGATGGGGCTCAGCTCTGCTGGAGGTGTCTTCACCAGTCTTCACCAGCCATTGAAGCAATAACTCATGAGAGGGTGTAGTATATGGCCTATATACCACGGCTTGTGCTGCGGTCATAGGCACGAGGCACAGCCGAGTGCCGTCGTTACTAGGGACTTTAAGCAACGACCGCTACGACGGGCCGCTACGGTGACCGGAAATGGATCAGTGCTCGATAGATAAACCTGCCTGCCGTAGCAGCTGATTCTACGATGACAAAACCCCCTGTTTCGCGTAGTGGCTACAACGTCACGAAGACGCTTCGCCGTAGGGACCGGTCGGCTGTTTGCTTAACGATTTTGACCGCTACGGTGATAGCATCATAGCAGATCTATTTCCGGCCACCGTAGCAGTCCTGAAAACCGTCGTGGCTTAAAGTCCCTATTGCCTTTATTAAACGGGTTACACCGTTTGGAAATATTTATAGAATCAAAACCTAGTTTCAGTTTATTTCAGTGTCTTAATACCGATTTTAGTGAACTGCGCCCAGAAAAATTGTTCCAAAAACTATCACGTTGCTATGGAGTTTCAAATGAGGATCAACATTCCTGGAGGAACAGTGATAACATCCCATAGTTAACATGGGTTTGGAACTGTAACTGAAATGGAAATGATCCGTTACCCTTCCTTTCAGAAATGTGTCTGAGTCCTGGATATGACCTAGCAACCAAACACCTAGCTTGACAACCTAGACTAATGACGTAGGCATCCCTAACCTTGTTAGCTTTCCACAATCTAAGTGTGATCCATGCATATTTACTGTGCAAAATATCAATTGCCCATTTGTCAAAACTAATTGGCAACAAACTGTTTATGATTGCCAGCCTCATTGTCCTCAAACAAGTTGATTTTCCCCCCACGTCTGATATGTCACGGTAGTCTCAGTTTAGGTTTGACCAGGCTAGCTAGCGTTAGCTAGCCAAATACATTGTGAGTTGAGATGTGCCGTGATTAGCTAATGAAAGGATAAATGATTTAAATCCTGGAGTTGCCTCTTCACATGGGTCTTCACATGGGTCTATCTTGAAAATCGCCTACCGTGCGTTGTTTGATGCAAATGCACAGATTACTGCACCGGAGATGTACGCATTTGGCTGTAACGTTAGTGGATGACACACACAGGCTACACTGCCAACAGACCCTACCGGGGAAGTCCGACAACGTGTCGACACATTTTCAAACAGGCTGTATTTTGGTAAACAGACCACATATTGGGAGTCTTTGTGGTTACTTTATCCGATAAGGGAAAAAAATCAGGACGTGATAAACTGACTGTCAGTGTGAAAATTAACATTAAAAAAGCAGTTACATTGGAATGTTGAAACAGTGAACAGACTTTTTATTTTTATTTTAAATCTTTAATTTCTCCTAAGGCCACTGGAGATATGAATAAGCTGATCATGATTTGGGAGGCAACGACGTGTAAACACCTCTACAAATTCACAGGACATAGAGGTCCTGTGTCGGTAAGATGCTCCCCTGTCACTTCTTCTTACCCCCTACGCTGTGCTTGTAGGCTTCTCCTACTGCTTTTTTCTCTTAACCTGTTGTATCTTAGCCTGTCATAGCTATTCTGGTGGTTGTTGTTATTTTGTTGTCTGAGGGCTCAAACTAACAAACAACTGTCCTGTTCAGGGTCTGTCCTTCAGGAAAGGAACCCATGACCTGTACAGCGCCTCTCACGATCGCTCAATCAAGGTCTGGAATGTGGATGAGAACGCCTATGTAGAAACACTGTAAGTTATGTGAAGGACATGAAGAGTATTCAGACCCCTTCACTTTTCCCACATTTTGTTACGTGACAGACTTATTCTAAAATGGATAAAAAAATTAAAAAAAGGTATCAATCTACATGCAATACTCCACAATGACAAAGCAAAAGCTTTAGAATTTGGAGCCTGAAGTCTCCTTGGGTATGACGCTACAAGCTTGGCATACCTGTATTTGGGGTATTTCTCCCTTTCTTCTCTGCAGATCCTCTCAAGCTCTGTCAGGTTGGGATTTGGAGCAATCAGGAGTAGCTGATACTGTTGCACACCAGCACTAGACAGCAGTAGAGATTGCTCTGAAACCTCCACCGGGTGTGATTTAAATAAATGTGCAAATATTTCTAAAAACATATTTTTGCTTGGGGTACAGGATTGATGAGAAAAATAATTGAATCCACTGTAAGGCTGTAATGTAACAAAATGTGGAAAAAGTGAAGTTGTTGAATACTTTCTGAGTGCACTGTATATGTTCATTCATCATTCCTATCTTGACTTTCTGGTCATTCATGGTTTGTGTATGTGTTTGTCAGTCTCAATGTTTGTGTATATTATTACCTGTGTGTGTCTCCCCCAGCTTTGGGCATCAGGATGTGATCACGGGGCTGGACAGTGGGAGTCGGGAGCGGTGTGTGACCACCGGGGGCAGGGACCGAACGGTGAGGGTGTGGAAAATTGCAGAGGAGTCCCAGCTCGTGTTCCATGGCCATGAGTGAGTTTCTCTTTTCTCCGTTACATGCCCTATCCATTCACCTCTATTAAGCAAAAACATTTTTTCATGTCAACCTTATGCAATTTTGTTGTCTTAATTTCCCTTCTCTGCATCCAGAATGCTAGCCAGAGCTATGGGCCTATAGTTATCTAGGCTGCTTATTTTCCCACTTTTGTCCTTGACAACAAGTACTAATAAGACAGCGAGCATTGAATCCGGCAATAGGCCATGGACTATAAAACCAGTAAAACATAGAGAGAAGAACATTGCAAAGTTTACGCACGGTTCGGACCAGGATTTCAAACGTATAGCATTTATTGACTATACAAACATGAAATGATGTCTAATAGTACATGTGTTGAAAGTAAAATATAATTACAACACTGAAAAACGTATACGAGGACCCTTAATTTAATGTTACTTCAGCCCCATTCCTGTCTTACTTTCGTCCCGCTCCGTAGGGAGTCCATTCTCAGCGTATTTATATTAGTCATATATCCTAGAACGGAAATTACAGCTGATAATAATGACAGACATGTGCAACTTGTGTGTCATAAAACATGGAATCTCTACCTCTATTAATTTCGGGGGTAAATGGGATGAAACAAAAAAAACAACACTCCCACTAATTTTCCAATTTTCCATTTTAACTGTCTGCCTTGATCTCTCACAGGGGCTCAATCGACTGCATCCAGCTGATTAACGAGGAGCACATGATAACAGGGGCTGACGATGGGTAGGAGAACCTCATGGTCAAATCACAAGGTTTTTGTAATGCCGCCCCTTCAGACCAAATACAGTAGCCTCCCATTGAATTGGGGAGAGCACAGGCTGTTGACCCATTGACGGTTCTGGTTCTGTTCTGATTTCGTCCCCCAGCTCGGTGTCTCTCTGGAGCGTCAACAGGAAGAAGCCCACCAGCACGGTGAGGCAGGCCCATGGTTGCCACGGCGACGCAGGGCTGGAGCAGCCCCATTGGGTGACGGCTGTGGCAGCGCTGCAGAACTCCGACACCGTTGCCTCAGGTGCGCGCGCGAACACACACACACACCTTCGATTCATGTGAGAGATATATTTAGTAATGATGAGGAATAAACTTTTCCACCTTCTGCTGCTGTACACGTAATGCACTTCAGTTTCCTCACTTGAATTGTTTTCAGCAAACAGATGCTTTGGTTTAGAGCTCAGAGGACCATCCTAATCACGTGCACGTCAGGACCAGACTACACTAGATAGCCGATTGACCTTTACAACTCAAAGTTTAATCTAGAGATGATCTTTTCTCCTTAGGTTCCCACGACTCTCAGGTGCAGCTGTGGAAGTGTGGCCAGGGCTACAGAGGACTGGAGCGTCTCTTCACTGTCCCCGTGGTAAGGCCTATGATGTGTACACACACACACACACACACACACACACACACACACACACACACACACATGCATGTAGGAGGAAAGATGTACTTGGTTCTTGCTAATGTGGTCTATCTTTTCTTGTCCCCTCCTCTCTCTGTCTAACAGACAGGGTTTGTCAACAGTCTGAAGTTCTCCAGCTCTGGTCAATTCCTGGTGGCAGGAGTCGGACAGGAGCACAGGTACCCACACCACCCGTCTCATGGCTTAGGACGGTGCATAGTTCATACATCTGTATTATGGACTCATCACCTCATACATATGTCTGTTTTGGTTTTGTTTGTCTCGTCTTGTGCTCAGTATACAGATGCAGCATGTAGTTTCAACGATGGCTCACTAGAGGGCACTGTGATTTCATTCATAAATCTTGCTCTAATAGACCACATAGTTTGTTTTCTTATGTAGGAATTTCAAGTGAGCTTCTATTCATGAGTTTAATATCCTTACTTTTCACATGATTGATGTGTTTGTTTCTGTCAGGCTCGGCCGCTGGTGGAGAATGAAGGAAGCAAAGAACGGCCTCTGCGTTATTCCTTTGAAAAGACAGAACCCCGAGCAATAAGTTTAGAATGGAAAATAGTTAAGTTAGTTTTTGCACGCCTGAACCAGTGTATCTGTGTGTGCAATTTTGTTATGTAAATAAAATTCTTTACACACTGCTTTTAGGTACTTGGTGTCTGGATATCAACACTGTTGATCTTTTATAAGGAAGTGTATGATGTATGATGATTTCATACCTGTACAGGGCTGTGTTCGTTGGGCAAGACTACTTGGGTTGTAGCAGGGGATTCCTCTTGAAATGTTATAATTGAAAAAAGAAATTCTTGGTCTGTACCACTCATGTCCTGTTGCTTTCAAAGAAGGCCAAGCTGTCACATTACTGAAGACTTAACTATCTCATTAGTGTTTAAAGATATCCTGTGTGTTTAGAGATTAGATGGACACAGTATATCATAGATAATCTCATGTAGGCTTGTTAATCTCATGTAGGCTTGTTATGTCAGGTATAGCATCTGATGTACGGTGTAGTTTATTCTACATCTGAGGTGTGGATTCTGATGTACTGTGTTTATTTAGGATGTTTGCTAGGATCTTTGATGTACCTACCGGCGATAACATTTTAAACACTCAAGTTACTGAGCATTCACAGATGCCTGGAGTATTTGCAGAAAATACATGCTGGTATCATGTTTTAATAATTAAAAAAGAAACATTTTATTTACATAAATTACAATAACGCACAAACTGGTACACCAAGCTCTACGTTAAAACACAGTTGTTTAAAGAAGTAGTTTGGTATTAAGTATCATAAGCCCTGCTATAAGATAACTTAAGATCATATACAATGGTCCATATAAAACTTTAAAACCGATTGTGCACTCTTGTTATGAGATCCATTGTCTGACATAAGTTATGAGCACTAACATCTCGAGTGCACAGTCTGTCAAAATGTTGATGACGGGGCTTATGATGTAAAATACCAAACTAGTCCTTTAAATTTTGTTAGGCTAGTTTTTATTCACTTTCACTACAGTTAATCCCATGTAATTCTTTTTTTCAAGAGAAGGAAAATTTATGTGTATTGTATTATTGACTACAAGAAACATTTGCACAGCACTTCAAGAATAAGATAACAGCCTTTTGTACGACACCATGATTGCTTCCATACCTCCCCTCCTCACTGACTTATAAACCAAGGAGGCCGTGCCAAGTTAAATCTATACAAAAACGTCTGACAGTAGTACATACATTACTTATGTATAGTTTTACATTTAATGTCGCAGTCAGGAGCACCCTTGCCTCCACAGCAGCAGGATCTGGCTCAGTGACGTGGTGGGGTGCTGTGTCAGGCACCGCCTGGCTGGATGAGGGGGGTGACTGATGACGGAGCTGTGGCTTGTGCTCGAATGTGAAGCCATTCCGGATTATTCTTCCTCAAAATGAAGACGTTGTAGAGTCCACCACCTCACGGCCGTTACAGACACCTGGCACGTAGGTGGAGGCGGATCCTGGAGAAATACAGCAGGAAGAGGTTCTAGAACTAACGTATCGCAGAGCGTGTTAACCTGGAAGTAATTTTTCAACATTGGATGAAGTAATCGAAACCATGATCGGGTACCTTTTCTAGGAGGGCCGGTGGATGTGGTACTTTTAGAGTAGCTGGAACCAGCAGACGCTGTGGCACTGAAGCGGCTAGCTGTGACCCTGAGAGTGGTCACGTTCTTCTGGGGCTGGAACAGGATGATGTGGACCTTGGGGGTAAAGAGACAGCCCAGCACCACCGAGCCACTCAGGCTGACTGAGATACACATGGTGGTCGTCTGCACCTGAGGGGGACGGAGACAGGAGGAGACGGACTGAGTGATAAATGTGCGTGCTGACGAGAGAAACAGTGCAACGCGTCTATCTATTTATCTATCTATCTATCTAGGATAGACAGATGGCTATCCTAGCGGGCCTGGTTGGCCATGACCAAACCTCTAATCTGAGCAGACTGCTGGGGTCATCTGCCTTGACCTCAGTCCCGACCCGCTGGCGGGCTTCACCCCCCCCCCCCCCCTTCCCACCGTTTATATATGGCCGACCATGCCACTGTACCTTTTGATGTTATTGTATTGCAACTAAGTGATTTTCCTTTTGGGAACAAATCCAGTTGATATCCATCCAAACATCCATCCCTCCACCCATCTTCCAGTGTGACCCATCAGTGAACAATAAGATCAATTGTTTTGTGCTTTGAAGCAGAAAGCACATGAGAGTGAGGCAGAACAAGTATCTTGGGGTATTTTAAGGTGTGTGTCCATCTGTGAGACCCCATGTTTATTGTGATTCCAAGGTCAACACAACTTTTCTTTCATGTTGGAATACTTCTCCAATGTTTTATCAAAACCTTATTTGAAATGCAGAACCCAAGCCCACTGCAATCATTAATAATGGCACACAAATGCAAAGCAGTGCATCAAGGACAATTGACTGCTGCAGAGCCAAAACCTCTATCCTCTTTTCATTTTATTACTCCTGCAGTTCATCCAGTCTCTTGCCTCTTTAAAATCCCACTCAGGAGTTGGTAGGCATTTTATAATGTTGTTTTGGAGTCTCTTCTTAGCAGGCTGGGCACCATACACATGAGGTGATGGATCACTACGTCCATGCGAGTCCTCTGTCTGTACTGTCCTGTTTTTCACTAGCTGACTATAGGGACTGATTGTAGCCAAGAGCCTCGGAGTAAATGAGAAGGATTTAAATGCAACGTGGGCCTCTCAGCTGTGGTAGGTCAGCTATGTGGTATTGTAAATCAGACTCTGAACTATCGTCTCAAACTGCAGTAGAAGTTTCCGTTTGTAGACCCTTCCGTGTTAACGGTAAAGACCAACTAAAGACATAAGACTGCCTGAAGAACATAACAGTTGTGTGACTACTCTGTGGTTGGATCACCTGTTTCTCTTCTCAGTCAGATCCCAAGGCGGCATTTGCACTCCTATGCTTGCTCGCAACCCACGAGACAACACACTCACCCTGTAGTCGCTGGCGGTGACGTAGAAGATAGGCTGGAAGGCCAGCCAGATGATGCAGGTGGTGTACATGGTGAACCCTATGAACTTGGCCTCGTTGAAGTTCTCCGGGCACTTCCTGGTCTTGAAGGCGTAGACGGTGCAGAGGACGATGAGGACGCAGTTGTAGGTCAGTGACACCAGCATGCTGGAGTCCTTGCTGTTGCACTTGAGCGTGACCACGTCCCTCCGCTCGGGGCTCACCTCCTTACGGACGCCCGGCAGCTCTGCCAGGAGCCAGGCCGCGGCCACCAACAGCTGGCAGGAGATCAGCGCCCCGCAGATGGCCACCTGGGAGGCGGGGCTGATGAACCGCGGGCGCCGGGCGCCGTCCTTCACGCCGCTGAAGATCCGCGCGATGCGGTTGGTCTTGGTGAGGAGGGCGGAGTAGCAGACGGCGAACGACGTGCCCAGGCCCAGGCGCCGCAGCGTGCACACGGCCGCCGACGGCTTGGCGATGTAGATGAAGGTCATGCTGTAGCACATGAGCACGCCCAGCAGCAGGATGTAGGAGAGTTCGCGCCCGCTGGCCTTCACCACCGGGGTGTCGTTGTGCTTGAGGAATAGGCCCACCACTGACAGGGTGCAGAGCATGCCCAGGCAGGAGATGGTGACGGGGCCCACTGCCCATGCATCCCCCCAGCGGATGTACTCCTCCGGAAGATCGTAGCAGCCTGTCAGGTTGGCCAGGGGCCACTGGCCGAAGCTGCAGTCGGCGCAGGTGAACTCGTCCTGCAGGAACTGGTAGGACTGGCAGGGGATGCAGATCCAGCAGCACACGTCGCCCGGCTGCATGCTCTTCACCTCGTTCTTCCTGCAGGGGTCGCTGCACTGGGAGGTGGACGGCCCCCCCTGGCCCGGCCAGGGCACCAGGCTGGTGTTGAGGTTGAGGCTCAGGTCCTGGGACCAGTAGCCCACCTTCTTATAGACGAAGCGGCCGTCCTCCCTGTGGTAGTGGAAGATGTTGTAGCGGCCCAGGCTGTCGCCGTAGGCGTCGAAGCGGACCATGTTTTCAGTGTCGGCAGGTCTGAAGGGAGCTGGAGGGAAGACAGTCATGTTGGCTTCAGAGAAAAACACCCTCCTTTTCAATTACACACTGGTTCATAAGGACACAATGATAATGATGATGATGATGATGATGATGAAGATGATGATGATGATGATGGTGGTGATATACTGTTCATAAAATAACAAAACTGGTTCCACATGAAGGAAATACCAGGCTACTTGTACCCCAAAAAAGAATCATGAAGGTTTCCTCTACTGAATCCGCTTTCTGGTTCACCCTTTTAATTGAAATTTAAATTCATTAAGCAGGTTCTCAAAAATAGTGCACATTGGTTACAGTAGCTCTGAAGTCTAATTATGTCCACTGATCCTGTTCTGCTAATTCATGTTTCATCATCCAAAATAATTTTAAGGTATAAAGGAAATAACATCAACAACAAAAAATCCAATTCCATGCTTATTTAAAATGTGTTAGCTTCAGATGTACCCAATTTGCCAATATCAATGGTTCCAGTAGGCTAGATTTTCCAATTATATTTAGACACTATAAGAGCAAGCTCATGGTGGCTTATCATCGTGTAATTCAGAGATCCTTGCATCCTGTGCAACTTGTGTTATTCACACAGTGTTATGAAAAAAATTGAAAAAGTGTGAGACTGGCAGGCTGGTGTTCTTGGCTTCATGCTCACCGTCAAACTTGGTTTTGATGATGAACTCCTTGTAGAACCTCTTGCCGTTGCCTGGTTTCATGGCGTCACAGATCTTGGTGGAGTTGGGGCACACCGCCTGCCTCATGTTGTGCAGGGCGTGGGCCATGGCGTAGACGGCGTTCACCACGAACATGATCTTGGACTCCTGCTCGAAGGAGCCATCCCGCAGGCTGTGCGCGCCACAGCCCGCCTCGCTGAGGTTGCAGGCGAAGCGGCGCTCCCAGAACTCCCCGAACCAGGGGTTGCGCGAGTTGGTGTACGGGTCGAGCTTGGTGAAGTAGTCCTCGAACTCCCTGATGGGGTACGATGCCAGCTCGATGGTGAAGGCCCCGTCCGCCGCCGCCTCACTGCCCCTCACCACGCTCTCCTGCGCCCCCCAGCCGTCGCTCGCCACCCAGGTGAAGGTGACGTTCATGCGCGCGGCCGCCACCAGCAGCTCCCTGGCGTCCTCGCTGCGCGTGAACAGGATGACTACCCTGGCGTTGGACTTCTGCTGCAGCGAGCGGATCACGTTCTCGTAGCCCGCGCGGCTCATCGACCGGCTGACCTTGGCGGTGGTGGCGACGCAGATCTGGCGCGCGCGGGCCTCCTGCTGGAAGGCGTCGATGCCCGTCTCGCCGTAGTCGCCCTCGGACGCCACGGTGGAGATGTAGGTCCAGTTGAAGTAGCGCAGGATCTCAGCCATGGCCTTGGCCTGGTAGAAGTCGGCCGGCACGGTGCGGGCGAAGTAGTCGTAGCGGCTCTTGTCGCTCAGCTTGGCGCTGGTGGAGGCGTAGCTGATCTGAGGGATCTGGAAGAGGCGCAAGAGGTTGGCCACCTGGAGGGGGGGGGACAGGGGGACATTTCAGTTACGGAGAGCTCTATAATATTAGCCAGATATCAGACTCAATGTCAACTCCGTTGAGATCTTCAACGAATCTAGAGTCAGTCAAGTTCGGTGGAGTGGGCGGATTTGAATGTCTGGACCCAGGCTACTATCATATTCCACTTTCTACATTGTTTACATTCCCTAATTTTGATAGGGTGGACAAAATCAACCATGGACGTGAGTCTGCAAGCTGGGTCTCAGTTACCACATACCAAATGCAATTACTAAAAACAATAAGACCGTGGCACTCACTTTATATACTTTGTAGTGCAGAATTAGTGTGTCCTGCGTCCCCTGTCAAGAGAGACAGCTGTCTGAATAATCTGGACCTGAGGGGGATTGAATCTGGTTCAATTGCCTGCGAGGTGCGACTGGCTGCGGGGATGGTGGGACCTCCACGCCTCATCACATGTGAAACTACTGTCAACCTGCCGTCAGATAGCCATACCACCAAGAGCAAGAGCAACAAATACCACCACAGATAGTAGGCTAATGCACAACAGCAACAACATCATTAAAGTATCTATCTATCTATCTATCTATCTAGCTATCTAGCTATCAACGTATCTAATTACGTTGAGTTGTTTTGCACTTTGTGTTTTCTATACTTTTTTACTCATTGGACTTGGTGTTTGCTACAGTATTACTTACTACAGTATGTATAGTGTTTTTGTTGCTTTTCACTTTTTTTTTTTTTTTATATATTTTTATGATACAACAGAATTGCCCTGCAGGGACAATTAAGATCTATTGACTTGACTTGAATAATCTAATCCAAATAATAATCTAATCCTAATCTACTGTGAATTAATAATCTAATCCAAATATGATTCCAAGGACATGTTTGTGATTTAGGACAACATCCTAAATATATAGTATCAGTATGTTTTACCCTCTATCACAACATTATGAACAGGAGAATGATCCTGAAACCAAGCTACAGTACTGTATGTTTGCATGCTGTGCTCCATCCCAGCCACAGGGTCTAGAGACTAGTGTGCCCACATGTGGTCTGATACTGGTCGATGAGACTAGTGGGACCACATGTAATGCTGTAATTGCTTTCTTCCTTAGGCATCCCACAATGCCTAGAGCCAACCCAAACAATGAAACTCCCAAGGCTCTCATTTGATTCCTCCACCAAGAACCCACTAAACCTACTCATATCTCCATGCTTTCTCCACATTGCTCCTCTTAACAATACAGTACATCTACGGTAAATTAAGATGTCAACCAATGCAGCTTCATGCATGTTACGACACATCCAATATGTTTCATTGTGTATCATTTACATGAGTTGTGAGATGCCCCATGTTACTTGTATTTGTATTTCATGCAGTTGCATATCTGTAGGAGCTGAAGTAGAGTCATTCCTACAGATGTTCAACTTCAGGTTCAAGCAGAGTGATATTTTTTGAAGAAAGAAAAGAATTTGCACACTGTAGCTCCCATATAGTAGATTTATTCTGTGTGACAAGCCAGAGCTCTTTTTCAGACACAAAGAATGCGAGTTGTCAAAATTCATGCATACTTCTGTTTCCAGTAAGTGCTGTGTAGCTTATCAGGGAATTTTGCCTTCAGATCATCTGTGTTATTTTGTGTCAAGGACTCTGTCACATTAACGAGCCGAAAGCACTGAAGGCCGGACAGGCAACGAGAGACCAGGGCAGGGATGGAGGGCAGAGCCTGATGAGCTATGTTTATCAGTATACTGCACTGTAACTTTTATTCCTGTATTCTATTTGTCCTGCTTTTTGTTTAAATGTCTATAATGACTTGCTTTTTGTTTTAATGCTTTTAATTTGTCCTGCCTTTTGTTTTAAATGTCTATTATGTCTTGCTTTTTGTTTTAATGCTTTTAATGTCTCATGTAAAGCACCTTGAATTGCCCTGTGGCTGAAATGTGCTATATAAATAAACTTGCCTTGCCTTGCCTTGCCTTGATGAGTACAAGGTTAACAAGGCTAACACTGTGTGTGTCCTCAGAGGTCCCCTATGGGGGAGACTGACATTAAACCTGATCTCAGATTGACCCATTCTGACAGCTCAGTCTAAAACTTCCCATGGACAAGGACCCACAGAGAGCAAAGGCACAACACTCACCCCAAAGGTTACAACAGAGAGAATTAGATGCCTTTAGACAGCAGTGCTGCCCAACGTAACAACAGCATTAGTCCATCCATTTTCTCTGACTGAATAGAGCAGAGGGTTAGCATATGGAGTATATCAATGATAACTCCAGTTACAGTATTACACCTAAGGTATGGTGTAGCATGGTCAGGTCTGACTGGCAACGTCTACAATGTGTTTGTGTTGCTGCGATCAAGGTTCAATTTGTCAACCTTTGCTGCTGTTCCACTGTATCCAGCCAACCAGTTAGTCACAGTTGCCTGGTTCCCTCAACCACTGCTTCCAGACAGACAAGTGAACTGTCAGTTTGTTGTCACCAAAGGCCTCAGAAAAAGACAGTTGTCTTGACAACAGGCCAATCAGGAGAGCACTGGAGTGTGTGTAATGTATGTGCTGCTCTTTCTACACTTCCTTTCCAATAATAACATGAATAGAAGATAAAAGAAGAGAAAACCTTATTCAATTGTGCTCATTATTTAATTCCAGTTATATTAGTCAGAAGGAGCAGCAGTGCCTTCTTATTTAGAGTTTAGATGTGTGGTCACCCTGGCGGGGGCCTTGCGAGGTGTCAAGCAGGGCTAGCTTTATATACAGTATAAAGCTATATATATATATACTATATATATGGGAGATATATATACTGTATATATGACCTGTGTCATGAAATATTTGCAGCTTATAAATGAATCTGCTGCTGTTCCTCGTCTCTGGATCATCATCAAACAGGGCTGGTTTCTTTTCTTTTCTGATTTCTTGTCTTGCGCAAAATACGTTGTGAGAAATAGACCCTCTCTAAACGCCCAACCTTGTAACCTCATCTCATTGGGTATTTTGGCTGATGCATCTATAGCGTCGTTGAAAATCAGGTGCTTAAGAGTTGCCGATTGGTACTATACCCCTGAACAGATGAGCACGGGAGGATTGGTCACCAGGGGAGTGGTGGGGGCGGAGAGCTTGGCCGTGAGACTGGCTGAATGGGCGAGTTCTTACTCGGGTGTCTGTCATGATTCTTTCAAAGTGGAAAGCCCATCTGAACATCCCAGAGGTCCTCGCCAAGTGTGGAAATAGAACGGAGGAGGTTCAGCCACAGATCCAGTAAATGACATGCAGAGAGACTCCAGGGTCACAACATGTCTCCACACCCAGCCCTCTACTAAAGGATATGCTCTGCTTGACACATAATGCAGCTAGTCACTGGATGGAATTGTAATACCTTTGGAAGCTTGGACTCAAAATATGTACATTTCTCATTTGATGGTGAGGTGGTGGCTAGCCCTTGTAAAACATCCCCACACGAAAATGGGCTATGGGCTAATTTGATCAGAATCAGAATCTGTTTATTGCCAGGTAGTTTACAACATACTAGGAATTTGCTTTGGTCAGTGGTGCATACCACAGAGACAACATTGGACAGGGTGTAGGGATGAGACAGGACAGTGCAAATGAGCAGTACAAAATAAAAATACAAAAACAATGTACAAAATGGAGTGCAGTCAGTGTATATACAATGGGTGTACAAAGTGTAATGTGTGTGCAATATTTATGTATACAGTGCGTGTGACATGATATGTGTATGTCCGGTGTGTGCTATGTGTACAGGACAATCGGCAGCTGGGTTCTACCGGACGTCTACAACCATCTCCACTGTCTTAAGAGTGTTGAGCTCCAGGTGTTGAGCTCCCACCTGTAGGCAGACCCGTTGCCCTCGGAGATGAGCCCAATGAAGGTGGTGTCATCTGCAAACTTCAGGAGCTTGACAGACTGGTGGTTGGATGTGCAGCTTTTTGTGTACAGGGAGAAGAGTAGAGGGGAAAGGGCGCAGTCTTGTGGGGAACCGGTGCTGATGGACCTGGAGTCAGAGATGTTTTTACCCAGCTTCACATGCTGTTTCTTGTCAGACAGGAAGTCAGTGATCCACCTGCAGGTGGAGTCAGGCATGCGCAGCTGGGAGAGCATGTTCTCCAGTGTGGACGGGAGGATGGTGTTGAAAGCAGAGCTGAAGTCTACAAACAGGATCTTGGCATGGGTGCCTGCGTGGTCCAGATGCTGTAGAATGTAGTGAAGGGCCATGTTTACTGCATCATCCACAGACCTGTTGGCTCTGGAGGCGAACTACAGGGGTTCCAGGAGTGGGTCTGTGATGGATTTGGATTTGGATGGCAGAACAAGGTGCTCAAAAACCTTCATTACTACAGAGGTCAGGGCAACAGCGAGACAATGCATTATTAAGGTTAATAAATCCTTTATTATGCACTTATTAACAGTTAACTATGCAATTTTGCAGTGGTGGATCTAAAGCGAGACAATGCATTATTAAGGTTAATAAATCCTTTATTATGCACTTATTAACAGTATCTTTCATGCAGCTCCCCCAAAAGAGCTGTCTTTGTGTGTTTTTGTGTTTCACCACTAAAATATTGCTTTAGTATGTAATGTTTTATTCACATTGTATCAACCTTGACCACATGTAGTGCTCATTCCAAATGAGGGAGCTGCATGAAACATAGGCTACTGTTAATCAGTGCATAATAAAGAATTTTTTAACCTTAATAATGCATTGTCTCGCTTTAGATCCATAGTTAACTGTTAATAAGTGCATACTAAAGGATTTATTAACCTTAATAATGCATTGTCTCGCTTAAGATCCACTACTGCAAAATTGCATAATAAGTGCATAATTAACTGCTAATAAATGCATAATAAGTGCATTATAGCAGTCTATAAACAGTTAACAAGCTTCTTATAAGTGCTTATAAATGTATTATAATCTAACAATAAACGTGTTTATTATGCTATTATTAAACACTTGTATAGTCTTATTTACACATAATAATGTCTTATAAGCATGTTATAAGGATTTATAAGGTCCTTATTACCTATTAACTAACATTTCGAATCTATCAATAAGCGTGTTTATTATGCTATTATTAAACATTAATATAGTCTTAACACATAATAATGTCTTATAAGCATCTTATAAGAACGTATAAGATCCTTATTACCTATTAATTAATGATTATTATGGATGGTTACTATAAAGCGCTTCCGAAGAGTGACTTGATAGACTTATTGTCTTTAAAAGCAACACTCAATTTATTAAAGTTGAATAAATGTTGATTAATTGGATGGGGAATATCGATTGGCTGGTGTTATTAATGCCTGTCTTGTGTACGTATACTGTAGGTAGCTCTTGTCTCCTCTTGTCTCCCTCTCTTCTAAACGACACAATGCTATGCTAATTAGTTACTACGCTAATTAATAAATGTTGATTAATTGGGCTACAAGCATAAGCAAATAATATCAGATTACAAGGTAATAAATCAATAACATATAATGAGTATAATTTTAGAAGGAGAGTGACCAAATAGGCCTAATTCCATCACCCTACCCTATACGGTCCTGCCCTGACAACTCCTACTTGCCCCCGGGTCCCTGATGTGAATGATGCAGAGTCCTCATCCACAACGACACTCTTCTATCTTCTATATGGATGGAATGGAATAAATTATGTTTTCCAGTTTATTCCTGTTAATTCCGATTAATTCCCATGGGAAGTTTGTGAATATTCCCAGCGTTTTGCAAATCTAATTCCACGTCACCTTGACTGTGGGGCCGGAAAGAAAACCAAGGGAGAGTAGATTAAAGGGAGGGGGGATATCGATTGGCTGGTGTTATTAATGCCTTTCTTGTGTACGTATACTGTAGGTAGCTCTTGACTCCTCTTGTCTCCCTCTCTTCTAAACGACACACTGCTATGCTAATTAGTTGCTACGCTAATTAGCAAGCTGAGCTGCATTTTGCAATGTGCTAAAACTTCTAGTTTAAAAATAACTAGTTCAGGGTAGCTGGCTAGGATACACACCACACATGGCAAACACGCAGCTTTTGAAGCTCACACCAAAAGGTGCCCACTCTGCTGGAAGCAAGCTCCAACACAAACACAAGCACTCACAATTCCCCAGTCCACTGTGTGCATCAGACCAACAGCACTCACGAACTACTGCAATACAATAAGCCTACCACACAAATATACACTGTCACCAAGAGATACCTCTAACGATCCACAGTTCTGAAATCGTGATGGGCCCTATGTAAACATGCAGTAATCACCTGCGGATGAGTATGAAGAGGTGTGGCCTGTCCTCTCCAATGGCCACACTGCAGTTAATTTAGTTTTCTTCTCATTAAGAGACACCATCTGTATCAGAGTTAAGGGGGAAGCTGTAGGGGTGCTGGAGCAGGATTATCAGGATGGGAAGAAATAGATCAAGACTGGAGAGTATGAACAGCAACAGCATGACATTCAAGAAGTAATTAAACAGTTACCGTTACAAAGACAGGGCTGTAAGAGACAAAAAAGGTGGCAGACATAAAAATGAGTATTTGCCTGCAGTTGCCATAGTTGGGGGTTTGGTGAGTGAAGTTCACAGATTGTGTCCTCTGAATACAAAGTATGACCTCAGAATTCTCAAACAAGTAAACTTATCCATCAGTCAACATAGCTGACATGCTGTGAGAGTGCTGCAAATGAAAATACTTACTGTAGTTGGTGTCAGCACAATTTACATTATCGTCATCATCCCTGATGGTATGAACAATACCTCAAAAAATAACACTAAAGTCATCCCAGATGGCGATGAAGATTTTTATCTGTGAGGACGACAGATCCCAAATGGGATACTCCTAGGTTGTGAATGGCAAGTGTTGATGGGGCCAGCACACCCCTCCCCCCCCCTAACTTCCTTCTCCTCCCCCAGCCCTCGGCCCCTGTGACAGGCAGGGGAAGAGTCCTCCTAACCGTCAGGTGGACAGGTCCCTGACAAGAATCCAAATGCCCTTGTCATCCCCCCACAGGAGGGGAAAGCAGTACCACTCCTGTGGAATGGTCGGCCCCATTGACATTCTCCCTTCAGCGGTCAGTCAACTCCCCCGGGCTCCGGTGGCTTTTGCGTAAGCTGCCAGGCCTGCTCACAAACCCTGCTATCGTGGGCTTCAAGCCACTCAAAACGGAGCGAGTCAAAGAAGAGTTTGGCTGACAAAGGAGCCCTCGAGCTCAGCGACGCAGGAAGCATGTATTCATGAGCGCTCTCGAAAGCTCCGGGGTTTTCAGCTCCTTAAGTCTCTCTCACAGTGAAGTCCTCTTTCTCACGTCTCTTTCTCATGGCCTGAACGCAAGAGGCTCTCCTGGCCTGAATGTCATTGACGGGCAAAGGAGAAGTGCATCCATAATGGCCTGTTCTCTGTCGGTGGTAAAGTCTTGTGTTGATGTGCTGTGACTGTGCTGCTGGTGCCTGAGTCCTATGATGGTCCCATGCAGTCCTGTTGTGTGTGTGATTGGTTCTGTGTGTGTGGCGCAAGATGTCTCATTCACCCATATAACGTTACTATAGCAACAACCCGCTGTTACAACTAGGGTTGCAAAATCCGGGAATATTTACAAACCTCTCACTGGAATTAACAGAAATGTATGGGAATTAATGTGAATAAACTGGAAAACTGAATTTATTCCCATACATTTCCAATTAATACCTATGAATTCCCACTGCTAATTTCGGAGGTTTGTGAATATTCACAGAATTTTGCAACCTTTGTTAGAACTGACAAAAAAAGCGAGCAATACAATGTTTTTTTTTTACGTTCAGATCGAGCCCAACCCTGGTTCTGTTATCTCGCACTTGGGTCAATTGTACAGAATATATACCTAACAGAAGTAAATACTTAATCAGTCACACAAGAGGTGATATGAATCATGGCTCGCCTGGGCACTTTGTATGGGTCTGAAAGAAGACACTCTAAAATGTTCTGATTGTGAACGCTTCGACAGGCATGGCTGCTGCTAATGGGATCAAGGAGAGACGGGCTTCAACACTCCATCACACACTGTGTGAATCACTTCATCAACATCACTCCATCTCCCTTCTCCCGGTCAACATCATCATTACCCACGGTGTCCCACTGTAATTCTCTAGTGTTGAATTATTCACATGTGCCTTTCCAGTCCCTTACGTGCAGAACATTGCTCAGTAATTATGCCCTCTATCATATGTGGGGGAACGGGCCATAATTAAGCCTCCTCGGATGTGTCGCCTCAGGGGTCTCTTCATAGGTGTGTGAAGGGTCTGTTTTTTTCCCGTGGCGGAAATAATAGCGCTGACAAAGTGACTGAGGTCCGCGTGAACAACGCTGCTTCAAATATGGCCGGATGGATAATTAATTCACACAAAAGCAAAAAAAAAGTAGCTTGAGGCACCTTCCCCTGACCCAGCGGAGGTGGGGTGCGCAGCATTTTCCGATGGCTGTTTTAATCTACATCTCCTGTATTATTCCCCACCATTCCCATTATAAACACAATCCCAAACACACACAAACAAATGAGCACACACACACTCATACAAAGGAATGTGTGCACACACATGCACACACACACACACACAACAATTTGCGGAAGGAATTTGCCTGAATGTGCAGTGCTAAGAATAAAACGGGAACATGACAGAAACTCATTTGGGACCAATTAAGAAATGAGAGCTTTGATTTGTCAGCGCTGGATCGTTACGCACTTCTTGTGAAACCGGAGTGCTGCCAACGTCATCAGCTTCGCGATAGATTCTTTAGCCAGCTAATCATCAACGGGACCCATGTATAGAGAGTGGACAGCTTCAAGTACCTTGATATACACACATAGACACTGTGGTGAGGAAAGCATGTCAGAGACTGAACCACCTCAGACAACTGAGGAAATTCAGAGCATTCCACCAGATCCAACGGAGCTTCTACTCATCCATGATCGAGAGCATCCTGCCTGGGAAAATCACCACCTGGTACGGGAACAGCAGCTCTCAGGATCGTAAGGGCCTACAGAGAGTGGTATGGTCAGCTGAACGTACCTTGGGGGGGCCACTCCCCCATCTTGAGGACATCTACACCAGAAGATGCAAGACTCTAGCCACCCAGGAAATGGACTGTTCTCTCTGCTACGGTCAGGGAACAGATAGCGCACTCACATGGCGAGCACAGAGAGGCTCAGGAAGAGCTTCTTCCTGCAAACTTCTTCCCACGCCCCCCAGGTTATTTATTTATTCTAGGGCTGTCGATGTTAACGCATTAACGCTCACGATTGGTCTGTAAACTGAAACGCATAAAAAAAACACTAATTTAATCATATCACAATTTTAACCCAACATCCTCCCGTAATTCTAAATGTGAGTGTTTACCTGGCTCACTTACTGAAAGGATGTGAAATGAGGATAAGTTATCTGTGCGTTTCACATGGCTTTAAGTAGCTAATTCATCCAGGTAAACACTTGTGTAAACTACTGAGATAACACGATGACTGAGGAGACATACATCAGTGTGCTATATATATATATATATATATATATATATATATATATTTTTATTTTTTTTAAAGGCCAATTCTCGTCCGCAATCGAAAAACCAAAACCTAGCCAAATCTGGCAGCCATTATTGGGCCAGATCCAATTTAGGTGAGCCGCTGCCAGAACACAGCCGACTGCGCCGACACTTAGTCGGAATCGGGCCAATTCGGCTGGCTACCTGTGCCGATGGAACTTTAGATAAAACCGAAGGTCAGTGCACATATTGCAGTGATGTAAGCTACTCTGTCTTTCCACCAAATCAAGTTGAGTAAAAGAAAAGGTTCCAGATTAAATTTTAGATTAAACCGAAGTTGTGTGCACATATTTCAGGGATGTACAGTAACTGTCTTTCCACCGAAGCAAGATGAGTAGGGATGGGTATCTGGAACCAGTATTTTTTGGTACCGGTATAGGTCATTGGGTCAGTACCGAAATATAAAGCTCATGAACAAACAGTGCTGCTATCGGTATTTAACGCGTTTGTATAAATCCATGGAGCCCCGTTCGTTTCATAAATCAGCCAACGCAGCTGGCATTGTGACAGGCAATGACATCACATTGTAATTGTTTGCCTCTCTCTAGTACAGTAGGCCAGTTAGTGTTGTCACGATACCAGAATTATAACTTTGATACCTGCTAAAAGTATCTCAACACCGATGCTGAAATGATACCATAGAAAAAACGTAAAACATCAGGAAAAGTAGGCTTATGGAATAAAATCCTGATACCCATCCCTAATGATAAGTAAAAACCAGACAGCACTAATTTATTCATATTCATATATAGCATGTACATAATCCATCCAGACCAGTATCTCCTATATCTATTATTATTATTATTATTATTATCTTACCCTTATACTGTATAGAAAATGTGGTAACACTTTAGAATCCCGACAATCGGGGGGGCATTCCCGAATCAAGGCTTGTCGGAACCGATTATCTGCCCAAATTATCCCGTATTGTGAGGGGTTCAGCGACCTAATCTTAATGTTCCCGACTGATCGGAGTCTCCCCGATTTTGAATCGTAAATATCAAACATGTCTGATATTTATCCTTGGGACAGCGATGGAATACTGAACGGAAACCCACAATAGCCAATGAAAGAGCTGACTGGGAAGCGTCACCAAGATTTTTCGTAGCTAGGCGACAGAAACATGGCTGCCAATAACAATAACGAGAGGAGCTTTGTCTCCCGAGCTAGGTGGACAGTCCAAATGGAGGACAAGCTTGTTGAGTTGTGGAGAGAACACGGGTGCTTGTTCAACGTATCCTGCAAAACATACCATAACATGACTGACAAATAAAAGAGTTTGGCTGAAATATCCATGGTTTTGGATGTACCAGGTGAGCTAGCGAAAATGCTAAAGATAACATAACGTTAGCTGTAAACGTTGAGCGTGGCAACGTTATGTGTGGTAGAGAGACATTTGTGTAAAGCCTTTATTAGAAAACATTTCATTGCAGTTCAGGAAGTAAAGACCATGTTTGTTTTGCTCTGAAGTCACGTTTGATCACGTATGTTTCTGTGAGATCACATTTCCCTTGAATGAATCGCCACTCTGAAATCATGTAGTCTGCGGTCCTGCGTCTTGACTGAATCGTGGAGTGTGCGTTCTTACGATTAAAATATAAAAAAATCGGTTAAGATTATCGTTATGTCTGTTATCTCCCACGTTTATAAAATCGCTTAAGATTTGAAAATCTTCTAGTCTGCACCCGGCATAATAGGTCATTCACAAATGGTTAGTTAATGAATTATTAACGATGTGTTAAACGTTTGTTGGTTAATAATTTACAACCCCTTATAAATAATTAATAGATCGTCCACAAACTATTAGGTAATGAGTTATTAATGACTTGTTAAATGTTTGTTAATAATTGATTAATGATTTAAAAGTACACAGAATAAGTAGTTACTGTAGTAGATCACGAACAAGCAATTAGTAAACTACTTACTAATGACTTGTTAAGTATTTGTTAATAGTTGATCCACCTACAGTTGGCCCCATCTGGCCTTCCATCAGGAGACCCATCTAAACACAAATTAATAAATGCTTAGAAGTGAGTAACATATATTAACTATTTATAAGGGGTAGTTATTCTAAAGGGTTACCGAAATGGTACTTATTGTGTAATTTGTACATTTGTATCTTGTAAATTTATAATTTGTAAATTGTGTATTGGTATAGCATAATCTTGGAGTCAGCAACAACATTCCATTGTGGCTGTACACCGTACATTACATGTGACAAATAAAGAAATCTTGATATTGAATTTTGAATCTTGCTACTGAACAGCACCAAAAAGCTAGCGAGTCGATGGCGCGGGTGGCTGGTATTAATACTGAGGAGGAATTAAACAATTCACCTCGGTTACATGTGCTTTCAATTTACGATAAGTCCACAGGTGTAAACAAATACTGTGTCATGAATCAGATATAGACTTTTCTTAGGACTTTTCTTATAAACATATTTAAGAAAAAAAACTTGGTGCATGAGGTGTCTACCCTCACCATGAGATCCATCCATCCATCTTCATCCGCTTATCCGGGGTCGGCTCACGGAGGCAGCAGTTCCAGCAGGGGGCCCCAGACATCCCTTTCCCTCGCAGCATCAACCAGCTCTGCCTGGGGAATCTTTAGCCGCTCCCAGGCCAGTGCAGAGATGTAATTCCGCCACCTAGTCCTGGTTCTACCCGTGGCCTCCTCCCAGCCAGACACGCCTGGAACACCTCCCTAGGGAGGTGCCCAGGAGGCATCCTCACTAGATGCCCGAACCACCTCAACTGGCTCCTTTCGACACAAAGGAGCAGCGGCTCTACTCCGAGTCTCTCCCGGATGACTGAACTTCTCACCTGATCTCTCAGGGAGACCCCAGCCACCCTCTGGAGAAAACTCATTTCGGCCGCTTGTATCCGTGATCTCGTTCTTTCGGTCATGACCCATCCTTCATGACCATAGGTGAGGGTGGGGACGAAGATAGATCGGTAGATCGAGAGCTTTGCCTTTTGGCTCAGCTCTCTTTTTCGTCACAACAGTGCGGTAAAGCGACTGCAGAACCACACCAGCTGCTCCGATTCTCTGGGCCAAGCTCCCTCTCCATGGTTCCCTCACTCTTGGGACCCCCAGATACTTTAACTCCTTCACTTGGGGTAAGGACTCATTTCCTACTCAGAACGGACAGACCACCAGTTTCCTGCTGAGAACCATGGCCTCAGATTTAGAAGTGCTGATTCTCATCCCAGCCGCTTCACACTCACTTGCGGACCTATCCAGAGAGTGCTGGAGGTCGCAGGCAGATGATGCCATCAGGACCACATCATCTGCAAATAGCAGCGACGTGATCCCCAGCTCACCGAACTGCAAACCCACCTCCGCACGACTACGCCTCGATATCCTGTCCATGAAAATCACGAACAGGATTTGTGACAAAGCACAGCCCTGGCGGAGGCCAACCCCCACCGGAAAGGAAGACGACTTACTGCCGAGGACACGGACACAGCTCTCGCTCTGGGTGTACAGGGATTGGATGACCCTAAGTAGGGATCCCCTCACCCCATAATCCTGCATAACTCTCCACAAGACCTCTCGAGGGACCCGGACGTAAGCCTTCTCCAAGTCCACAAAACACATGTAGACAGGTTGGGCAAACTCCCAAGCCCCCTCCAAGATCCTTGCGAGAGTGAAGAGCTGGTCGGTGGTTCCACGACCAGGACAAAATCCGCATTGTTCCTTTTCGATCTGAGGTTCGACTATTGGCCGGACCCTCCTTTCCAGCACCTTGGAGTACACTTTCACCATGAGATAAATAAATAAATAAATAAATTACAATTGGTTAATCCCCTTGGGGAAATTCACCTCTGCACTGACCCATGCCGGGCTGCCACATTACAGTGCCTGGGGAGCAGATTGGAGTTCGGTGTCTTGCTCAAGGACACTTCGACACGCTGCCTGGAGGAGCTGGAATCGAACCGGGGACCTTCTAATCTGCGGATGGCTACTCTACCGATCACTAGCATGCAAAATTTATTTTTTTTCTCCAATGTGGAACACGACAAGTCAAAGGAAATAATTTCAGTCCTCTACTTCATTGCACACTGCTCTCAGTAGCTGTAAGCACAGAAGGCACAAAGTAGGACTGGCTCTGCACAGTTCTTGATGGTAGAGGCTAGAATCATCAGCGCCATGAGGAGAATTGGGTGAGGTGAGTGGGATGTAAAGCTACCTGGATGGACACATCGCTGTAGGAGCCCCCGATGACCCCAGAGATGGCCAGTGACACATTATCCTGGGTGGCGTTGGAGCCGTCGGGGCAGAAGAAGCCTGGCTCATGGACCTTGGTGAGGGAAGCTCTCACAAACTCCAGCGACTGCTCCAGAGCATAGGTGTCCTTCGAGCAGGTATCCAGGATATGTGCGCCTAACTTGAGCCCGGGGAGGAGACGATCGTTCGAGTTGATCTCGTCCAGCGCCAACAGCATGGCCTCCAGTCTCTGGATGCCCCTCTGCTCATTGATCTTCCCGCAGTCCTGCACCCCCTCGCCCTTCTCGTGCACCGGGAACAGGCCTCCGATCACCAGGTCCCCCTCGATGGTGGCTCGCTTGGCCGCGGGAGGGAATCGCGGGCTGGCCAGGACCCCGGAGGTCATCAGGAGGTGGAGGAGGGTCCAGCCAGGGGCGATGGCGGTCCACAGCCTGAGACAGACCCCGGCAGCCACCATGGTGGGCTCAGGTAGTAGAGAGGGCTGGATGGAGTCGAGTGAGACCGGAAGGTTTTACAGAGTCTGAGGGTAGGCCTCTCTGTGGTGCCGTTTGAATGTCATATGTGTTACTTCCTGTAAGAGGAAGAGGACAGGAAATGAAATGTCAGTTCTGGGTTGAAGTATTACATTGTGTGTGTATACAATATGTCTCTGCCTTACTTAGGCAGATCATTACTGTATATCTATGTAGTTTCCCTTCAACAGTAAATACAATTATTTTTTCTTGCACTGTAGAAACAACTGAGCTACACCAAATCAAACAAAATGATATGATGATCTTTTTTTAGCTACAGTAAATGATACAGAGATACATGTATTGGGAGACCCAAAGGAGGTAGCATGGAACTAGCCTGGTATGACCTTCCCGATCTAGCGAGCTCACTGCTTCGCTCTGCAATATCGGTCTGGCCTTCGCCCCATAGAGAGTGGGCGGGGGTACTTGCCTTGACAGACACAACACCTTCAGCCAATCAGCGTTCTTTTAAATGGAGCAAGCTGATAGATCAAACTTTTGCCAAATCCGGCAACCTGTATTTTACGTCACCAAGTACACTAACCAATCAGGGGCTTCTTTCCACTGTGGTATGGAACAGCAGTTAAAACACAGTCCCTGATTGGCCCGGTATGGTCTGGATTTTGGGGCAATCACTCGAGGAGATGAATGCCAGACCGTTCTGCGTTAGTGAAACAGAATGTGAGCTCGCGAGAATGGGATGGTCGTACCAGGCTAGCATGGAACCACAGCAAGACCGGCAGGAAATGTAGTGTTCACGGAAATAACATACGACAGGACTGAACTGACACCTACAAACACACCTACACTGATGCCTTTTACTTACATCTGAATCACTCTCAACTGAAAGTGCAGTCTACTGAGTCACTGAAGTCGTGTTGTGTTTATCAGTGACAAAATACCTAAATTAAATGCATTTTGATTGAATGTTGTAAACAATAAAATTAGGAAAAAGTCCAAGGGGGGTTATTACTTTTTATAGACACTGTAGACAGACAGAGAGACAGACAGACAGACAGACAGACAGACAGACAGACAGACAGACAGACAGAGACATAGACAGACAGACAGACAGACAGACAGACAGACACAGACAGACAGATAGATACATACTGATAGAGATAGATGTATTGAATTATATTATACTTTACAGCAACACAATTATCAAAAGCATCCAGCACATTCATTAGGCAGTAGTATTGTTAGCTGTTGTCAGTCTGGCGGAGGAGGTTATGTCTTCGGTGCTGTGTGTTTGCTGCCCTGGGGGGTCTAGTTTATCGAGGTAGCCTGCATACCCAGGCAGCCATTGGCATAATTGTATAATTCAAGATAAAAGATTCAGATGTATAGTAGGTTGAATCTCACTAAGAAGTACATAGATCTTAAGCTTAGAGAGAAAATTTACAGTAGATAGGCTACTTTGTATGGATCTCTTCAGGAACCGGGGTTGCCATGGAAACATGTTGGCTAAACGATTGGAGATGGGCAACAGGGTAGTGGGCAGTGATGATATGCATTCCCATCATGTTCAAATCTCCTGTCTATATCCAATTTAAGAGTGTCTACTATCTGTTTGATTGTAGAGGTAGGCTTGTCAAGGGAACTCTCTCTTATAAAGAAGGTATATTGTTCTGACGACAGACGTTTAGAAGGCACATAATGCATTATGTATCTGGGATGTCCTGTCAGCAGACAGCAGGAGATATCAGCACAATAATCTAGAGTCAGAATCCAAATTTGTTTTATTGCCACTGTAGTTTTACAACGTAATAGGAATTTGCTGTCGGGCATGCTGCATAACATGGAGACAACAATGGACAGGGTGCAGGGATGAGACAGGACAGTGCAAAGACAGGACTGTGCAAAGTGCAATTAAATGAGTCTTTATATTCTCACTGGTGGTCTGTCCAGACCCTCCTGACAATACAACTTTTCACAATCAATGTTCCATGCCAGAAATCATCTGCGAGCTTTCATACCAGTCATACAAATATTCACCTACCACACACTACCCTATCATTGACTGAAGATTCACCCAACACACACTACCCTATCACTCACTGAAGATTCACCCAACACACACCACCCTATCATTGACTGAAGATTCACCCAACACACACTACCCTATCACTGACTGAAGATTCACCCAACACACACTACCCTATCACTGACTGAAGATTCACCCAACAGACACTACCCTATCACTGACTGAAGATTCACCCAACACACACTACCCTATCACTGACTGAAGATTCACCCAACACACACTACTGTATCACTGACTGAAGATTCACCCAACACCACAAGGCTTGTGGAAGGTGTGGCTGACTTTGACATGCTAAACAGATACTTAAAAAACAACAACAAAGTTGAGCATGTGTGTGTTTATGTGTGTGTGTGTGTGTGTGTGTGTGTAGGAGATAGCAAGTGGAGGGAGGTTCTGTGACCCCCTGTGAGCATGAACAAGTACGGAGCCCCTAAAGTGACATGGGGAAATAAAAAAAAATCATGGAAGAGAAAAAAAAGGAAAAAATACATGGGAAAAAAAAAAAAATCATGGTGGAGAAGAAAAAAAAAACATGTTTGAAAAATATATACTTAAGTCTCCCTATCTCCCTCCCCTGCCTCCCTGTCTCCCTACCCCTGTCTCCTTTTCTCTCTCCCCCGGTCTCCTTCTCTCCCTGTCTCCCTCCCCCTCCCTATCTCTCCCTCCCTCTCTCTCTGTCTCTCTCCCCCTCTCTCCCTATCTCCCTCTCCCTGTCTCCCTCCCCTAGTCTCTGTGCCCGTCCAGTAACCCTGGGTGATGGTGATTGCTACACACGCCCTGGTCTGGTGTAGGCTAACCAGCGCACAATAACCATAGCCTACTACAGAAAGATAATAAATGAGTAATAAGGACACAATACAGTTAGGCCTACTGCAATTAGGAGAAGTGGGCTTACTTTAACACAGAAGCAACCACATCAAAATAGACTAATTTTACACATTACACATGATGATGATATAGCAAATTAAGTTTTGCGAGATCTTGCAAAAGGTTTTTTTTCCCCCATGTTTTTTTTTTTTTACTCCACCATGATTTTTTTCCCCCCCCCATGTTTTTTTTTCATTTTTTCTCCACCATGATTTTTTTTTCCCCCCATGTATTTTTTTTTTCTCCACCATGATTTTTTTTTTTTTCCCATGTCACTTTAGGGGCTCCGTAAACAAGAGACACAATGAGTGAAAAAAAAAGCAGCGGAGATTGATGAATATTCACACAATACTCTGCTAGTTGCATTACTGTTGGCTGCACTGACACAGAGAGACACAAACCATATGGTGTGCTAATGCAATCTCCTCTTTCATTCCAGTAGGGAAAATAGAGGTGAATAGACCTAATTGTGTTTTTTATTTGTTTGTTTTTTTAAACTCATTGTATATGTCAGTCTAAGATGTGTTATATTGTGTAGAGCATGAAGTGTTTGGCTTGCCACTGTCACCTCACAGGAAGAAGGTCCTGGGTTTGATTCCTGCTTGGGACGTTGTTAGCACTGGAGATGCTCTCCCCAGGGTTGTCAGGTACTCAGGTGGGGTATCTTCCGGGCCTTTCTACGCAGAGTTTGCATGTTTTCCCCGTGTTCGCAAGGTCTTCCCCCATAAAGAACCCAATATGAACAACATGCAGAAAAACAGACCGCTAACGCTGTCCGTCCCTGACGAAGACGGACAGGAGCACTTGGATTGGTCCCTGTGGCGCGGCTCATGCACGCCGCATACTGGCTGCTCCTGGCCCCCCTTGGGGGAAGGATGACGGGATGAGTGAAGAGCAACATCGGCGACGGCTTGCTGCATGTCTGTGTGTGTGTGTTCATGTCGCTCATTGCACGTGTGTGTGTTGGAGTGTCAAGTCGTGTGACAAAGATGTAGCGTACTGTGCAGGTGGCCCAGCCTGGTGTGTGCATGTGTGCCACATCCCTCTCTCTGCTTCCTCTGAGGAAATGCGGCGACAGGGAGCCAATGTAAGCAGGTAACTCGAAATGTCTAATTGACATAATAAATGTAATCGTTCCTGTCTGCTGTCTCTTGAAGCAGATGGGCTCAGCTGGGGCTTTTCATCTGCCCTTCGGGGTGACGGTATAACCTGATGGTCAAATCAGGGCCGGACGCTGAAGTGGGCTGACAACACAAAGGCCAGAGCGATGTCAAAGGTCTAGCTGAACACTCTCGCCACAAGTATCCAGGAGCCCTCGGCCGGACCGGTACATCTTGGTAATCGTGGATTACGCCACCCGATACCCGGAAGCCCTCCCTCTCCGAGCCGCCAACGCCAAATCGGTAGCCAAGGAACTGGTGTTACTGTTCAGCAGAGTGGGTATAGCGAAAGAAGTGCTCACCGACCAGGGCTCATGCTTTATGTCTTGTGTGTTGTGCCTGCTGCGTGTGAAACAGCTGAGGACCTCAGTTTACCATCCCCAGACAGACGGGGATGCTAAAGAAAGTCACGGATGTGGATGCGCGCAATTGGGATCTGTTGTTGCCATATGTTTTGTTCGCAATCCACAAAGTTCCCCAGGCCTCCACCGGCTTCTCCCCTTTCGAGCTTTTTGGGCGGAGACCACGAGGGCTGCGCCCAGGCCTCTTTGTCATCGCCAAAGAGGCCTGGGAAACCCAGCCATCGCCCCATTGCACCGTAATAGAACATGTCGACACCGTGCAGCAGCAGCTTAGCACGATGTGGCCACTCGTGAGAGAACACATGGAGAAAGCCCCAAGCCCACAGAGCCAAGCCCGCTCGTATAACCAAGGAGCCCAACTATGCGCCTTCGCCCCTGGGGACCTCGTCCTGGTCCTGATACCCTCCACGGAGTGTAAATTCCTGGCTCACTGGAGAGGCCCCTACAAAGTCGTCGAGCAGGTGAGCGAAGTAAATTACTGTGTCCGACAACCAGGGAAACAGAAACCCACCCAGCTATACCACATTAACCTCCTAAAAGATTATCTGGTCTCAGCATTCCTGGCCCAGCCGACTGTTCCAGAGGTACCCCGAGGAGAACAAATGGGGACGGACCAGGAGCAGGTCCTGAAAGAATTGGTCATGCAGAACCAGGATATGTTCTCTGACCTGCCAGGCCGCACCAACCTGATCCAGCACGACATCCACACCCCTCCCGGACAGTACGGCTGTATCGGCTCCCTGAAGCCAAGAGGGAAGCAGCAGAGGGAAGCAAACCCAAGGAAGTTTCGGCTTGGGCTAGAGGAAGCCTCCTATCTCGGCTATAAAATCGGACGCGGATGGGTGAGACCCCAGGAAAAGACAGTCGAGGCCATTTTACCCTCCCATTTATTCTACACAGATGCGTCAGATGTGGGCCTGGGGGCGGTGATGTCCCAGGAGAGAAATGGTGTAGAGCTCCCGGTCGTGTACGTGAGTAGAAAACTCCTTTCACATGAAAAATTGTACTCGACCATTGAAAAGGAGGCTTTGGCCATTAAATGGGCCCTAGAACACTTGAGATATTGTGGGGCCGGAAATTCTGACTGGTGACAGATCACGCCCCCCTCAAATGGTTGAACATGGCAAAGGACACCAATGGGTGGATTACGTATTGGTTTCTCAGCTTGCAGGACTACAACTTCCAGGTGGAGCACGGCCCGGGATGGAGCCATGCCAAGGCGGATGCCCTTTCCCGCAGGGACGTGTGCCACTGGGCCCTTGGTGGAGCCACTGAGTCAGCTCGGCTCACCTTTTTTTCAGTATCTCAAGTTTTTGCCCAAGTTTGCCTTTTGGAAATAAACGCACTGTTGCGCAGACCTGCCATTGGACTCGACCTCAATTCTGTTCTCCACTCACCTCTCTGCCTTGCATGTTCCAATGTGCATCAGCCATAAGCCAGGCTGGACCTGGCCTGGTTTCTACTCAAATTGCTTCATTGGAAAGACAGCAGTCTAGTACATCACTGCAATATGTGCACACAACTTTGGTTTTCATCTAAACTTCCATCTGGATGCTTTTTCAAACGAAATTTGCCGTTCAGCACATCGGGGATGTCTCCTCAGTCAATGTGTTCTCAGCAAGTGTTTACGTGAATGTTTACCTGGCTGAATAAGCTACTGAAGCGCATTGTGTTGCCTTTGTGTATGAAATGTGCTGTACAAATAAAGCTTTGATTGATTGATTTGATTGACTTAAAGGCATGTGAAATGTGCAGATAACTTATCCACGTTTCACATCCTTTCAGTAATTAAGCCACTCGCGTTTGGAATAATGGGAGGAAGTTGAGTTTAAATTTGGTAATATGATTAAATTGCGTTATTTATTTTGTACGCGTTTTCAAGTTTCCAGATTTATCGTGAGCGTAACGCTTTAATTTGACAGCCCTAGTATAAAGCACAATGCACTTGGCAATTGTAAAAATGAATTGTGGTGAGCACCCCCAGGTGGTGGGCTCTGGTACATATGTGACGTACAACACGCACGCATGCATGCACTATCTAATACGCGTCGATTACATCGGGGTGGTGGACAATGAGTTTACTGAAAATAGAATTTGCGTGATCTGATACGGGAAAAAGGCTATTAATGCAATTCAGAATGAAAGAAATAC
>NC_140240.1:8009065-8089065 GCF_949987555.1 Borostomias antarcticus
TTGAAAATGAATTTTCACACGTTGCGGTGTATGTCCTCAAAGTAAGAGCAAGGGTAGGCTTATAAACTGTTATGACAGTCAGCATGGCCTGGATTGCACAGCTCAGCTCGACTCCCAACTGAAATCTCACGTGTGGTTACTCCTACATTAGCGTAACTTTCTTTTTAAGAACGGTGGTCGCCTCTGGCCAGAAAAAAGCGGAGCCCAGTCAAATAAAAACACACCATTGTTAATATTGTTAATTAATATAGGACTATAAAGCTAGTATTATTAATTTAACAGAAAAATATTATAATTAAAACAAAAATTAATTAATTTTCAAAATATGGGCATCAGTGGGGAGACAGTGACACTAGCACTTTTGGGGGTCACTGATAGTGACGGCCATGTTTATGACCCTGTAATACAACAACTATTTGCATAAAATATGCATTTCTGGTCTTTCATTAAATGACAGCATCATACTGTACATCCTATGGGCTGGAGGCTGGGAGCATAGAGTGAGACAAGGAAATGGGGGGGGGGGGCTGGGTGTGAGAAAAAGAGAAGAAGAAACAGGCAAAGAATAGATGGAGTTATAGTGAGTTCTGTCAAGTAGTAGTACATTGGCTTTTACGTTAAATGTAATGATTGTAAGTCGCTTTGGACAAAAACGTCTACATGAATGTAATGTAATGAAATGAGTGTGTGAGGACAGAGAGAGCGAGATAAAAAGAGACAGTCAGGAGAGATCAGCTTTAATGAATATGAATGATTAGTCACCTTCACCTACTCTGTCATCTTTCTTCCTGACGGATCACATCTGCTTGGGGGGCAACTAGCTCCAGTCGCCCCCTCTTAGGTCTGCCTACTGGTAACTTCAGTCATTTAGTAGAAAAAGAGAATATCCACGCACTGTTTACCATGCTCCCACAGTGATGTTTATTAGTATGTACCTGTACCTAAGAGGTCTTAATGTTGTACCAATAAATCACTGTGGGAGCATGGAAAAAAGTGGGCGGATATTTTCTTCCTCTTTCTATCCTGATTCCTGCAGCTGTTGGAATCATGTGGATGTGCGTGCACATGCATGTATAATTCAGTTGATTCAAGATCTATCAATCACTAATACTGTAGGTGTGTCAGCTCTGATCTTGGAGGTGTACAGTTCTTACTCATGGCTTTCAAGGTAAAACTGCATGACTATAAGGCAAAACTATATACTGTACATGTATATTGCAAATATTTTGCTTCACTGTTGCAACAATTATGTAAATAAGATTGCAAGGGTGCTCATTAAGGAGATTAGGGAAAACATGGATGTTTGAATAGTCTCATACAGTTAAACATATGAGACTATTCGTAACATCGCAAAATATGTCACATAACAGCCTAATCCAATACAAAGTTTGGAGTTTTGTGGTCCTGGGCTGGTCCCTCCTCCTCCTCCTCCTCCTCCTCCTCCTCCTCCTCCTCCTCTTCCTCAGTGGAGGGTCTCATCTAGGTGTTTGTTACTGGGGGTGTGGTCCTGGGCTGGTTCCTACACCTGTTCCTGGTCCAGCTCCTGGAAGGAGGAGGCCGTAGAGCTGCAGCCGCTGCGGTGGTCCATGAGTGAAGAAGCTATGGCAGAGGGAGCCAGAGAGGCGTCTCTGCTGTCTTCCTATAGTCACTGTTAGAGTCTGCCCCTGAGGGAGGGACACATGCACCTGCACACACATGCAGTCAGACAGACAGACACACAGACAGACAGACAGTCGTTCAGTGATCGAAGGGTCAGTGGTTCGAATCCCAGCTCCGACTGTCCACATGTCGAAGTGTCCTTGAGCAAGACACCTAACCCCAAATTGCTCCCAATGAGCAGGTTAGCACCTTGCATGGCAGCTACCGTGTGTGTGAATGGGTGAATGAGAGGCCATTGTAAAAACGCTTTGAGTGCCGCTAAGATGGAAAAGCGCTATCTAAGTGCAGTCCATTTACCATTTTACCATTGCTTATAATGCTAAATTCTGAACCCGTCCTTTAATCTGCAGAATCAGTAGTTAGCAACTCTCACTACAAATACTGCAACAGAACCTACCCCCCAAGGTACAATCTGACTGTCCTCTGGTTTCTGTAATATTCACCTTTCAGTATGCAGTAGTCTAATGCATGAAGGACCTGTTCGCAAAGGAGGGGCTGGTCGCTATTGGATATGAGAGGGCCTGTGGTGAGTGGAGGTGGGTCCACACACACAGTACTCAAGACATCATAGCATCTGTTAAAGGCATACTCCTACTGTAGGGAGACACATCTGTACTGCATTTCATAGCGTGTGTGTGTGTGTGTGTGTGTGTATGTGTGTGTGTGTGTGTGTGTGTGTGTGTGTGTGTGTGTGTGTGTGCGTGCGTGTGTGTGTGTCAGCCGTGTGTACCAGATGAATAAGCTGTACATGTACTCTCCATCCTCGGCCTTCAGTCACTTGACCTCCCGTGACCCGGCACGGTTCTGGACGCCTGGACAATGGATGATTAAACGCAGAGGTGGCTCTTACATACATGACCGCCCTACTGTATATGTTGAGCTATCAGTGATTTGCCTGCCGTGGATAGTGATGGGATGAAGAGCACTTGTTTTTGATTTGTCTCCAGTGGTAATGAGTGTGTCTGTTTCTCTCCGTCCTTGTTTGTGTAGGGAGTGGCACAGAGATGGTGGCTGTGCAGCAGGGTGATGGTTCATAGACTCCATGGCTTCAAGTGGTACACCTGCGCCACGGACGCTTACATTATTATTATTATCAAACTCTTTTTATTGGTTTTTGTATAACATAACAATAACCACAATTACACATATCACACACATATCCCTCCCCACCCCCTCACCCCGGGAGACTGGCTAAACTCAACATGGGTTATACACCTGGAATATAACTGGAATACCCTTATATATAACTGGAATAAGAGAATTGACAAGCAACAGCAATAGACAGACAGGCAATATCACTAAACAATAATATAGAATACAGGCAGCAGTAGTTTTTCCTCAAAGATAGCAATAGTCACAAACATACATTAAGGTACATTCGATGGTTCATAGGCATTATTGTAGCAGTCCATGAAGGGTTGCCACACCTTATAGAATCTCTTAGTCGAACCCTGAGTGGTGTATCTCAGCTTTTCCAGCTTCAAGTGAGCCATTACCTCATCAACCCTACGGCTATGTAGAGGAGGAAACATAGATGTCCAATTTCACAAGATAAGACGTCTTGCCAACAATGACGAGAACGCCAGAGATTGAGCCTGGGCTTGAGAGAGATTGAGATCTGTTGAAGCCACTCCAAATATAGCCAAACTGGGCTCTGGATCAATGGTCATATTACATGTGTGTGAAAATGTTTCAAAGATCTTGCCCCAGAACTCTTAACTTTGGGCAGGACCAAAATGAATGAAACAGGATTGCTGGGTCTAGGTTATACCTTTGGCAGCTGGGGTCATATTCTGGGTAGAACTGGGCCAGCCTGTGCCTGGACAGGTGACGGACGCAGACATGCCACTCACCCTGGCCAGAGTCCAAGACAGAGGGAGCGATTACACCGCTCACTGACCATCACGCCTCAGCTTTTTCTCCTCTCCTTCACTCCTCTCTCATCTCTCTGTGTCCAGTCGTCAGATGAAGGGAGAGGTGTGGCCTCTATAGCCAGCATGCTGACATGACCAGGATCTATAACAGCACTGCTGCAGTAGCAGCCATGAGCAGGTACGTCACTCACTGCTGCCCACTTCCAGCTGTGCTCTGTCAGAAGTATGTGTACTGATTGTGCATGTGTGTGTGTGTCTTGCAGGGTGGTCCACCTGTCTCATAACTATTGTTGAATATTGGTGATTTTCAGAGAAATGCCTTTTAATATGATCCTGTTAGCTATTTCCTAATTATGATGATTGACCTCTGAGTATGGCTGTTCTGTTTGAGTTTTCGGTAAGAAGGGTCCCTCTTCCATAGACTTATGAGATAAAGACATCTCATGGCTGGTACACTCTGGGCAAACACCATTGTTGTGGTTAGAGATAAAGGCCTGGGCGCCGAAGCAAGGCCACAGCAGAGACCAGAGAAACAGTCTTATCGGAGAAGAGACGAGGGAGGGGGGGACACTCAAACCACATAAGAACGTTGCAACGAGACCAATGATTTGATTTGGGTTCAGACAGCATACAGAGAGGTCAACTGTCCATTAGGCATGCCATTGTCTTTTATATGTAAAACCTTCTGGAATAAATCGCTTTTGCTGAGGCTCAAATCCCGTGTTGGAGAGATTCATTTGAACACCTGACAAAGGAGAAACTGGACTGTGTGGTACATAGTAGAGATTGGGGGTCCGTCTTTTATCAGAAACAACAAAACACAACGCAGAGCTAATCAAGGACAATAATAAGAGACGAAGAGATTCATCAATTGGTGCCGTGACCCGGATCGGACATCCAGAACCTGGACGAGCCCAAAAGACCGGTCGAGCAGAACAGCCGCAGCTGTGAAAAGCAGGGGACGCCTTGTCAGCAGCTGTGACCTGATCCGCCTCAGAGACCAAAAACTACAACGGGTGAGTGGGTTGGATGTCCCGATCCTAAAGAACCAATCAGTAAAGCTAAGAATGCCACACATAATCTCTCAACACGTAAAACAAAACCAGTGCTGGATGTAAATGTATGTCTATATGTAGCTACATGTCTGATGAATGCTAGATACATGCTGGATATGAATGTATGTCTATATGTAGCTACATGTCGGATATTTGTACATCCTAGATACCTGACGGTGCTTGCATGTGTTTTAGGTATGGGTATATGACCTTTAAGGAATTCGCCTTAAAGAAGACCAGCAGGGTTATCACCCTGGGGTTGCCCGCCCACGCGAGAGATCGGTGGGGGGTAGGTCACTTCTGAAGGTCTGCAGCCCTTTGAGAAGGCCCCCGTGAAAAGATCGGGGGTTTTTGGTTAGTTTGGTCAGTTTGGTTTAGGTCACTGTGATAAAATCATAGTGTGTGAACCAAGACCTTATCTGCTCCAGCGGAGCAGTCCTTGAGAGGGCCCCCGTGAAAGAACGGGGTTTTGGATGGGTGTGATGTATGTGTATTGTCGCATATGGATTCTAGATGTATGTATATATAGTCTAGGGAAGTGTGTGATGTATGTGCATTGTCGCCCATGGTTATTCTAGGTGTGTATTTATGCACAGTCTAGGGAAGCGGTTTGGTTAGGTCACTATAATAAAATCATACTATGTGAACCAAGACCTTATCTGCTCCAGCGGAGTGCTGGAGCCGTTCCTTCTCGCTCCCGACTCAGCCCCTCCCTTACACAGCCACAGAGCCAAACTCTGGAAGCCAGTCGCTTGACTATCAGCGAGAGCAGAGTAGGCTTAGGGAGGGGAGTCGGAGGAGGACATAGAACACCGTCAATGGCGGTCGGAGGTCTGTCTCATCTTACCAAAGTGAGCCCGTCCCACTCGAGGGGGGCGGGGCTGACAATGCTGTTAGATGAGGACAGAAATGACGAGAGGTTAAAGGAGGAGCCCAAGTTTTCCGCCCCCTCCTCACAAGCTCAGGAGAGAGAGAGAGGAGGGATCGTACTGTAGATGTAACACTCCCACCAGCTGTTTCAACCTGGCGCCCCCTACGACCGGGGGGTGTTACTGTCGGTGCAGATGACAATCTAGAATGCTGGTCGGTTAGTGTAAAATATCCATGCGATATAGGTGATGTAAACATGGCTCAGGCCAGTCACCCGTTGGTCGGTGACATTCTAACTAAAGCAATCACCACCGAGGTCAGGAGAGTAGAGGAGAAAGCCAGAGCTCCACAGATCCCATTCAGAGCTAGGGATGACAAACGAGAACGCTGTCATTTTTGTGGGAGCAGAAGCTCAGAGAACAGCTTTCACCCTCACACGGCTCCCCCATTATTCAGAAGCTGATGCCACTCCGTGGCCAAGGCCGTTCTGTTACAAAAGACAGAAGTGATAGAAGGTTTCTGAAGAAACTCACAGGGCCTCCAAAAGCCCAGCGTGGCCTGTGTTGAAACCTTCAGGTGAATGGCGCCTCTGTGTGAACTACAGAGTGGCCAATGAGTATGGGGATAAGATAGAGCCCCTGGTGGAGACCGGTCCACCATTTTCAGTGCCTTGAAACCTGAACACCAATGGGTTTCAGTCATGTCACAAGGCTTAGCGTCCCTTGTCGTGTATTAATTTGCCTAACTAAGCTCGAACCTTTGTTCTAATCCAGATTATATTATGTGTCTATTCTTAAAAGTCAGTTTTAGGCCCGGCTAGCTCAGTCGGACAAAACAGTAGGCCAGTTCTGTAAGGGAGGGGGAGAGCAGTTGCTCCGTGGGAACGCAGCTGTGAGCAAAAGTAACATTAACCGTGATCAGTAATTGGCCAGCAGATAACGGATCAGGCTAAGAAACAACACTGCGTGAGAAAGCAGGTGTTCTCACATCAGATACGGTATATAAAGACCCCGTGAAACATCAGTCCGGGGTAGTATCTCTCGAGAGCTTACCGGTTTTAATTGTCTGTACAAATAAAGCCATTGCATTAAGTTCCGATTACCAGTGCCTTTTTGATTTGACTTCAACTTACTCAACTATTGAACAAAGACCATTTGAAGATAGTAACAAGATCAAAGGCGTCCTTAATCACGTCAAGTGGCGAAGCCAGCCAGGAGAGACACGGCATCGAGACCTGACACACCGGGGGGCCTGCGTCGCTTCAGCACACAAACGCGCCTCAATTAAAACGGTAAGCAGAGCCATTTTAAATTCTGCCAATTTTATATGTGTGACTGAAGCGACCAGGTACGCCCAGGTGACAGATACTCCCGCCTTTCTCTAAAGAACCTAGATAAATATATTAAAAGAGTAGTACAGTTTTACCAATTTCTAATCCATACAGGCACTGTTAATGATTTAATGCGATATATATGTCTGTCTTTTCTATCTTTAAACACCATGGTGCGGAGAAGAATGAATGACTAATTATGAGAGAAAATGTGCATGCCCTAAAAACTAATGAAAAGTGTTGCAGAGAAAAAGCTCTGAGGTACGGTAGGCTATTTTTTTTTGTTGTTGTTGTTTTTGGTACTAAGCAGAGATAAAGTGTTGCAGAGAAAAAGCGCTCCTATTTACGGTAGGCTATTTAAGCGATTAGGCGCCGCCGAGTGAAAGGCAGAGCGCCGCCGAGTGAAAGGCAGAGCGCCGCCGAGTGAAAGGCAGAGCGCAGCCGAGTGAAAGGCAGAGCGCCGCCGAGTGAAAGGCAGAGCGCCGCCGAGTGAAAGGCAGAGCGCAGCCGAGTGAAAGGCAGAGCGCCGCCGAGTGAAAGGCAGAGCGCAGCCCAGGGAGGCATTTTGTGGCCATTCTGTAAATAAACTATCATTAAAGATTACCTCGTCAGGAGTGAGGGGATTGTCGAGACCTAAATTCAGGGTAATTAGTGCATTGGTTTGCCTGTTTCAGGATAATTAATGCATTGATTACTGTTTGTCATAAGTGAGACAGTTTTTCAAGACCTAATTCAAGGTAATTTTTGTATTATACAGCTGTAGATATCAATGTGTGCATCTTAGAAACTGTAGTATATACAGTATTATAAGCATTCTATATGTTAATGTATAATAAGTGAGGTAGGGTCAAGACAAAGAGTTAAAAGTGACAGGGACCAATTAAGAGTGGGGTCTGGGAGTGACGCCAAGTTTAGATAAGGCCCGGTGGTTGGACAGAGGCCCAGAAAGAGATAGCAGGAGAAGCCTTTGAAAAAATAAGGGAGCGTAGGTCTTTCATGAAACGGACCATAAGAGACGTCATCTACTTATTTTTTATAAAATAAGTGTAGTGTCTAAGATTATAAGACAGTGCTGGCAAATCGTGGTAAAACACTGTATTAAGAAGACATTGGTTTTGATGCTATAGCAAAGCATAAGGGTAAGCTGGTTGCAAATATATATACGCGTGGTTAAAAGCATTGTTCAAGTATCTTTCTCCCTTAAACACACACACGCACACACGCAATCACTCTCTCTCTCTCTCTCACTCTCTCTCTCTCTCTCTCTCTCTCACTCGAACTCTCTGACACACACACACACACACACACACACACACACACACACCGCCCCTAGTCACACACACACACACACACGCACACACGCAATCACTCTCTCTCTCTCTCTCTCTCTCTCTCTCGAACTCTCTGACACACACACACACACACACACACACACACACACACACACCGCCCCTAGCCACACACACACACACACAGCACGCACACACACACACCCCTAGTCACCCCTAGCCACACACACACACACACCGCCCCTAGCCACACACACACACACACAGCACGCACACACACACACCCCTAGTCACCCCTAGCCACACACACACACACACACACCGCCCCTAGCCACACACACACACACACACACCGCCCCTAGCCACACACACACACACACAGCACGCACACACACACACCCCTAGTCACCCCTAGCCACACACACACACACACACACACACCGCCCCTAGCCACACACACACACACACACACACACACACCGCCCCTAGCCACACACACACACAGCACGCACACACACACACCCCTAGTCACCCCTAGCCACACACACACACACACACACACACCGCCCCTAGCCACACACACACACACACACACACACCGCCCCTAGCCACACACACACACACACACACACACCGCCCCTAGCCACACACACACACACACACACACACACACCGCCCCTAGCCACACACACACACACACACACCGCCCCTAGCCACACACACACACACACAGCACGCACACACACACCCCTAGTCACCCCTAGCCACACACACACACACACACACACACACACACACCGCCCCTAGCCACACACACACACACACACACCGCCCCTAGCCACACACACACACACACCGCCCCTAGCCACACACACACACACACACACCGCCCCTAGCCACACACACACACACACAGCACGCACACACACACACCCCTAGTCACCCCTAGCCACACACACGCACACACACACACACCGCCCCTAGCCACACACACACACACACACACACACACACACCGCCCCTAGCCACACACACACACAGCACGCACACACACACCGCCCCTAGCCACACACACACACACACACACCGCCCCTAGCCACACACACACACACACGCACGCACACACACACCGCCCCTAGCCACACACACACACACACCGCCCCTAGCCACACACACACACACACAGCACGCACACACGCACACCCCTAGTCACCCCTAGACGCGCGCACACACGCACGCACACACACACCGCCCCCAGCCACACACACACACACACACACCGCCCCTAGCCACACACACACACACACACAGCACGCACACACACACACCCCTAGTCACCCCTAGCCGCGCGCACACACGCACGCACACACACACCGCCCCTAGCCACACACACACACACACACACACACCGCCCCTAGCCACACACACATACACACACACACACCGCCCCTAGCCACACACACACACACACAGCACGCACACACACACACCCCTAGGCACCCCTAGCCGCGCGCGCACACACACACACACACACACACCCCTAGTTTCCTTGCCGTCCCTGGCCACATACACACATCCAACACACACACGCACCCAACACACGCACACACGTACCACACACACACACACGCAACCACACACACAACACACACCACACACACCCACACGTGCACACACACACACACTATATACACACATCCCTCGCACACACATACCCACACAATCACGTACACATACGTACAGTATAGATATCTCATTCATTTTTAAAGGGGCCCCCACACAGGTTCAATCACGTATATTGTATTTTCACCAGAAGGGAGGCTCATAAGAGTCCGAACCACTCAGAGAATTGTGTGTATACATCCAGAGGTATCAATAACCACGAACACCACCATCCACGAAAACATACAGACTCTGGCAACTACAACACGCTTTTACCAGACAGAAAGGGACGTACCTGTTTTTCCTCCACACACTTGTGTTCATATAGAGCGAACAATAACCAGGCGTGGTGGCATCTCAGTACAAGTCGATATAAGGCACATTTATGGATGAGAACGTAGACGGTGACGAGATATTTAACACAGATCATACCATTGAAGGTGACCCAGAAACCAAAGGCAGACGAACACATTTTTGGTTAGAACGCACCTACATAGACGAAGACGGTTTCGAAGTGTGGCAAACAGAAGACGATGTTAGATTAAAACTTTGGCGTATAACTAAGTTTCTCAATTTAACACAAGTAGAAGAAGAATTTCCAACTGCACCTTGGAGGCAGTTATTGAGGGGACTTTGGGATCCCCTAAGCTTAAACCAAGTTTTAAGTCAGTTGTGTGATAACCCAGGAGCAGAGGCCGAGGTTTCTCTAAGGTCATTTTTTAGGTTACCAGAAGGTTTCTTATTAGGAGGAATATACCGGGAGGCAATAGATCCACGGATCTGTATTACAATCACCCCCAGGCGAGTCAAGTGGGATACAGGCAAGTTTGTTTACATAAAGCAAACACCACAGCGAGACGGATCAACTAAATTAGAATACAACCCACACCAGATCCCAAAGGTTAAAATAGGGGTAACAGTAGGAAAGATAATAGTGCTAATTAGAACAAACGAACCAGGAGTAGCAGAAATCCCTAGATCCCTAGCTAATCAAGCGAGACAGGGATACATGGGGGCGAGCCAAGGAACAGTGAATGGGAAGGACAGGGGCAACGAGGGAACAACCCCAGTCGAGCTAGTGGTGACAAAGCACCCGACACACAAAAAACAAATTCTAAAATACATGCGGAAATGGCATGCGAGAAATCCAGCGTGGCCGAAAGGTGGTACCTATATAGTGGCGATTTGTGACGAGATGGGGCAAAACATAAAACACCACAAGGCAAAAGATAACAGTGACAAAAGGACAGGTAAAAGATCCAAAGAAAGGGAGGTGCTACAATGGTTCAGGATGGAGGGAGGAGTAAAAAAGATGGAGGCAGTCAAGCAAGAAATGACAGCCAATACCACACCAAAAGCAGAAGACAATAATAAAAAAGGGAGTCCAGCAACAACTCCCACGACCCCCACGGCTCCCACAGCGTACATCGACCCTCCCCCGTATCCAGGCAGACTGAACCCATTCGGCCGCCCAAACCCATTCAGAGCAGGGCTCTATCCAGTGATACCAGCGGGAGAAGACAAGGCCAGAGAAGAATTGAATTGTGCAATCAAAGGGGACTTCACCCTGACAATAAGAGAACCTGCGCCTGCTCCAGCAGAACCAACGACAGCGGCTGCATCCACCCACCAAAGAACTGAGAGAGAAAGACCCGAGGAGGAAGAAGATAGACGGTTGTATAGATTGCTACAAGAAGAAGAACAGCAACAACACCCGAGAGAAAGAAGGAGGGAGTCTCTACGTCCAGAAAGCAGTCTGGGGCCCGGTCCGCCAAACACGACCCCCACTGGACAAAGACGAAATGACCAAGATGAGGTAAACCACATACCACCATCAAGTCAACAGGAAGATCGAGATGCCCTGTACCCGGAGAGCTCAACGGGGATACCAGCAAAAGACAGACAGACGATTAACATAAACAAGGTACAAGAACTCCTTTTAGATAACGCAAGAAGAATACAAGTAGCTGAAAGGAATTGTGACGAGTTGGAAGAACTGTTCACACCGTCACCCCCGACCACAAGCTTCCACAGACCTCGTTCAGGAAAAGAGAAGCATCCCGACCATCGTGGAGAAATGGAAGTAAGCCTGACAGGCATCATGAAGCCATTGCGCCCAACAGAACAGCCACAGTTCGACTCTGAAGAGGAAGAACGTCAGAGAGCACCCAAGCCCCGGAGTAGGAGAACGGAAGGAACTAGGAGTTCAAGCTGGGAGAGAAACCCAGGACTACGGCTCATAAGAAGGGGAGAGAGTGACCCGCAAATCGAAACACAGTGGTCGACTGAGAGAATTTGCCCACTAGTAATCAAAGGACCCGGACAGGCTCCTGCATACGTACCATGGGGATTCATGGATCTGATAGGTCTGGTCGCACGACTACCGAACGTCACGGAAGGGGAAAATAAATGGATAACAGCGTTAGAAGAAAGTACAGCAGGAGTAACTTTGGCCCTGGGGGACATTAAGGCATTACTGATGAACGTGGCTGGAAAACAAACCACGGACGAGATCTTCGAAGGAGCCCAACTACCAGGAGTAATGGCCGGAGTCACCTACAACGGAGTGGGGTTCGGAGGACATCGCACCGTGGTATGGGCAGAGCTCAGAAAGAAATATCCAGAGAAGATGGATCCAACCAAGCTCGAAGGAGAGAAGCTGAAAGATGGCGAATGTCCAACCAAGTTCCTACATGACTTCCAACGAAAATGGCTTGACGAGACAGGGAGTGCTTGGAACGCTAACAGCACCTGTCAGAGCCTATTCAAACTGATGGTTAAAAAGGCCATGCCAGGCGAAGTACAGAGGAAATTGGATGGAGTAGTAGGATTGGCAAAGATGGAGTGGCCACTATTCTCAGAACACATCGTCCATCATGTGGACATGTACAGAAAAGAAAAGCAAGATGTAGAAGAGCTGAGCAAAGTGTTGGCCAACAAACTCACAGCACTGCAACTGGGAGAGCTAACTCAGAAACAAAAGAAAGAAAAAGCAAAGGCTCAGACCCCACTGATGGCGGAAACTGAAGAAACCCTCACTCAGGCCCCAGTCATATCCCAAGTTCTAACCCAACCACAACTAGGTCCAGGACCCCCCACTCAGACGATGCCACGCTGTCCACCCACAACTCAATCTGCATATCCTCCCATCCACGTGCATGTCAACCCAGCAGCAGAATACCGTCGCGAGGATCTGGGAGGCCGAGGCAGGCCAATGCAGCGAGGACGCGGAGGATGGAGAGGAGGCCAACAGCAACGGTACGGCCAACGGAACTATGCCCCCCAAAGACAACAGCAAAATCCACAGGCAGAAGAGCAACAAGGTGAACAGCGTCAACAACAAACCAGACGCCCGCAGTCAACACCAAATATGGCAGAAGAACCCCAAAGACCGTCAAGAGAATGCTGGCAGTGTGGGGAAATGGGCCATTTCAGAAGAAATTGCCCAGCAAATCCATGGTTAGGCCCTGCGGCAGACTGGGATTAGGGGTGCCTAGAGAAACCGGAGGGGAACACCATGACACCAATTATCTCGTTAAAACCGCATGACGAGCCCAATATACCAGTAACAATACTTGGTAAACACCACACATTCATGATCGATACAGGGGCAACATATTCGTGTATTGGAAGTGACGGATGTAAATTGCCCCTTTCTAGCTCATCAATAAGAACAGTAGGTTTCTCTGGGAAGACACAAGTTGTACCCCTCACCAAGCCAATCACGATGCTCATAGCCGATAAAGAAGTTGTGGCACCCATACTATATGCTGCTCAATCACCCGTCAATCTGTTAGGAAGAGACATTTTGTGCCCTCTAGGGGCAAACATCACATGTACAGAAGATGGACTAAGTATTACCTTCCCCGAAGAACCACTCACACAAATGATGACTTTGACAACAGATCATGATTACAAATACAGGCCCGGTAGAGTTGTACAGGGTCGCGTAATCATACACAAAGACAAACACCCAGTAGTTTATTGGGTAAAACTTACCCCACAAGAATCAGCACTGAAACAGCGGTGGATAGAATGGGAACCGTGGATACGCACCAAGGTAGGGCAAGCTAAAAGCCCAGAACTGCCCCTGCACTGTACACTTCAATATCTCACTGAACTAACTCCTGCAGAGTTTGACTATGATAGGTGTTTTCAGGAAATGATTAACAAACAGCAGTATTCACTAATTAGCAATGACATTTATATAGGACCCCAGGGGGCAGCAGCAGGAGTTACACTTCCACCAGAATTACAAGAATGGTTTCAGGTGAATAACTCCACCCCACACGTCACCTTAATGGTATCTGAGGGATATCAGTCCCATGAGCTAGGCCCTATGGTTAGAACAGCCATGCAGATACCGGAGTGGGAGAAAACCGGCAACAAGTATATCCATGTATCCCCAGATGCACAGTATTTAAGAATATCTTCAAAAATATATGACGTAGGAACAGCAGAACGAGTTCTCGTTACAGTTAAGGCGCCCGTGCATCAGATGTTAACTGTAGAACAGGAGGGTCTTTTGGCCCAGGTGCCCCAATGTTTATGGTCCAAACACAAAACAGACGTAGGATTAGTAAAATCTGCACAACCCATACTAATCAAGGTAAAAGAGGGAGCACGTTTGCCATACCAAAGACAATATCCTCTTAAACAACATGCCACGGAGGGTATAGGCCCTATAATAGAAGGTCTGGTGAATGCAGGCGTACTAATAAAAACAAGAAGCGCCTGTAATACACCTATCTTTCCAATAAAGAAGCCACATTCAAACGATTACCGATTGGTGCATGATTTGCGAGCTGTCAACTCAGTTGTGGAGGTTCCCAGACCCGTTGTCCCTGACCCGCACACACTATTATCAAACATCCCACCGAACACAAAATGGTACACAGTCATAGACTTATGTTCTGCATTTTTCAGTGTCCCAATACATAAAGATTCGCAACATTTATTTGCATTCACCTATCGAAATTCGCAGTTCACCTATACGCGACTTCCTCAAGGATTCGCAGATTCCCCATCAGCGTTTAACAGAGTGTTAGCACAAGACTTACAGGATCTGCATGTATCAAGTACACTATTACAGTATGTAGATGATCTACTGATCTGCAGTGATACTAAAGAGCAGTGTGAAAGGGACTCTATAACAATACTGACACGACTAGCTGAAGGAGGGCATAAAGTTAGTAAGGATAAGTTACAGTTTTGTCAACCTAGTGTAGAGTATCTAGGAAGACAATTGTGTGGTGACAAGAGACACATAGCTAAATCTCAGATAGAGGCCATAATAAAAACTCCCAAACCACAGACAGTAGGGCACCTGTTGTCTTTTCTGGGGATGGCTGGATACAGTCGACCCTGGATTTGTGATTATGCATTTAAAACAGCTCCACTTCGTGCTCTTATACGTGCTGCTGGTCAACAGGACCAAAAAAGTCAGTTACAGTGGACAGAAGAAGCTGAAGGGGCGTTCATGGCCCTAAAAGGTGACCTAAAATCTGCACCAGCCTTGGGAAACCCAGTATACTCTAAACCTTTTCATTTGTATGTAGCTGAAAGAGCAGGATATGCTAATGCCGTGTTAATGCAGGACACCCCGATAGGGAAGCAGCCCATAGCATACTATAGTACTAAATTAGATAATGTTGAGGCCGGATTACCTCCATGTTATCAAGGGTTAGCGGTAGCCTCGTTTGCGTTTCAGAAAGCTTCCTCTGTTACTATGGGACATCCAGTGATTTTATACACCTCCCACCAGCTACATGCTTTACTCACTAGCCAACGATTCGTACTGACACATGCCAGACGCACCGGGTATGAGGTAATACTTTCTGCACCAGAACTGACAATTCAGCGATGTAGTACAGTGAATCCGGCCACCAGAATGGTACTGCCGACAGATGGTACGCCACATGACTGCATTTTAGCAACAAACACATTTATGCGTGCCCGAGATGATTTACATAACACACCGATCCCAGCTGATCTTACTTTGTTTATAGATGGTTCATGTTTCCGTGATGCTACTGGAAATCACGCCGGTTATGGTGTGGTTCAATTAGAAGATGATGGTGAATCATTCAGAGACATTCAGAGCTTACACATAGCACAACCATGTTCTGCACAACTGGCAGAGATTAAGGCACTGACTGTCGCATGTAAACTAGCTGCTGGTAAAAGATTAAACGTATATACGGACTCAGCCTATGCGTACGGAGTCTGTCATATTTACGGCAACATATGGAAACAGAGAGGTTTTCAAAGAGCTGACGGTACTCCCATCATTCACGGAGATGCCATTTCACAGTTGTTAGAAGCCATGCTTTTACCCACCGCGTTAGCTATTGTTAAATGCCCAGCACATCAAAAAACAAATTCAATCATTGCTATTGGCAATAACAAGGCTGATGAAGCAGCCAGGCAAGCCGCAACAGGTAGTGGTATCACGATGGGGCCTGTAATCTTGGCGGAAGACATAGAACCACTTGTAACCATTCCGTCTCTTATATTAGCACAAGGTAGGGCTTCTCCTCAGGAGAAATCTATATGGGCCAAAAGAGGGGCTTCATACAAAGCCTCACCTGGTCCTCTACAAGGACTATGGCGCAGTCATCAGGGACATTTTGTGCTGCCTATCTCGTTACTTGGGTTTGCTATTAGAAATGCGCATGGCATTAGCCATTGCGCAAGGGGGGAAGTGATTAGATGTCTACAAGAGAACTGGTGGTCACCGTATTTAGCGGCCACGGTAGACAGAACTTTAGCACAATGTGACGTCTGTGCAAGATTAAATGTTAGAAAAACTTTTTCAGCCCCAATAGCACATATTCCAGTTCCGGATGGACCTTTTCGGCACTTAATGATTGATTACGTAGACATGACAATGCGAATACAGAAAATGAGATACATTCTTGTAGTAGTTTGCAGATTTAGTAGGTGGATAGAAGCAGTTCCAACAGCTGGAGAAGATGCACGATCAGTGGCAAAATTTTTGTGTAAAGAAGTATTCCCCAGGTTTGGCATCCCGGACACATTAAGTTCAGACAACGGTTCAGCCTTTGTGGCAGATATAGCCAGAATAGCTTTCAGGATGCTGGGAATCAGGCAGAGATATGGGTGCGTATATCACCCACAGAGCCAAGGTAGTGTAGAACGTGCGAATGGCACGCTGAAAGCAAAGATAGCAAAAATTATGCAAGACAGCCAGCTGAACTGGTTGCAAGCTTTACCAATAGCACTAATGAGTATGAGATCAAGTACTAACCGAATAACACACTTAACCCCGCATGAAATGCTAACGGGTCGACCCATGCCAGTGCCGCACACGAGGGGCCCCATCGATGGGCCCTCTCTTGAAAAATTGGAAAGGGAGCTGAAAAGCTACCTACAGCAGCTAACCCAAATCCATAAAGCTGTATTCCAACAGGTGAAAGGAGCCACAGAGGAGAGAGAGGCGGAGATCGCTGAGGAACTGCAGAAAATCTCTCCAGGAGACTGGGTATACGTGAAGGTGTTCAAAAGAAAGTGGAACGAGCCCAGACGAGACGGACCATTCAAAGTCCGACTAGCCACCAGAACAGCCGTAAAAGTTGACGGTAAGAAGTTTTGGTTCCACCTAAATCATTGCTGCAGAGCAGAAGATCCTGAAAGGACACAGGAAGCCTTTAGAAGAAGAGCAACAGTTCCGGGGTTGAAAGGGGCAGGTGACACCGCCCCGCAGGAGCATGAACAACACCGGGACGGGGAAGGCGAGGCCTCCCCTCAGGGAGTCAGGCGATCTCAAAGACTGGCCGGACGAGGAGAAAAAGGGAGCGCTTCAACTGGAAGCACTTCAACCAACAGCGCCACCAGCAGTCGATCCACTAGCAGTGGACCAGAAAGACAATGAACAACAGACACTTAAAATAGAGTTAAAAATAATGTCGAAACCTAGGCCAGGGAAGAAACAGAACAGGCAGGGGATGAGAAAGGGAAAGCAGGATGAGGTTGACCTGTGGGTATTGGGGGGTAGCCTCTTTATGTTAATATCAGCAATATGCTTAATGATACTGGCATACAGAATGCACTATGTTGACCCCCCTCAGAGCAGCAGGCCATCCCAGGAATCCACCAAAAAAACCATGCCTGACAGATTCCTAAACCACACATACACCAAGGAAGAAAAAGAGACATTGGCAAGATGTGCTCTGGCCACAGGGGTATTGGCTGCAGATCAAGGGGAAATTGTCATGGGGAAAAAGACAAATCTGACATACACGAAAGTTGTCCCAAGACATCTGGCACTGACTGTAACCTCAGAGAAAACCAGAATCTATAGCTGGGCAGTAGGAGACAAATGCCCCACAACAGGGTCAATAACCATTACGGTCATCTGCCGCCTGCCAGCACACTGTGAGGACACACTCAATGGGAGAATCATGATGCTGGCAAAAGCTAAGAGAGTAGTCAAGCTTACTGGGACTTACAGGCAGAGAAGGGATGTGTCAGGGGGTAGGGCTGTCACCATCAACAGGGTGAAAACAACACAATGGGGCTCAAATATGTTCTACCAGTGGCTAAACTTCTCTGCCAGACAAGTGAGTAATGAAACATGTGTGGCATGCTATAATGCTAAAAGGTTGCCTAGTTTAAGACCAATTCCAGGAAGTCAAATAGGAGAATGTCCAAAAATCGAACATTGCTTTGCACCATGTGCCATGTTTTTGGCAGGACGCCACAATCAAAAGACCGTCGGTTGGAGCCAAGATACACAAGTATGTCCGGTTAGATTAAATATATCCGCCGCGTCAAAAGAAGAATACCCTCTACCTCCGGTAGTGAGAATTCCACCGGACCTAGTATTTCCTTTCTGTATAGTGAGAGGAGAAAAGCTGCGACAAACGGTCACACGTACAACTCCAAAACTAACCGACCGAAAGGGTCTAGTGCAGTGTAGAAACATAACATGGTACCCAAGCGACAAAAGTGGAAACGGAAACAAAACAGAGTACCTCAAACTATGTAATACCACAAAGAAGGCAAATTTCCAATGTCAACAACTAGTAGTAAATGGGAAAAAGGTCATCTATCAGCTAGAGGAGACGCGAATCTCACAATACGCAATTCCAGATTATTCTGGGGGAACCGTCCCAATAGGGGACATGTTTTGGATATGTGAAAAAGATGAGCAAATTCGCACTCACCTTCCAAACAGCTGGGAAGGGATCTGTGCACCCACAATGCTAACAGGGAAAATAACAGTTTTAGCCCCATCAACATTATCAGGAGATAGGAAAAAGAGAGACATTGGCCAAAAATGGAAAACAGATGATAAGGTTTACATAGCATGGAATCAAGAACCGTTTGGTGCGCCCGATGACCATAAAGCCATAAGCGAGTCCTGGATAATTTCAGGGCAAATCGCAGGGTCAGTACCGTTTTACGGACAAATAATTAACGCGCAGTACCTCGCTCGTAACAGTAGGTGGATCAATTACATGTGGTACAACCAACAGCGGTTTATTAATTACACCATACGCGCGCTTGAGGGTGTGAGAGAACAACTGCATGCTGTATCTCTTATGGCTCTGCAAAATAGGTTTGTAATTGAAACACTCCTAGCCGAAGATCAGGGAGTATGCCAACAAATAGGTGAAGAATGCTGTTCAGTAATACCTATGCACACTGGAGAAGGAGGGAACCTTACAACGGCTTTGTCCAAACTCAAACTATTACGTGATGAACATGTGATTAATTCTAACTGGAACACCAAAACTGAACAATGGTGGGATTGGCTTAAAAATCTGTCATGGAGCAAGGTCCTGAGGGGTGTAGGGATAGTGGTAGCCTGTATCCTTTTGATTATATTAATAACAGCATGTTGCGTAGTGCCTGTTGCTAGCCTAGCGTTAAAACAGGTATCAAAAATAACCATTGGTCAATTTATGGTACAGGTCCAACAGCGCAGAGTTAGGTTGGAGGAAGAAAGCCAAATAGATCAAATGTCAATCTTACAATCAGACGATGCTATAGTCCAACCACAAGAGTGTGACCATTTGTATTCCAATATGGAAGAGCTCGACCAATGGTGGGCTTAGATTAATGGGTCAAAATGATGGATATCTCTGTGTATGACCAATGACTGCAAATCTAACTCTGAGTAATTGTTTGATAGAAAATCATGGACCAGGGAAACTACTGGAGGGACAACGTTGGCCTACCCCAGCAGCCCTTTGGCCAGCCGGTCCAGTCCCAGGCCATGCAGACCCAACCCCTACCAGCACCCCAGATAGATATCAGTCCGATCAGGCCCCAAACTGTATCCTTGACACCGGCTGTCTACCGCAACCTGCCGCCAGTGCGCAAAATAGAATACCCCACTTCTACATCTAGCTTTGCTCCCCAGGAAGATCCGCAGTTCTGGCCAATCCCCACATTTCCTAGTATAGGCCAATATCTGCCAGACATGAGTCAGAATAGCTATTACCAAACCCGAGCCCGAGCTCAGGGTTCTACGGGTCGGTTTACCCCAGTTCAGGGAGAATTCTTGCCACACACACCAGCACCTGTCGGTCCTGGTATAACGCCCCCAGTCCAGATAGAAGCAGTGTACGGTAGGCAGTCCTACACCGTTACAGGGAGAACCACATGGAGCGCTGGTGGCACCGGTTCAACCAGCCCGAGATCTGCACCAGGTCCATCAAGGATGGCCCCTTACCCGTCCCGTCTGGGCCAAAGAGAGACGGAGTCCATCCTGTACCAACTGCTGACTACGGAGGTCCCGACCGCTGGGGGCGGTTCAACTCAACAGAGAGATCGTAACTACACTGCACTGCAGGGAAGAGGGGGGGGGGACTTCAGGAAGACCCCAGCGCCATCTGAGACCCCAGCGCCATCTGAGACCCCAGCGCCATCTGAGACCCCAGCGCCATCTGAGACCCCAGCGCCAACTCAGACCCCTCCCTCTCCCATCTGGAGCCCCACAAGCCCCGTCACTTCACCAGTTCCCACAACTCCACACCACTCTGACACAGATGACGAATCTGAGTATGGGGTGCACACAGCACTTATGTCAGAAGGGGAAGTGGATATGGATGACTTTCCCGACACCTGGGAAGTCAGAGAGGCCTTGGCCGAGTTGCCAAAATCCAGGTTCGTCGAGTTCACTAGGAGGATCCCTGGTGAAGCAGGCAAGAAAAAGGTGCGTTATATGCGTGGCCGAGCGAAGGCACGTCAAAATTATCGAGCGCAGCCAGCCAGAGAGACTTACAAAGTGATTGAAGTCCTCAAAGAGCTCATCACCACGGTGAAGGGGGTCGAGGGGGGCTTTCAGTCAATGAAGGGGAGCTTTCAGTCAATGGAGGGGGGCTTTCAGTCAATGAAGGGGGACTTTCAGTCAATGAAGGGGGACGTTCAGTCACTCAAGGGGGACGTCCAGTCACTCAAGCGGGTCATCCAGACGAGAGATGGTCGGCTGAAGGGCAAAGTCGGCCCAATCTGAAAAGCATCACCCAGTAATGGGTAATTGTGGGACTATATTCATGTAACCTCACTACACCCCACTTCAGTATTCAATGTGTATTATAGCGTGGCCGTTCCACCACCACACATGAGTCAATTTTAGTGCACAATGTTTTTAAGTTGTTTACAATAAGTTTGTCAATCATTAAGTAAAACACTGCCAATGATGTTGTGCCTACTATAATACATGACATGCATTAAGAGCGTACTGTGATTGCCGTTAAGGCTGTTTGGTTTTACACTGTTTAAATCTTATATTCACACTGGAGGGTACAATGTAAGCACTGGAACTTCAGTTACTTTGTGGTTTATGAGGCTTCTCGCTGAAAGGTTGCCGTAGCTGTCTGGGGTTTCCGGGCAATGGTGGGTTCTTAGGAATCAAACCCGCGCGGCTCTGTCAGTGAAACGCTTGATGGTAAGGAGTGATTGTTTTTGGGCAATGGAGGATCATTAATCTGCCTAATGGCATTAAGTGTGGCCAGAAGGCGTGCTAGAATAAACCATTTTTTGCCTACAAAGTAACTGATGAGCATCTAAAAGTAAGCTATATCATATTAGTTTGTATCTTTGATATTTTGAGGCCAATACTATTACTATGTGATTGTTTTTAGACTATATGAATCATTGTGAATGAAGTTTTATCTGGCCTCTAGTTTGGTAACTCTTATACTTAACTTTTTATTATGTTTTTAATCATTCTGTTGTATGAATATTGATCTGTGACTCTATAGTCACAAAGGGGGGAAATGTCGTGTATTAATTTGCCTAACTAAGCTCGAACCTTTGTTCTAATCCAGATTATATTATGTGTCTATTCTTAAAAGTCAGTTTTAGGCCCGGCTAGCTCAGTCGGACAAAACAGTAGGCCAGTTCTGTAAGGGAGGGGGAGAGCAGTTGCTCCGTGGGAACGCAGCTGTGAGCAAAAGTAACATTAACCGTGATCAGTAATTGGCCAGCAGATAACGGATCAGGCTAAGAAACAACACTGCGTGAGAAAGCAGGTGTTCTCACATCAGATACGGTATATAAAGACCCCGTGAAACATCAGTCCGGGGTAGTATCTCTCGAGAGCTTACCGGTTTTAATTGTCTGTACAAATAAAGCCATTGCATTAAGTTCCGATTACCAGTGCCTTTTTGATTTGACTTCAACTTACTCAACTATTGAACAAAGACCATTTGAAGATAGTAACAAGATCAAAGGCGTCCTTAATCACGTCACCCTCTTGCAGAAGAGGTGCAACCAGGGACAGCTTTCAATATTGATGAAGATCAATATCAGTTCATTTGAACGCCAATTGGGTTTACACAGCTTCCCAAACACCTATCATCAGGTGTTGCGTAATCACCTACGCGAAATGTCTCCCATCACTTTCCACTTAAAGGGCAAGACTGCAAACATCCATGTAGTCAGTCGGTATGCACATGGCATGACTTTGGAGAGCGTTGGAAACAGAGAGGTTTCCTGTCAGCGTTTAGGGACGCCCATTAAGAAGGGAGAGTTGGTTAGGGAGCTCATGGAGGCCATAAGCCTGCCAAAAGGTGACAGTGATTAAGGTCAAAGGACACTCTCATGGAGTTTGAGTCGAGGTAACACTCAGCGGAGGCCTGTACCCCTCCCCCTCCTTCTCCAGTGGCAGTGACGACACGCACGGCCTCCACATCTCTCCCCTCCTCCTCTCAGCCCTCACCTCTCCCTTCCTCCTTGCCTCCCCATTTTTAGTTGAGCCGTCGCTCCGCGTCCTTAAGGCGGCCCTGATACAGACTGAAGGTTTCAAAGACCGGTATATCAGGGGGTCCTTGAAGGGGCGCAGACAACTTGACTTCCTCCTCAGTGCCTATCAGGAACTGACAGTAAACTAACTAAACAGGAAGTGCATGATGGGGCAGGAGGAGAGCCGATATGGGTAAAGAGAAGGTTTTGGGGCTTGATGTGCTGACACAAATTAATTCCTCCCTTCAGTTTCAACAAGGGAAGGTCAGATGGAATCTAAACCAGGTAACAAAACCTGATTTAGCAAATTTGCCAATCTGGGCAAAAGACAAAAAGACAAAGTGGATGATATTCTCTTGGCCAGTGCGACTGAGTCAGAGCACGAACAAGACCTCAAGGTCCTGTTGACACATCTTTATGAGCAGGGCCACAAGGCCAGTCTAGGAAAGCTCAGATTATGCAGGAACAGGTCATTTATTTAGGGCAGAGAATATCACAAACAGAGACATAGACATTTAAACAAAGCATAACAGACAGCTCGTGACAGAGATACCATACTAGCCATTTGTCCTCAGCTCAACCTGCACCCCCGTATCAGATTGATACTGTCACTGACTACAAGGTGATGCAGTTTAGAAACTGAGAGGGGGGGGGGGGGTATGGACTTGGATGGAAAATGGGGCAGATATGAACTCAGACGAGTGTGGCGACAAGGTCGGAAATTGGTAGCACCACAACGGTTACTCCCTTATCTGGCAACACAGATTCACTTCACTGTTCTTATCATCCTCAGAGCAGTGGACTCAGACTGAAAGGATGAACCATGTCATCAAGGGGAGACTCACAAAGTCATCAGGAGGGCGTGATTTGGCCCGACGCTTTGAGTCTCGTGCTTTGCTCCATTCGAGCAACACAATCAGGAGATGGGCCTTAGCCCTTTCGAGGTCATCTGTGGCAGGCGGATGTTCATCTCACTAGTGAGGGGTTGAGTGGTTACTGTGAGTAATTGAGCATGGCTGTGGCCAGGGCCCACAAACAGGTGCTGGCAGTATGGAGCGAAATCCCCGAGGGGGGACATGCTCTTATCCCAGGCCAGTATGTCATGATAAAGAAGTTTCAGGGGGAGACTTTAGAGGCAAAGTGGGATGGACCTTATCAGGTTGTGCTCATCACCCACGCAGCAGTTAAGGTAAAAGGGAAACCCAACTGGGTTCATGCCAGCCAATGCAAGGTGGTTGCACCACCAGAGACAGAGTAGACTGAGTACACCTCAAAGCAAACACACCCTTGTAGTACTGCATCAGATAAATTGAAGAGCCAACCACTCCAGACTTAAAAACATCGGGTAGAATAGCGTTCAGGCTTAGCACCCCAAAACTAGGGACAGCCGTGGCAGCTGTTGTTCGAGCAGAGTCCTTGAGCTAAAGATCCATACGTTTAGTGATGGGGGCCGACTCGGGATGAAGACGACAACTTAGAGAATTACGACGTAATGCTCTATACCTGTGCCCACTGCTCGGATGACTGTAGCGCTGCTAAAGGGACAGGAGAATGGGTGTTAAGACCACAGGCAGGCTTAGAACGGACCTTCTCGGAGGGTCACAGTCTGGAGTGGAAAGGGGGGTTTTTCTAGAAATTAATAATGCTAAAATTAAGAATGTTGTGAAACCATAATCTCTAGGTCTGGTCTGAATGAGAGAGTGAGTGAGAGATATATGCTGTTACGAACTGAGTATTGGAATACATGATACTGTCGCCGTTTCTTGTGTTTTCCTGTGTTCACAGGTGGAGTTGGAGAGAAGTCTGGGCTAACTGGGGACAAGCAGACCGCGGGTGCTGGAGCGGGCGGAGCCACAGTCACGTGGACACTTGAACTTTCACACCACACACCACATACAATAACCTTTTCATCCTACATTCATAGCTTGCTGGTCGGGGACAGGACGTCAATGCCAGCAGTTGTGAAGTGTGTGGGTTGTTGTTACACTGTGAATAAAAACTCCAGGTTGCACTTGAGATATACTCATTCAAACGGAGACAGGGGTATTGGGACGTGTATTTTGTTAAAAAGGTCATTTATTTCTGGGTCGGGGACACTCGGATCTGGAGTAATTTTCCTTTCACAGCAGAGATACACACAGCAATTAAAGATCATCTCTCAGGGAGAAGACACTTTGATTTCGAACTAACAGACTAGGTTTCAGGTTGCTATAATGAAGGCGGACATGTTTCACCATTGCGGATAATCAACTCCTGTTGCAGAATCAGATTGAACAGATCAGAGCCATGACTAATTCGCTACACATAGGCGAGGTGTCTCATTTCGCAGATCTGTTTTGTTGGTTGCAGGGCTATCCGCTCATATCTTTCTTACTGCAGCTAGCGACACGTGTTTACAGATCTTGCTGTATCCTTAGCAGGGCATGTTCTACCGCGACGTCACATTCGTCCGCCCGTAGACCAATGATGAGAGGCCCATTACCGACAGGGGTTATGTAATAATGTGTAAGGAGTATCTGTATGGATATTAGGTTCATACATGAAGTAACCTGATAGATGGTTATTTTGTTTTTTCTTTGAAAATTGTAATCCTACTAGAGGAAAACATGTTGTATTTTAGATTACAGTGTTTAATCCTTCACTGTTTATCTTAAGCACGTTTTTCTGTTCAGTTATTCTTTTTCTTTCTGCATAATGGCTGTTCAGGTTTAGGTTTTGGATGACAACATTTCTCTTGATCATTATGATTCTGCGTGTTCACGTATAATCTTAGGGGGGATTGTTGAATATTGGTGATTTTCAGAGAAATGCCTTTTAATATGATCCTGTTAGCTATTTCCTAATTATGATGATTGACCTCTGAGTATGGCTGTTCTGTTTGAGTTTTCGGTAAGAAGGGTCCCTCTTCCATAGACTTATGAGATAAAGACATCTCATGGCTGGTACACTCTGGGCAAACACCATTGTTGTGGTTAGAGATAAAGGCCTGGGCGCCGAAGCAAGGCCACAGCAGAGACCAGAGAAACAGTCTTATCGGAGAAGAGACGAGGGAGGGGGGGACACTCAAACCACATAAGAACGTTGCAACGAGACCAATGATTTGATTTGGGTTCAGACAGCATACAGAGAGGTCAACTGTCCATTAGGCATGCCATTGTCTTTTATATGTAAAACCTTCTGGAATAAATCGCTTTTGCTGAGGCTCAAATCCCGTGTTGGAGAGATTCATTTGAACACCTGACAAAGGAGAAACTGGACTGTGTGGTACATAGTAGAGATTGGGGGTCCGTCTTTTATCAGAAACAACAAAACACAACGCAGAGCTAATCAAGGACAATAATAAGAGACGAAGAGATTCATCACTATGCCACACATCGTTCTGCTTTTGCAAAGCTACTGTGAGACAACCCTCTCCACATGCAGACCCTGGTCAGACATGTCCCATATAATATCATGTCCGTGGCTGGTAATGAGTATAAAAAGGCATGCAATTCCAATGCGTAATGACACACAATGGCTATTTTAATTAGTCATACTGCTGTTCAATGCTATGGAGGATGAAGGAATTTGGAGAGATCGAGTCTTCAGGGTCTGGCGAGATCTACTGGCCAATGACGACGAGTGGCTTATGAGCCACTTCAGACTACCCAGGGCTGGACCTCTGTGCCACACTGGGCCTAGTGCTACAGAGACAAATCCACAAGATCTATGCCATGACTGTTCCACTGGAAGTCTTGACAACCCAGGGGTTTCTGGCAACCGGCACCTTCCAAAGGGAATTGGGTGATAGGTCAGGGATCTCCCAGCTTACCTTCATGCGCGTTTTGCCAGACATGTTAGGAGGTATAATAGGATTGACGCACCGCTACATGAAGTTTACTTACACGGTGGGTGAACAGGTGAACAAAGCCATGTTCATTTTGCTGCCCAGTTCAAAAAAGGGGAGGCAACTGTCAATTTGGCCAATAGGATCACATAAATTAGCATATTCATTTTGGATATGTCACCCAAATTACATATTCATTTTGGATATGTTAACATATCTGAATAAATGTTAAAAGAGCATGATGGCAAGCCGTTTTAACATTTATTGCACATTTTAATTAGAATTGCGACTAGTGGAAATTAGATTGTAGATATCTGCAATTAGAATTGAGACTAGTGGAAATTACATTGTAGATATCTGCAATTAGAATTGTAACATGCCAGAATAGAATATAGAATATCTGCAACTGACTTTGAATGGAAGTCAATGGGACATTTCCACTAGTGGAAATTACATTGTAGATATCTTGAATTAGAATTGCGACTAGTCGTAATTACATTGTAGATATCTTTGATAAGAATTGCAACTAGTCGAAATTACATTATGGATATGTCGGCTTGGAATTGTAAAGTGTCAGAATAGCATTGTAAAAGAGTAAATGTGTGTACATCCGATCCTGTTTCAGGCCAGGTGCTGGATCAATATGTACTGTAGAATGTCTTGAAGGTTGGGGGCATGTCAGTGCCATGTCTTATATTGGTGTGGAGAGGATACAAAAATCACAGAGGGCAGGAGATGTCGAGAAAACTCCTGCAAAGGGAATGTTACTGGATTTGGTACCTCAACACCATGTCACCAAATCGCCTCAATGAGGAGTTTGATATTAAGCCCATTCTTTGATATGGTGTTTGGCCTATTATTTTTTGGTCTCATATTTATTGTATATATTGTATGTATTGTATATTTTGCACAAAAAGCTGTCTCTGCATAGACTGTATTTGTATTATTGTCTTGAATATACATTATTGTCTACCTCCTTGTTGTAGGCCCAGGGATGAGTAGCCTACAAAAGGAAAGAACTACAAGAACCAGTTCTGCCTGGCTATGATGTCAGTTTTGATGTCACTGACTCTCAGCCAATCAACTGAGTGTATATATACCTGTCTGCCATTTGAATTTGTGAAGTTGCCTGATGAAGACCTGAGCGGTTGAAACGTTGTGTTTGTAGCCAATAAAAGAATCCTGGGAGCATTAATCCAGTGTGTGGCCCTTCCAACCAATAGAATTGTAGACATCTATTATACAAATAGCCTACCGCTATTGATTAAATGTTAAAACGGCTTGCCATACTATGACAGCTATATATATAAGACCCTCACTTGGTTAGACTGAAAATATGCTAAACTGCTGTATGTACTGTATGATACACAGAGACAAACTATTTTTATTTTAATTAATGCCTTGATGGAGTCAAATGGAAATCTAGCCAAGAGCTCTCAATGAGTCATTTCCTGTAGGTGCAGGGCCCTCGGTACATGGGGCTGTGGTTTAAATACAGGTTCCCTCCTGGTCCTGCCACCTAACCAAGATTGGGGCAAACGGTTTGAAAAGGCTCCAAGGCTCCATTGACCCGGCTCTGAGTTGAGCCCATTGACCCGGCTTTGAGGTGAGCCCAGAGTCCACATGTCACATCTACTTTGCAGCACACTGATGATGACACTGGGAATGAGGGAAGAACCGGATTTGTCACTGTCACTCAGCTCTGCAGCCATAGGTGGCTACACTGTATGGAGGGGATAGAGTGTGTGTGTGTGTGTTTGTGTTTGTGTGTGTGTGTGTGTGTGTGTGTGTGTGTGTGTGTGTGTGTTCCAGTATCACACTGTAGGATAAATTGGGTGAGAGCAGGGAGTTGCCGTTCACCTACTGTACAGAGAACGAGGTTGACATTCTGTTCTGTTCCTTCACATCACGCCAACACAGCATGTCAGTGCCGTAGCTGCTACTAACTGACAAACATTCACCTTAAACCTCTTACTGCCCAGTCAGTATCGGCACTCCTAATGGCACCACTAGCACAGAAACACCCACACAGCACTACTCCCTGCGCTCAAATGACACTCTCCTGCTGTCAGTTCCCAAGGTTCCCACTGAACTTGGAAAACAAGCCTTGTCTCTCTGGCCCTGCAGCCAGGAACCACCTGCAGACAGACTTGCAGCTAGAGGAGGCGTTAGAGGCTAAATCAGTTGGAGCCTGTAGCTGCTTTCCTTCCCGTCTCCTGTCGGTCTTTTTCCTTTTCAGGCATGTCACCAATTACTGTTATGTTGTGTTATATGCTTTATATGTTGTTTTGTGCTGTGTTGAAATCTTATTGTTGCTACTATGTTGTGTGTTATTGTGTTTTTAATGTTGCTTATGCTGTCTGAAATGTTATTACTGTTGTTGTTGTTGTTGCTGTACTAGATGTTATGCTGTGCAGTTGTCCTGGACGAGGCTCCTTCGTAAAATAAATGGTTAACCCTTTCAATACGACTGTCTCGCCGGCAAAAAGACAGCGTAGTACTGTTATTCGGATTACCATAATTCCTGAATGGTTTGCGCTATTTAAAAAATGTACCACTTCCTGAAAGCCGAGAAAGCGCTTTCTAGTAATATAGGTAAAACCCATATTCATAATTCATATTCAGAATGTTGGCACTGTACTTACTGTACTAAAAGTGGAAAAAAAACAGCCATTCCCCCATCCCACACCCCAACTGCCCCTCACACAGAGTACAGTACACTTTGTTTCATGGACAATTCTGCTGCAAAACCAAGGTGTCCCTTAAGGATGATCATAATTTCTACTGGTGCTCATCATTGGATAATATTGAATATCCATGAAGATATGTCTGATGGTATTTTTATATCTAAAATGTCTCTCAATATTTAAAACAAATGTTTTTCTTTTCATATAGTCTTCTGGTTGTCTGTTTAATTGATGACACTAGCAATGTGACACAAAAAAGATGAACTCAGTGACAGACGTCTGTCACTCAATGTGACATCAAAAAGGGTTGGACAGAATGTTTACAGAATGTTTACAGACACTCAGGCAATCTGTGACATCACAAGGGGTCCGAATGGGCAGGCAAATTGAATGGGCAGCCACAGCTTAGCTACTGTATCTGTAGACTGAGTCAGACAGAATTGTCAACTCGTTACACTCCGTTGAGATATTCAGTCTGACATTGCTTCCACTCTAACTGATTTCTATGGGTCGAAACGAGTCGAAACGAGAATGCCAAAAAAGATCTCTCCTTCGAATAAATTCCTTCAAAGCAGAGTGCTGTTCAGAACAGCCAGTGTTATTACTCCTCTTTGGGTCCGGTGCACAGCTTGACAAGGCTCGACTATAGCAACAACGGTGTTAGTCCCGCCGTTGGTACTGATTGGCTAATCGTTAGACCCCCGTGGCACTCATTGGAGCGATCATTTTTTTACTCTGAGAAACCGCCATTTCCTATGGCAACACCGGCCCAAGAATCAGTCAACTTTGGTGGACTGGGCGTATTCTAAGGTCTGGACCCATGCCAAGCTTTCTGACTAACATGCACATGAGCTAAAATACACTTCAGCTATGAATTGTGCAGGCACTCACTCATAGGCTTCAATTTGATTTAGTCTAAATCTTTCAATCACTACCCGCTCCACCTGCACTTGTTCAGTGGATTTCAGGAATGACACTAATGCAGTCTGTGACATCACAATCAGGGACTAGTGATTGAAAAAAAAAACTGTTTATAAGTGAATATGATATTCCTGCAGGTGAAGGTGACGTTCAACTACTCCAAGTAAAGTGCGTAAATGGTGTTTACACAGCTTGCATTCCTTCTGGTCACAATTGCATCTCTGGTCACAACATACACAATTCTCTACCTTGCCCTTGTGGAAAGCAATATGCCCTGTGACAGACGGTGTGTACATAACACCTTTCGCGCTCTCGCAAAAAATACCACCGTATTCGGTGGCTGTTGTGATGTCCCTCCCAGTGTCACTACACAGTAGTGTGATGTACTGTGGACCCAGGGCCAGTGTCCAGTCCAGGCCGCTGTGAGGGAGCAGCAGGTCCCTGTGTGGAGGCTGGGAGGGCCGGCCTGGGGAGTGACACCACACCAGAGGCTCCAGGCCCCGGGCGTTTCATTAGCACCTGACAGGCTGTCAGTCTCAGCCACACACGGTGGGAGGTCTGCTCAGAAACAAACAACACTATATTGTCAATATATGAGGTGTCTCTGAAATGGATACAACCAACTGACATTCAACATTCATACCCCCAGATAGACCATCTGGTGTGAGTGGGAGGGAAATCGTTGAGGGACTGCGTCGCCAACACAATGGATTGGTGTGTACAAATGATAACACATGAAATTCTGCAGTTCATTATGCAAACTCAATAAAATAACATTTCATGACATGAAAAATATGAGTTTCCCAGATATCGTGGTGGTCATCCTGTTGCTTTCCTCCTGTTCTGTGTTTCATATATACTTTCTGCTATTTCAGGATGTTCACAAACAGTAATGGCCAAGATGAACATGAGGGTGAGATGAGCTTTGGGAATACTGTCCTGTTGTCTTTTCTTCTAGGTAATTACAACAACTAGTGGAGAAGCCTGTGGTGCAATATGCATAGTTATGTGATGGCATAGCCCCTTTAAAGGAGTAGTAAAGGGAAAATGCATGTTTAGCCCTGTTTTAAGGTTACTTATGATCATATACAATGGTTCAGATCAAAACGTTGACAAAGCTAGCATTTTCAAGAAAGTTTATAATTGCTCTACCACTGTTTTGGTCATACAATGGATGTGGATGGGCATCTTGAAAAATCATTCAAAAACATGTTAAACTCTCGATTTCAAAGACAAGAAACTCACCTAGGTGTTCGTTGGCGTTCTGACATATAATTCGCCATAAAGTAAGATTGTAGTTCATCTGGAAAGGCTTTTTTAAATATTTAGCATAGAACTATTTAGTCGCAGCACATACGTGTGTAAACTTCCGCAAACTAGGTAGCCTAGCAACATAAACAATAACAATAGCTACCGTAAGTAGTTCCGCTTCCTGAATCCCCTCTGCGGATTGATCTACACATCTACGATGGTCGCTTCAATACAAGTCAATGGATTTCATAAAATAATCAATAAAACCCTACAGGATTCATACTTTGCAGCGAATTTGATGTCAGAACACCAACGGACACCAATTACACCCTCGGTGAGCTTTTTGTCTTTGAAATCGAGAGTTTAACATGTTTTTTAATGATTTTTCAAGATGCCCATCCACATCCATTGTATGACCAAAACGATGGTAGAGCAATTATCAACTTTCACTATCACTTTCTCAAAAATGCTAGCTTTGTCAACGTTTTGATCTGAACCATTGTATATGATCATAAGTAACCTTAAAACAGGGCTAAACATGCATTTTCCCTTTACTACTCCTTTAAGAGACTTCATACAGACATACTGTCTTGTTTAAAAGGCAAATATTAAATAGAGTACAACAGGTATGCATTGTTGCATTTGTTTTCCTACGCAGCTTCCCAAATCAAAACATGTTTGATGGCATTGCCCCTTTAAGAGACCTGAGACAGACAGACAGACAGACAGACAGACAGACAGACAGACAGACAGACAGACAGACAGACAGACATGAGAACTGCTCTAACTGCTAATACCACAAGTATCTATCTATCTATCTATCCATCTATCTATCTATCTATCTATCTATCTATCTATCTATCTATGTGGAAAATGCCTTGTTTTACGTCATTTCCAGGATGACATCACCAGAATGTCATCTCAACTACTTTTTTGTGATCTAAAACAACCAGTTCTATGGCCTGTTCGAGTCATTAAAAAGTTGTTGAGATGATGTCCTGGAAATTACGTTTCAAAAACCCAAACATATTGGCTGTGACCTGGCTTAGTCCTGAACGTCATCATGATGTAATTTGGCTTGCTGGGTGAATAGGGAAAAGAAGTACAACAATGCATGGCTGTTCTGTGTTAAATATTTGCCAAACTAAGACAGAGAACACAGAGGATGTGGAACTAAGCTTGGTTGATGGATGTGGCTGTCAAGCAGCCTACATTACTATTAAAATTTGTGATTGATGTGACAGTCATGGCTGCCATCAAAACGCTGTCGCACTCACAAGTGAGCACTAAATATGCTGGTGCACCCCTAGCCTAACGCCTTATCTTCTATCTTTATCAGAGCACCATCAGTTCAGAATAAAATCTAGATGAGATCAATCATATTCAAATGTGATATTTAGCTGACAAATGTCGACAGATTCCCCACGGCCAGAGAACAAAAGTCATGTTTGAGCACTTGACTGGCGGGCTCCACAGCGCCCCTGGTGGCCTGAGTGGGCTCTTAGGGCCAGCCAGCAAGCCAGACAAAAGTGATCCACCACATTCATACAGATGTCGCTCCTCAAATGTCCACCCCAAGTGTGGCGGCCACTAAGCTATTTTATATTTTTTTAATGAGGAGTTGCGTACCAACCACCAGGAGACATCGGTGAGCACGCCTGGCAAACTTCTGTAACAGTGGGCGTCATTCACCAACAAAGTTAAGAATTTCTTATGAAGCATTTCTTCTTAAACTTCACTTACACCGTTTCCAAGAAGATTCTGGCATTCACCAATGTTCTCACATGTGGGAACTAAGAATAGAATCTACGAACATGGAAGAGCAGTCTTAAGTAGGCTACGGACTATTAGTGAGAAAGACATGTTCATTTTAAGGGGGATCGTCTCATCATATACGTTAGAGTAACGTTAGTGGAATGAAATTGGTAGACTTCTATTTGATCGAGCGGTCATTAAAAATGATCAAATGTTAAGAAGTGGACATCATAGGAATCCCCTCGGCCTACAGAATCTAGTTTTCATTGTTTGTAGTAGAATGGTGTCATATAGCCTGGTGGTGTCTAGCTAGTGAATGTATCTAGAGGTAACAGTGTGCAACCGTGGAGATAATAACATGGGCACTATCATGTTTAGTCAGGGAGAAAGGACAATGACATTTGTCACAGTGGCATCGAGTGTGGATGGTCCAGGCTAGGCAGCTATATTTTAGATAGCATAGAGCCATCAACAGCCCTCGTTCTCTAGCCTGCCGACTTGCTCTTAGCTGAGCTCGTTTGCATATGAAAAAACGCTCAATCTGATCTTGTGGTCAACAGAGGGGTATAGAGACATGCTATAACGCTTATTCTGAGTGGTATTTTCAGCAAAAATTCTCTAAGACATGTTTTGGGGACCCCAAATCGATCTAAAGTCAGTTGGGTGTGGGACTGTTATGAAAACAGCTTTGATTACACTAATGAGTGGAGACATTTTATGAAATGTTAACAGTTCAGAATTACCTGTCCTACAGTCTTACAGGCACTGCACCGTTAAGGGGTGAGCACGAAAGATTCAATGAGCGACGTATACCAGCTACAACAAACTGAACTGTCCTGCATTACAAATAAGCATACTCTACACATTCCCAAGAGGAGAAACTCCCAATATTAGGTCACTTCACATCCATAGAGCCCATACAATTTAAACAAATGCCTTAGGACTAAACAAATAGTCTATAAATCACAATAGATTGAAGGAATACTATTGCATTGCTGAAAAGAATAGAACTATCTTTATAGCGACTACTCACAACAGGCTTTTACAAGGCGGTCAACAGAAAATATACTCTCCCATCCTCACCCCCCTCCAATCCCTACATATGCACAGGTAGCCTGATTATAACGATATCCTACTACCTCTCTAAACCTATGTGGCATGCAATACCCCAAGTGACAAATGGTGCGCAACACACAGCACACAACAACACACAACACAGCACACAACAACACACAGCACATGACAACACACAGCACACAACAACACACAACATACTACAGTATATACTTGGCTCCTACCATTTCATTTCAGTTGAACAAAGCACTTTCTGAACAAAGCACTTTCTGGTGCCAGCGGAACAGAACAGCCGTTGTTTACTACCAGGCAACAGGAGGGGAATGTCAGCATGGGATTATATAGATCTAGGGAGGATAATGGGCATATCTCATCTGGGGCTGGATGGTCCCTAAACATCCCACACAAGATAAGCAAACACGAATGGAGAGGATACAGAGAGAAAATGACACCAATCTACAGTATTCAGGCTGTGAAAAAATGGTGGATAGAGGATGGCAAACCTCATTGGTTCCTGTTTCAAAGGGAAGATTCAAAGGGACTTTTCTGACTTATTCCTCTCGGGGAATGACGTGATTTAACAACAATAGATGACTTCTCTCTTTTAATTTGGAGGAAAGCACTCTCTAAACCAAGTGACCCTTGTTCTGTTGCGACGACCACAAGTGAGATCACCTGTGACGCTAAACACTCCTTCAGCAAAGTACAAGAACAGAGGTCTCAGAGCTGCAGGTTTGTTACTCAGGAACAGACTCTGTTTGTAGCTCATTAAGCTTCTCCAACAACACAACAGCACTGTCTGTCCTTTCCTGACCTTTCTGACTGCATCCTCATTGGACAGCAGTCCCCAGTGTTCAGCAGGCCCTGCGGTATAGCAGCTGTGCTGGACTGTGACAGTCGCTGACCCAGGGAGCCGGCCACCAGCCTGACCTACTGAGGAGCCCCTGTCAGCCAGCTGTCTGCTGGGGAAGCCTTCCATGCTCACCTTACTGCAGGAGACAGCCACTCGGCAGAAGTCCCAAAATCAAGACAAACTTATTTTATATTCTCCTCAGTGTCTCTATGCAGCACCCTGGAGCAAACAAATGTTCTGTTGGCTGGGTTTCTGGGGGCCTCGATCGGCGTGAATGTCAAATCTTCCCCGCTCCAGCACCAGCCCCACAACCAACCCCCTCCCCTCCCTCCAGCTTCCCCCCTTAACTTAGTCCAAAAACACAGAAAGCAGACAGCAAACACCAATGCCGGTCAACGGTTGAGTGGCCAAATTTCAGGCCCCCCGCCATGGGGAGACCACTCAAAGCCTGTCAGACAGCACTTATTCTGCCATGACAGGCTAGGCATGCTAAATGCTGATGAGCTCCTCTGAAAAGGTCTCTCCACGGGGGACACAGTGCCAGGCACAACTTGCAGATATGCTCAGCAACCTTTTCTGCCTCTCCCTAGTGCCTCTCTCTCTCTCTCCCTCCTACCTTCTAACCAGGTCCAGCGGATGCTCCACTATCACCCGCAGACCACCCTGAGTCCGATAGAAATCCGTATCTGCTGTGGATGTCCAGTACAGCCACTAACCCTGTCCTCCTCCCTAGTGTCTCTCCCTCTTATACTCTAAACAGGTCCTGTGGACTCCCGCTGTCTCCTGCAGGCCACCCTGTAGCAGGTCCCGGAGAACCCCCCTCCTCAGCCAAAGTTTTTATTTATTTTTAATTAATTTTAATTTAAACCTTTATATATGCTCGAGAGGCACTGAGGTTGCCCTCATTTACAGTGACGACGAGCAAGCAATACACAAACAGTCCAAAGTCCACCTTTTGGCTCCTGGAAAGGCCACCTGCCTCGTCGTGAATAGCTCAATCCAGACTATGTGAAATAGCAACCACTCTGCCCAAGACGATTGTGATTGGTATAAAGAAATACAATACACCCCCCCTTATCCCCGGATGGTAATAAGTCCAGCCAGAGCTTTCTCCAGTGCTGGCACAGTGTAAACAAACTGTGAAGATAGGTCTGGCTATGTAGAAGTGAGGAGATACTATAGTTCTGGCTATGTGGAAATGTGGAGATAAGTCTGGCTATGCAGAAGTGTGGAGATAGGTCTTGCTATGTAGAAGTGTGGAGATTAGACAAGAGACTAGACAATATCAGACAAGAGCTGAAATACTGTGTCTGGGGTCAAATGGATGGAATTTTCATTTTTGGGGAGCCAATGGGATTTGCACAGGCTACACTAGCCAGATAGGAACTTAAGCACAGATAGGTAATTGAAATGATTATAATTGCATTTCAAACCTGGTCTGGGTCATACCTACTCAACAAATGCAGGCCATTGCCTTTGGCTACATCCACACTATAGTAATACGTTTTCATTTCATTCATCTCTTTCCACACAAGCGTTTTGTCTCCCATTTGGCTAAGGGGATTATGTTGATGGTTGTATGATGATGATGTTGATGGTTGTATCATGATGATGATGATGGTGATGATGGTTGTATCGTGATGATGTAGTAGAATAATGTGATGTATGGTGACAGGCAAGGTCACTCCTCATCCAATAGCTCCTCCTCAGAGGAAAAGACAGTGTGGTGGCTCGGTTGCATCTTCTTCAGCATCCTGGTAGTTATGATCCCTTGGTGGATCGTCTTCTGCTTCTTGGTCTGGGACGCGCCGGCACTGGCTCGCCTAAACCCACAAAGTCCTCTCAGCTACTTTGACAGCCGTCTGCGTGGTGAGTAGAACTTGGTACGGGCCGAGCCACCTGGGCGGGTTCCAGCTCTTCCGTCTGAGGTCACGGATCAGGACCCAATCCCCAGGCGTAAGATGATGGAATCTCTCTCTCCGGGTCAGGAATGGTTATTATCTCTCTGTTGAAAATATCTTTAGAACATTGTTAAGTGCAAGCCAATATTTTATCATTACTTAAGTCCTTTGGACCTCCCACCCAGGGCGCAGTACCGAGCTAGACCCCTTTCCGTCCAAGGCCCCACAGCCAGGCTCCCCTGGAATGAGAGCTCAGCTGCTTCCCGGTGTCTTCTTTTCAAAGCCCACCGATCACAGAAGCACTACTCACCTACCAAAGCATTTGCTTTTGGCTTGTAGTGGCCTGACTGTACATTGAGCCGAGCGCGGCAGCCATCTTGTGGTCTTACTGCCATCTGCAACCCGACCGGCCGGTGACCCAGTCGATAGCGATCCCAGACACCGTAGTAGTTACCAGCCACCCAGTTCGGAACCGACGGTCTGATCCCAATTCCACTTTGCTATGGATATTAGAACTTTGACCGTTTTCACCAGCCTTGCCTATTCACAGAGGTCGCTTATCATACCCCTCTGCTGAGGTGTGGACTGTTGTCCATGTACCACACTGTGCCAACCCCTTAACGGCGACACGATGCTGACTAAGTGGTACCAGAGCAGTAGGTTGATTCATACTTACGGGGTATAGATACGGGGGCCTTCAGTCTTCTTCCCAGCACTATACACACTCTTTAATTGCTAGCGTGCATACACAAATACTTTTACAGAACCACCTCGAGGCTTTTGGATAAAAGATAACCCAGATTTACACCGCTAGAAACGAAACAAGGCAAACTCCACTTACAAATCCAAACAGGATCCTTTCAAAATGCATCTGTGAGTTCAGGAGACCAGTGGAAGAACGGGGGAATAATCTCATCATGCGCTCTGGCACAAGAGAGAAGATTGGTTTTCCAAAAACCCACTAAGTATCCAGCATGTCTGCCGACCCATTCATCCACTCGAACCCGAAACAGCACAGGTAGTTCTCCCTTTTCACAGCCCCATCGGCAATTGTAGTAGAATAATTTGATGTAACTATCAAAGTAATCAAAAATAAGAAAAAGGTTTGCCGAGGTTCTTACCAACCGTTCAAAGACTGGTTCTTTATTCCAAAATACAGACAGTTGCAACTGGACTAAGGAAATGGAACACAAAGGGGCGAATTCACTAAAGGATTGCGCAGCTTTTAATCATGTGGGCTTATGTTATCATGTGTAGACTTGTGTGGGGCTGTTAAAACAATGCAGACCTTACTTTCACTTTCACATAGGCATTCTACATCCTTCAATTCTTGAAAACCACTTCTAATTCGGTTTTATAAAAATGTCTATTTTAAAGGAGACCTGAAGGGCATAAACACACAACTGAGACCCTAAGTGAGCCATCAATTGACAGCGCCACAGCAGCAGAGTAACAGAGGGTCCTGCTGGGTGTGGATATTGGATCAGGCCAAGGGTACAGGGATGAGATATGGAGGAGCATGTAATGAGGACAGGATATTTTCCAGGGCGCACGCTAGGCTACTGTCAACTGGAGTAGTGGCCGTAGTAGGCAGCGGGCAGCGACACAGTCAAACACTGGAAGACCTACTGCAGCTCTTTATAATCCATTCATTTAGACATTAATAAAACATCACCAGGGTTCCACTGCGCTTGGTCCTGCTAGTTTTGATGCGTTGTCATGGGGATCCCCTAGCGCTGTTGTCAAAATTAAAATGTTAAAATCCAAACATGTGTTAGGTACTTCGCTCCACTGCCTGGCATCCACTAACTCATTCTGGATGTACAGTACTGTATGCTAAAAGAAAGAAAGAAAGCCGCACACTCTAAGTCTCCTTGAGTATAAATACTTTAATGCACCATGTTGATCACCTACGCGTTCCGGCCTGTAGCCTTCGTCAGGGTGGTGTGATACTGTATGCTAACCAAGACTCAAGCATTAGGATGACTCCTGACTGAGCAAAGGCCAAATTGTGCTCATAGATAATCCATCAGAATAAACAATGAAAATAGAAGTAACATGGGTGGGGGACAACATGTTTACTGTTTACATCTGGCTCGTTCTATCTGAAAAAGTATGAATCCCTTGGGCTTTCCTCTGTGGAAAATGGATAGTTTTGTCACCCATGTACAGAAACTGATTCTTAACAATAGGTGTTCTACCCTATTTGTGACGGTTCCAGAAAATGTGGCGGTTATATGATGGAAGATGATAATACAATCTAGTAAGGTGAGTAATGAGGAGGAGTTGAAATTAGAGTTCTATACGATGCACCTCATTACATCTGGTCTCATTAATAAAAAGCCACAGCAAAGGAAGGAGAGAAGTTGGGTAGAGGAGAGGAGACTGATGATGAGAGGACACTGGGGTCCCTGGCCTGACTTCCTACAACCGGGTCAGGTCCCTCGGAGTGACGCCATGTTTCAGCATGTGCCAGAGCAAATCAGAGGCAGCAAACAATTCTTCTTCAGGAGTGGACAGGTGGAGACCGCCCATGGTGATGCCACCTGTGCTACCACATTGCGTTAATTAAATCTCATCAACAAAAGCCTCTTCTCCTCCTAAATGACTAATTTTCCCAGCTGCCTCAAGGGCTGCACTGAGTGAGTGGATACCTACAGGAGTGCATGGATTTCATTCTTAGCCGCTTGCTGTGACTCCTCTTACGCCCGGTACATTACTGTATTCCTCGCTCTCCTTCTCTCCGTCTTATCTTAACTGCTTCCCTCTCTCTTCACATTTTCCAAGTGCTCTGTTCATCTGGGACAACTTTCTCTCTTTCCCACCCCTCTCTCTTCTTCTCTCCTCCTCCTCCTCACCCTGTCCCCCAAACCCCTGCCATGCAGAAACACCCCCATTCTCTCTCAATTCTCATTGGTCTAAAGCTACAGTATCATAAAGGTGAACGTGCCCCCAACCAAGCTAACACAATCTGTTAAAAGTGCCTGAGAAAGCTCTCAGGTGCCGTCATGTCTTGTAGATGGCCAGGAACCAAATAACTAAAAGTCTCTCACGGCGACGCTTCTGCCCTGGCACCTGCAAAGGATGGAGGAAGAGAGACAGAGACAGAGACTTTTATTCAGATTAGATAAGAGCAGAGTGTTCTGAAGATCTATTCACACCTCACTTGGCTGAGGCTAGGTGTTTAACTATGGAGCAGTTTCAATACGGTTCCCCCTCACTCTGTCCTCTTTCTATTGTTCCTGTCCCTCCCTCCCTTTGTTTTTCTGTCTCATTACAGTCAGTCACAAAGCTTGAGTTACACACGCAGAACTCTCGCTTCATGGACGGCAAGCTCAGCTCTGGCAGACAGATAACAAATTCTCTCAGCAACAATTCCAGCCGACCGGCGAAGCCTGCTGTAGCAATTAGGAGGACAAACACAGCCCTCATGCCTCAGCGTCACGTTTGTACCCATCCAAGTTTTCCTCAAAACAAAAACAGCACAAAGGGAAAAAAAAGGGGGGGGGGGAAATCATCTCTGAGAAATGGCCAACCACACAGCCACTTCTGTCTCCAACATTTCTGGCTGAGCTACAAAGAAAATAAAGAGTCAGTGAGGAAGACAGCTCGATGAGACAACAAGGAAATCTAAACAAGGAAAGATAAGCTTCCTGATGTTAAACACTGAGCTTGGAGTTTAGTCTGAGCAGAAGCATTTGGCTGCTTCACAGTACAGCTTTCTTCAATCGTGGATGACTCCCTCCATCCCCTCACCCAAGATCACCTATCCTCCCCCCATCCCCCCACCCAAGATCACCTTTCCTCCCCCCATCCCCCCACCCAAGATCACCTACCCTCCCTCCATGCTCGCTGGGTCCACAGCAGATGTCTGTGGCTGAACTCATCAGAATTAGGTCTCTTGCTTCACCTGTATCAATCTACAGTGTCACCCATCCTTAATCTCTCTCTCTGCGTCTCTCCTAATGCCGTCTACCGAGGTCCGAACCTGACGCGCCAGATGGTTTGCATCGCATAACCATCTGGCATCTTTTGGCATCTTTGCTTCGCATAACCATCTGGGAACTCTCCGTTGGAAGCTATTTGGACAAGGGGCAGGCACTTTCAAAAGTACTTGGAAGGTGATTGGATGAACCATCACGGTCTGTCATGCACTACAGCATCTCCACTCCTCGCTGTTGTCACACCTACTGTAAACCCGCCCCAGCGTAACAGTTTATATTACAAATTCCTCAGAACCAACGCCAACTGGCGAGATCGTTTTCTGATCTGGCAGAAAACAAATCTCTATGGAGAGTATGCAGACTGATTTGCGATAGAAAGATAATGTGAGCTTGCGTGGTCAGGATGGTCTCACGAGGCTACCGAAGTCTCTGGTAAGCATTCTCGGTGCCTCTTCTACCTCTCAGTGACCTTGTGGTTAGAGTGTCCGCCCTGAGATTGGGAGGTTGGGAGTTCGACCCCTGGCCGAGTCAAACCAAAGATTATAAAAAATGGTACCCAATGCTTCCGTGCTTGGCACTCAGCATCAAGGGTTGGATTGGGGGTTGGTCCCTGCGACATACTAGCTTCATGTCCAGGAGGTGGACTTGTACATCAAGCTGCCCCATGCTAAGGAATCAAGAGATCGGTTCCTGTCCTATGGGCCAGTAGGCTCAAGAACCACTGGTTCTCAAGGGTAGTTACTTTTATTACTTATGCTTCTCTGTGTGTCTGTCAGTTCTAGGGAGTGATAGCAGGAGTGCAGGTCCATCTTTGCTTTCCCACCAGGGGGTTGTATGTACAGCATTGAGAAACAGAGTGTGTGGTTCACAAACAGCCCTGTCACTGCACCTCCTGTGGCTCCACACTGACACACACACACACACACGCACACACAGGGTCAACACTACTGTAGTCTCTCCTGCAGACGAGACAGGAATAACAAGGTACTGTCAACAAGGCTGGATCCTGGGACCCATGGAGGTTCGGGGTGATTGGGACACTGGACTGCCACGCAGAGATTCTCATCATACAGTGACCACCAAGCAGCTGTAAACTATACTGATAGATACTGTAGATAGACAGATAGATAGATAGATAGATAGATAGATAGATAGATAGATAGATAGATAGATAGATAGATAGATAGATAGATAGATTATAGACTATAGATGATCAAAGTCCTATAGTATGCAAATAAAAAGTCTTTAGATTCAGAAATGCAGGACAGAGTAAACATGAGCGATTAACACTGGTGGGCACTGGGCATGGATGTACAATGAGATGTTTTGAAGCCTTTCGCTTTGTTATTGGGCTGGCACAGTGGCACACTAGTTATCCATCCCAGGGTTGACAGCGGGCCAGGCAGGCAAGAACACCCGGCACAGCCCAAAACCCAGCCCTCCTAGTGAGTGGCCTTTTCATGTTTCTACTATAGACAACAATGCCACTTCATAGAAGACCTGTGTGATGAGTGGCATCAAGAGTCTGTGGTGCAAGAGGCAGGATGTTGAGGGGTCCCAGTAATGTTAAAAGATAGGTTAACTATTTTGGACTTTAGGGCCTATTCTCAGTCTGTCGTATGCACCTGACACGTAGAGTCTATCACTTCCCTGATCGCCTCAGTATTGAGCTAGCTACAGTTGTTCTACAGGCATATCCTCGGCTAGATAGATCCTCGTATCGTTCACTCCTTCAGTCACTTCCTCTGGAAAACAGAAGACAGAAGAAGGCTTGAGTTAGTCCTTAGACCAACTACAGTCCAAAGTGGTGAACTTATCCTTTAAGCATTCCCTCAGCTACAAGGAGCTACAGTTCCCCGAGACACAGCTAGCCGGTGTTTCTCCACTACAGTAAGTCCACTCCAGGTTGGGGTGCTCTGAGGCCTCAGCGGAGGATTCGTCACAAGGTTCTGTATGTACAGTACGCAAGGTGGATCCATACACGCGCAGCCAAGGTGGACCCCTTGGTGAATTTTTCACTGTTTACTCCATTAACTAGACATTGAATGAGAAAACAACACTACCTCTGTACTTGTTTTATTCCAGATCACAGGAACATAGTGGTTGATGATCAGCCCAGGGGCCTCATTTATCATTGAGGTACGCCTTCTTTTACACGGTCTTTTTCGCGATTTCAGGCGTACGCCATTTCCCCCCCCCACATTGCGATTTATCAAGCCGAAAGGGCGGAAATTTAGTCGCCTTTCTCCGCGCTTTTGTAGGACACCTCTCAAGTTGTCGTACCGATTTACACGGTGTTCTACGCCCTTTTTGAACACAGGGGGAACTGGCGACGCAGGTGGTGCGTCGGTGAATTACAATGTTTGACGGAGAGAATAAGAGCGACAGTTCATGAACGCACAAACATGTAGGCTAATAGCCCAATTCTGTTCCCCAAACTGAACCTATGCGCTGTCCCAAACCTTTCCGCGCTATATGTCACACACCTAATGCAGGCACTCCATCAAACGGCAATAATTGACCAATTAGATTGTCATTAATATGTGATCATGTGGACCTGTTTGCTCTTTGGTAAGCATATAAATGACAGTCCTCCTGTGCGTAATGCGAGCCTAAATGAATCCGGCGCTACTCGGCCTACTGGCCGAGATAGAACTCCAAAGAGGTGACGGCGATGGCGACTGCACCCACATAAGGGCACCATCAGTGAATGAATACGTCTATGTGAATCGCTAAAATGTGCACACTAGAAATACCCAAATCATATGTGACGCCGACATGCTCATCACAAGTGTAGTGGCACGGTGGCCTGGCTCCACGCATGACTCATTCATCCTGGCGCACAGCAGGGTAGGGGCTAGACTGGAGGCAGGCGCTGCGCGTGACGGCTGGCTTGTTGGTGTGTCCATGGCCAAGATATATTATTCTTTGTCTTATTTACTTTAATCTTTATTAGCATTTTCCATCCATACAACGACAATACAATAAAACATAAAAACTTACAATAACAGCTTATGGGTACTTCCATCCATGCAGCTTTTTTTTCTTACTCAAATATGACCATTTTAATATTAGTGGTATCATCACACTTCCTTCTATAATCCATCCATTTTTCCCATCTCCCTTCAAACTTTCCTTCCTGCATCCTCAATGCATAAATAAATCTCATAAATCTCCTCCACAACACCCACCACTGCTCCTTGGTTGAGGGTTCCACCTTATATCAAGCCCTCATTATTGTCTTTTTACTAGCAACCAATAGTACTTTCACTAGGTATCTGTCCCCTCCTTGTACATCATTCTGTTATGTTTGCCAAGATGTATATTCAAAGCTGATAAGAATGAGAACCAGTCAAGACCCCACCACAAAATGAGGACCCAAGCCCTCAGCCCCCTCCCCGTCATGAGGTTTACCAGCGGGGCCAAAGGGCCCACACTGAGGTCATGCGCCAGCTATGAAGACACAAACAAGTAAGGTTCACATTTCTACCATTTTATTGTCTGTTGGTGGGTGACTGTGTGAGGTGTGTGAGTGCGTTTGTGAGTGAATGTGTGAGGTCCGTGAGTGTGGTAGTGAGTGACTGTGTGAGGTCCTTGAGTGTGGTAGTGAGTGACAGTGTGAGGTCCGTGACAGCATGTGTGAGGGAATGAAGTGCAGTGAGGATGTCCTGTTGGCTCTGGTGGTGTAGCGTGGTGACCTCCACCAACTGCTGCACAACTGCCCCACAACTGCCCCAATCCCTTCTGCCATTTCCCTCTGGGCCTCTAGGGTCATGAGCCTCCAGCACAGCGTCTGATAGGAAGCCCAGCCCTCAGGGACCCTTGAGGCAGGGACGCTGGCAGCCGGAGGTGGAGGCGTGGGCGGTGGAGACGGAGGCGCTGGAGATGGCACTGGAGGTGGAGGCCGGTGCGCTGGAGGTGGAGGCACTGGAGGTCGTGGCGCTGGATGTAGAGGCTGCAACCGGCGGGGGCACGACCGTCAGGTCAAGGACCACTGCAGACTCCCCCTCCTCTGAGTCCCAACCCACGTCAGAGTCTGGAGAAACAATTTCAGTCATTTTCTTTGAGTTTGTCTGTTAACTTGATTATGCATTAAACATTTTATTGTGTAGCCATATTCAATTGATATGTTTTTCTGTTGGCAGCCAAATAAATGCTTAAGTGTGACGAAACGTACAGTAGGCTACCTAAAACTGTAGGAGCAATCAGACAAATGTAGGCTCGTACAAATAGCTTACCTTCCGAAGATGATTTTCTTTCCTCGCGTGGACCTCACCAACAAGCACATGCACCTCCGTCTCCGAAAAGTTTCTCTTCTTTCCGCGTTTTTCCATAAACGTCTTTGTCTGTCCTAATGCTCCACGCTATATTATGTCGGTTCCTTCCGGGGTATCCCCGTTGTGCGCTGTCATAGTTTTGACCATATATGGTTGAATTTGGGCGTGGAGAGGGCGGAACACGGGGCGCGTGCGCGTACGCTCTGTTCTCCGCCAGTCTCGGATTTCGGAGCGTACGACATTTTTGATAGATCCGAAAAGCGTGTAAATATTCTCGTCGTACGCTACATTTCGCATTTTCCGCGTTTTCGTCGTACGCCCTCTTTTACACCAGAATTTACACGCTCTTTGATAAATGAGGCCCCAGGCAGGAATGAAGGTCACATGGGAAAAGACAAAAGACACAACCCATACATTATCAATTTTGTTAGACTCACTGACATGAAAAGTAGACACTACCATTGCTTAAAAATATGTAAACTGTATAAACTTGTGATCATGGTCATGATTCTGAGCCCAGTTTCTTGAGTGAGAGGAGAACATACTTGCACGCTAGCCCTTCTCAGTCCTGTTGTCGCATTACGCTCACTCATGCCAGACAACAGTCCTTTCCCACGCCATTCACTTCGCCGTCAAAATAAATCGGTGTCGGCCTATTTAGGAGAGGCGCTCATATTTACAAGTGTCAGATAAACATGAAACTTCACTTACCTAAGCAAAAGGGTCTATTTAAACAAATGCTGGGTTTTGAAGCCTCGGTGCTACCATTAAATAACTTATTTAGACGCGTTCTCTCCGAGTGAAATTATTTTTCCGAGGTAGTCTTCTTCTGTGGTGGTGGCGGTTTATACAGATTTATACAATAGACAACTGACTCTGCACTACTGTACACTCTATCACTTGAATCAACACCTGACAAAACTTGAGCAATCGAACACCTTGTCTATACAATGGAGAACTCACTCTGCACTACTGTATACTACTGTACACTATACTTGACATGTTATGTAATTGCACTGCCTGTATCATGGACAGTCACAGCCATCCATGATCAGATACTGCTGTCTGGCCATGTCCAGTCCGGGTGGGGCTTGCACCTGAAGACCATCTTTGGGGGGGCTGGACATCAGCGTTGCACAGCAGCCGACACCTGACTGGTGTTGCATCACGGTGTTCTCTGGCCTCAACCACCAGGCATCCCAGCATCAAAGCTGCAACAGAACAGAAGGGAGAGTGCATTAAAATAGTGCATTAAAATATTGGCCACAAATAAAATACAACCATACCATGTCCATAAAATGGAATAGCTAATACATGACAATGATAATTACCTGAAGTGCTGGTAACTCTTAATGTTTGGGAGCTTTTTGAAATAGCTACTCAGATGCTGGTGCCAGTTGTAGCTTTCAACAACTGTGCCCTCCTCAAGTCCGACAAGCTGTGGGGTGTTGACTTTCTTCACAGGAGCGCTGTCTCTCACCACCCCAGCAATGTCAGTAAAAGTGTCCACTCTGGTCTTCTTATAGCGCTGCTTGATCAAGCACCAGTCAGGGGCAAACTTGGTGTGGCCTGCAATCAGGAAGTGTAGGTCCAGCTTCAGGTGAAGCTTGTGCATGGTCTGCCAAGCACAGTACCACAGCACAAAGTTGTTCTTGTTTCATCCACTGCAGTTGTCACAATGAAGGTCCACATGTGTTTCTCCAAGTCTCTAGTTGTTGAAGAAACGTAGTTGATGACTGCATTGCTGCTCTCGCCATCCCTTTGTCGATCAGGTAGTTCACTTGCTTTTATGGTACCTAAACATAAAAAAGCTCAATTAATGAACAGAAATACTGATCAGAAGCCATATTACAAGAAATTCCTAACTTGCAGATCCCATCATAATTGTAGGTTATGGGTTACGATTTGCTTAATACCTACTGGAAAAAAACATCCTCTCTTAATCCCTTCACTTTAAACTTAAGACAATAACATACATGCAGGGGTCAACATGAACTTTTTAGCTCACCAGCCAAATGTCTGGTAGATGAAAAATTGTACCCGCCAAACCTTTTTTCCCTCAGCCAAAAATAACATTTATATAAAGCCTTTTTTGTGTCGCGTAGACATACAGTACATTTAATCTGCATAATAACATGATATGGTGGTGAATAAAAACAGTGGTCAGAGCAGATTCCTGGTGCCACAGCACAGGTGGTGTTGTAGTCCTAACCCCAACTGAAAATATTGATCTAGTGATTAGTCAACTCATTGCTAAATCACAAACTACTAAGCTATCCCATAGGAATGAGCCTATAACCATACCAGCTGGGCAAGCTGACTTTGCTAGCTACCTAACCTAGCCCTAATGATATTGTCCTGCTCGATTGCTGTGCAACATATCAACTGACCAGTTGTTAAATGTATTTCACAACACTGGTTATTCTACTCCCGAGACAGTCCCAGTCAGCTGACGTTGCTTGCTGTGTGAATAGTTAAGCTATGTACGTTGTGAAGCAAGTGTGACAAGGACTAGCTAGCTTGTAGTAGCTAACCTTAGCTAAAGCACTTTGAGAGAAAGTGCACAGTATCTCCGACTCCCCGGGCATTGAGTTAGCTAGCTAGGTCTATTTTAACAAATGCTGGGTTTTGAAGCCTCGGCGCTACCATTAAATAACTTATTTAGACGCGTTCTGTCCGAGTGAAATTATAAATCAGAGTTCTTCTTCTGTGGTGGTGGCGGTGCTTTGAAGCTTCAACCCAGCATTTGTTAAAATAGACCCTTTTGCTTACAGTAGGTAAGTCTGGCATGAGCGAGCGGAATGCGACAACGGGACTGAGAAGGGCTACATTTCAACCAGACATTCCAGTGAAACCAGGTAGTCAAAATAACTTACCTGATATAAAATGGGCACTGCAAACACGGGCATTTCTGATGATGTACTCAGTCCAGTCCGTACGCTTCCTCTGCTACTGTTTCAAGAATGCCCACGCATACTTGTGCTGACTAGGCTGTAAAAGGGTCTATAATTAACAAATATGACCCACACTCGTTACATAACTATAACATCCAGTGACAAAATATGTCATGGTACCTTGGCATCTCCACACCAAGGATTAAACTCACAACCTTTGCAGTGATAGGCAGCGCACTATCCACTCGGCCACCGCTGACCTGGGAAATCTGTGGTCTTTTTGTTTTGATGTTCTGGGACCACTGCCTCTTGTGGTAGCAACATAGAACTGCAGGTCAACAACTGGCAGAGAAAGGGGCAGGGAGCGACAAATAGGATTCCCTCTTCATGGTGTGTCGGCTTACAGCCAACACATAAAAATAAAGCAAGCGGAAGTAGGAGGCGGGCTCTACAGGCTTGAGCCGGAAGAAGGGGTGGGCTTAAGGCAGTGAAGTAAATAGACACCAGGCTCTTCTCCCCGAGGAGAGACTGGTGACGCAAGGCTAGAACAACACAGAATATATGTGGCTGGTCTTCCTCTGATTGGACCACAGGACAGGGGGATGATTGGACACAGGTGGAGTTGATGATTAGTTGATTGACTGGACACAATGAGCACAATGACGAACACCTGGGGAAGACAGACAAGAACAGAACAGAAACAGAGGAGGCCGTAACAATCTGCTACCACAGATTTAGCATAGTGACCCTGACATGGGATCCTCCTGTAACAGCCCCAGGTCACAAGGTCCTCGAACCGTGGCCTGGAGCAATCTGCTGGGGACAACTTTAAAAAGAAGCTTTTTTCCAGACAAACTCAATGTCTGTGCTCTCACTATTTGCTCTTGTGGGGCAACCGTCCTCCCTCAGATGTCTGTCAGAGTGGGAGGGAAGCTGGAGGGAGCGGGGTTGTAGGGCGGGCAGAGCCAGAGAGAGCCAAAGCCTTTGAACTTGTAGAGAGGCTCTGTGTGTGTGTGTGTGTGTGTGTGTGTGTGTGTGTGTGTGTGTGTGTGTGTGTGTGTGTGTGTGGGGGGGGGTGGTACAATATGTGTCAGCTGCTCATACCCATATCTATGGCAACCATCGAAGGACCAACTCAAGCCCTCTCATGTCTTCTGTTTTTCCAGAGGAAGTGGCTGAAGGAGTGAAAGAGTGACTGAGGAGTGAACGACACGAGGACAGTGGACGATGCCGCGTTGCCACAGATCTCATCTTCTCACTGTTGTTTTTTGTAAATTCTAAGATACAGAATCACTGGACATTGTCCCACTCTGAAAAACACCATACACACTGTTCCTCTGTCTGCCCCCCTCCGGGGACACCCACAGCCCTCACTAGGGCGTCTGACCTTGGGAAAGGCTGCCTCTCCTGGAGCTTGGACATTAATGAGCTGAGATCATTATGTCAATTAACTTAACTTAGATCAGGACTTGGCTGTGGGTGACTGGTTGCAGAAGAACTGGGACCCTGTGTTAATTGCCGGCTTGGGAAAAAGAGGATGGGTGCAACAAAAGGTTTTTGAAGCAGAGCTGGGAAGAGTCATTCAGCTCTGGTTACATCCCATCAGGGAGCTGTGGTGGGTCTGCTATGGGCCGGGCACACATATACAATGAAGGCACAAAGCTATTGCTGGCCGGCTTTGGGTTCGTCAATGAGTTTGAGGAGAGGACTACAACCATATAGAAAAATGTGTGTGTGTGTGCGTGTGCGTGTGCGTGTGTGTGAGTGTGAGTGTGAGTGTGTGTGTGTGTGTGTGTGTGTGTGTGTGTGTGCACGCGTGTCTGCTCTGAATGCATCCTGTCACAGTGCAGAGAGGAAAACAGCTAATCTCTTCTTTGCATGAATCTAAACTTGGTACAGGAGTCCATTAAATGGGATCCTTGGGTGATAGGTTGGCTTTACTTCTAGGCTGCCGCACGGCCACTTCCATTTCTTTCAGGTAGAGCCAAGACAACCACAGAAAGACAAAGAGGGATTGAGGGATTTAAAGAGGGATTGAGTTTAACTGACACGACGTGTCATGCAAGACCGCTGAGAGGGAAGGAGATTGGGTATCAGGAAGACTGGTCACACAGAGAGACCCTGAGAGGGAAGGAGATTGGGTATCAGGAAGACTGGTCACACAGAGAGACCCTGAGAGGGAAGGAGATTGGGTATCAGGAAGACTGTTCACACAGAGAGACCCTGAGAGGGAAGGAGATTGGGTATCAGGAAGGAGAGAGAGAGAGAGAGAGAGAGAGAGAGAGAGAGAGAGATGGAAAACTGCCTCTGCTACTGACATAACAAGGCAGAGGGGTTCACATGCAGACCAGCGGGAGGTGTAAGCACCCTCAGAGGAAAACACATCCAGAAGGTTGATGGTGTTTTCACTGAGGCCTCATGGATGGTAGAACAAAGGGTCAGCTGTGGAGCTTCTTTCACATGCCTCGAGAAAAGGGACAGTTCATGAAGGACAGGCCTTAATGCTTGATCTCATGTTATGTGTGAACAAAAAAAGGATAGGGTGGCCTATTTACACGTAGAGGTCATTGTGCTCAATGGCCCTGTTTTACAGAGTAAACTTGATCTGTTACAGTGTGATAAAGCAAGGCCACATGTCCATACTGTATGTGCAGTGTTGACTACTAGTGGAAGTGGAACATACCTTTGTTATTAGACGATACCAGCCTCACTACAACATTACTTCAGAGTCCATTTGGAGAACTACAGTAGGAAGACAAAGGCACGGTTTCAAAGCTGATAGTACAGAAAACATGGAATGTTTAATTACAACAGACGAACAGATACTAATGTTACCCTCTTCACTGTAATTTCCCACAGGGATCAATAAAGTACCTACCCTACCTACCTAAACAATATTGAAATAATTTTGACAGTACATGTCATTACCACCATCTAGTGGTTTGAGTGATAAATCACAAAGGTACTGGATATTTGCTCATATGTAGTCTACTTTGGCAAATGTTTTCAACACACGCGCACACACGCGCATGCGCACACACACACGCATACACACACACACACACACACACACACACACGCACACCATCAAATCAGCATTGCACCCACAACAAGAGTATGTTCTTTAACGTTAGGGGTAAGTTTAGAACTGTACCTTTTTGGAGGGGTTCATCATAAAACACTCCTATACAAGTAAGCTTCAGTTGAACACAGCTTTTCTATGAAAGGTTGCCTACACACTTTGTATGGTCCATGTTTGAATTTGTAGGCAATAGAGTGACAAGGTCTGACTTCACTTTGAATGCTGAAAAGCATTGCTGGCATTGTGGAGTGTAGTACAAAATCCCTATGGGGAAAATGATTGGGATTTGCGATAAATGCTGAAAATAAGGTCCAGAGACTCCCAGAATACAGTATGTTTTGTTCTAAAAGTTAATTTACATCATTATAGTGACATGCTAACCAGCATATATGGTCAAGTATGTTTATTGTGCTGGTGCCATTGTATTATAGGCTACAGGGCGTAAAGGGTTAGATTCCATATAACTTTGGCTTTGTTTGATTAATTGATTCAACATTGTTTATAAGGTAGACTAGGTAGATACCATAAACAAAATTCTTCATTGCTGGGACCCACGGTGGAAATCACACGTCTTTAGATACCATACCATACCACTTTATTTGTAGAGCACATTTAAAAACAACAAAGGTGACCAAAGTGCTGTACAAGTCAAACAATAATAACACACAAAGAGCACATAGTAAAACATACACAGTATGTCACATGAAAAAGGACAAATCTCTTAGGCCATGTCAGGAAAACGGCAAAGAATATAAGTGTGTTTTGAGGCGTGATTTAAACACCTGCAGAGTGGGGGCCTGTCTAACATGCAGAAGCATGTTAGATGACACTCAAATACAATGAACCTCTGCTTTGTTAGGTAATGTAGGTAGGTAACAGGCCATTAAACAATATTCAGTTTCCGTCTCTCTCCCTCACGTCTTGTCCCCTACCCTCATGCGTCTCACCCTGACAGCAGTCTGAATGTTGTGTGTCATGTATGCAATAAACCTCAATATGGAAAGATTATGCCTCCTGATTCATGCCTTTTTCATGATCACCACAACTATATTCAATTTCTGCCAAGTCTACACAAAATTCTGCCACAAAAATCTATGCACTGCACTTTTAATGTTGGCTTGACATCACAAATTATCATTGTCTTTTGGCAAAATCCACAGTTGCAATTATTTGACTAACTAGCTAACATCATACTATTATAATACATGACTTATGTTTTATTATTTTCTTAGAAAAATAATTTGATTTAATTTGAAAGAAGCTAGCAGAAAGTTCAGAGGCTAGATCAGCTATAGGGAGGGAAAGTGAAAACAGGCGCCACTAGCGGATTTGTTTCTATCGGAGAGGAGTTTCAATGTAAACTCCCATAGACCGATTTTCTAATGATTACTACGAAGCCATTTCGGTGAAGTTATCAAAACAAAAACTTGTGAGTGTCTTTACAGTAATAACCTACTAACCGTGAGAATTTCAAACAGTATTTCGCCTTCTTTCAAATTTTCGAAAGTGCTCCATTCCTCCAGTCAAAGTCAATGGAATTTCAGAAAAATATTTTCATAATTCGGATTGTGATTGAAAATCATGGATGTATTAATAGAACTAGATACAGCCACTCCATTCACTGACCACTATCAAAAGTGAAGCCCTAGTGAACCGCGCCATCTTGGCAAATTTGTAGTCATTTGACTATTTCCGTGACTTTTGTACTTGCGCAGTTGTGCTTTTCTGGCCTTCTGGTGACTTTTGTACTTGCGCAGTTGTGCTTTTCTGGCCTACACGCGTCCACGAACAAGTTTATGTGAAATGTAGATGCATGTTCCCAGTTCTCCCCGCTTTGATTTAGCAATGAAAACCAGCTTGCATATTAACCTGTTTTTGTCAAATATATCCATTGGAATGGAGACATTATTTATTTTTTATCCAGGCATCTTAGTTTTAACAGGTTAATTATAGCTGAACATGTTTTGTTTGCTAGTAGATGGTATTCATTCCGTTCGCGATAACGTTATTGCAGCCAGGCTGAATTCCTCCAGGGAGCCAGTGACAGGCGAGTTGAAAAGCTTAACTCCCCGCCAGCAGGTGCTTTGGCCGCTGCTACCACATCTCAGATAACCCGCTGAGTTAGTGGCTGCTATTTCACATTTCACAAAACAGGTTAATATGCAAGCCGGTTTTCATTGCTAAATCAAAGCGGGGAACGCTTTTTTCAAAAGACGTGTCTATGAGAAATCCCATTAATTCTCTCGGCATTAGGAACGCTACCACTAGGGGGCGATGAGATTACTTTCCCTCCCTATTAGTACAATGGTGTGTCTGCTGGACCTTTAGTGCTACATTCACACAGTTCTCCTTCGGCTCTTCTCGGATTAACTCGGGCTTGGAAAAGGGGCGTCATTCCGTTCGCCTGTTATCGGATGATTCCGCGAGGGCGGTGCCAAGTAGGAGGAAATCGTGCGACCGACTGACCGGCTCTGGAAACCCAGACTCATCACCGGTAGTCTCATCCGTGCCTGCATCCTACTCATCGGCTTTGCTTCAGTCCCACCGGCTAAGCCCCTCTTGCAAACTCTAGCTGCAAAACCAACTAGCTGGCTACCTAAGTTAGCCAACATATATATGCATGCCCCAATTTACAAACAAAAAAACATCTGTAACGTTAGTGAAAGACTTCGAAAATCAACCCCATTATGGAGACGGAGATACACGTGCCAGTTGGGTCGCCGGTTATCAAAAAATTCCCGATTTTCGTGGACGAACACAACGTAACGGACGGAGCGATGAAGCTCATCAAGGAGCTCCGACCCGCCTGGGACACGGACCATATCAAAACCAAGGTAACGCGTTAGCCTAGCATGCTAGCATGGATGCTAGTTTGACAGCTTGGTCTAGCTGGCAAGGACGTGCTGCTAGTAGCCAGCGGCGTTAGCCATGATGTTAGCTAGCCGCTAACATGCTAGCTAGCTTAACCTAAGTAGCACAACGTACGCTAGCGTAGCCAAGGGCCGTTCTATTAATACATCCATGGCCGAACCCCTTCTCTGCCGTGTTGTACTGCTATGATACTGTGAGTTAGTTAGCTAGGTAAACCTACGTTCACCAGTTAGTATGTCAAGTTCAAGAGTCACGTTTGTCTAACTGGAATAGCTCTATAACTATTAACGTTAGCTAGGCTAGTGACACTGACCTCACATTTTGAGTATAAATTAAGTTTAGCTAGTAGATGCTAGCTAGCAGGATTAACGCTAGCTACTGTAGCCGTCATAAAGCCCCCACCCCCCCGACCTACTGTAGCTAGTCTACCAGTTTAGGATGCATCATGTGGTTCAGGGGATTGCAATGTTTTAGACTTTGATGTTTCACGTTTTCTCTCTCAACAGTCACGCTTTTGAGCAAAAGTTAACAATACATGAGGCTCTACCTCCCCAAACACCTTCCATTTTGATGTGGAGACAGCTGCTTCATACTGTTAGCCCACACCTGGCCTACTGTCTTGTGGTGTAATGTGTCATCCTGGCTGTTGATTAAGGAACCAGTTTCATGAAGGGAGTATGAATGGGAGATATGTTTTTAGATCTGGACCAATCAGGATCTTGATTCCTGTCTGATAACACGTAGTCTATTGCTCCATTCACAAACATGACATCACCCCGGCTAGAAGTTAATTATTAACAACTGACTCAACCAACAACCTGTGGATCATGGATGGGCACACATACACACACTGCGAGAATGTGTACAGCTCTACCTGTGGTTAGGATTGCCTACGGATAGTGAAAGGGGGTCTGCATTATTCATTCAAACTAAGAGGGTTAGGTGACTGTCCCATGACCAAGTGTAGCATCATGTGTTATGGCATCACCTGTCTCAAGAAAATATACAATATCATAGATGCTCGTAACACCTCCCGAGGCCTTCGCTGCCCTAGTTCTGGCCCACACCCTTTGCTCAAAATCAAGCCTGGTCTAATATAATTCATATTTTGTTTGCACTGTCTTTTGGATGTATTAGTGCGTTGTAGTCCTTGTACATCAATGTGTGTGTGTGGGTCAGTGTAGGACTTATCGCAGGACCCTGCGTCCCCTGCTTGCCCACTGCGCTGTCCCTCTGGTGAAAGCAGTAAGTGTTACTCTACAGGCCAGGAGAGCTTTTGACAACAACCATCCACCTAAACAAGCTTGGTTCCGCTGCCTTTGTCTTGGTTAGACATCTCCGCCACACACACACACACACACACAGACCAATACAATTGCACACCTGTCAAATGCCAGTAAGAAGGGCCGAGTGTAGGAGAGAGAGACCAACCGGTTTTGGAGAAGAATTTGTTTGTTAGGTAGAAAAAGAGGAAAGGAAACAGGAGGGCAGCGATGTTTCCAAGATCACCTGACTGGTCAAAGCACCTGGGCAGGAAGAGGAGGGGGGGGGTTTACTGTAAATATTCAGTGCCCAGTTCCCAAACATCCTGCCCAGGCCCCGAAAACAGCAGAGCCAGGCACTGTCAATACACACGTGCACGCACACACGCCGCACACACACACACAGACACATACCTCCCACTTGCTTATTGGGACAGAACCACAACATGATGCTCTACCTCCCCAAACACCTTCCATTTTGATGTGGAGACAGCTGCTTCACACTGTTAGCCCACACCTGGCCTACTGTCTTGGGGTGTAATGTGTCATCCTGGCTGTTCAGGAACCAGTTTCATGAAGGGAGTATGAATGGGAGAGAGGTTTTTAGATCTGGACCAATCAGGATCCTGATTCCTGTCTGATAACACGTAGTCTGTCTGTGCTCCATTCACAAACATGACATCACCCCGGCTAGAAGTTAATTATTACCTCAGTAGTGTCAGTGCTTATCTCACTTGACTAACACACACACACACACACCAGTGTTGTGTCACCTCCAACCACAAGAACGTGAGGTTCTGCCTCCCCAAACACCTTCCATTTTGACCTGGAGACAGCAGCTTCACACTGTTAGCTTAAACGTAGCCTACTGTCCTGTAGTGTCCTGTGTGTCATCCTGGCTGTTGATTCAGGAACCAGTTTGAGGAATCAGACAGGAATCAGGATCCTGATAACAAGTAGACCATTGCTTCATTCACACATATGATATCACCCAGGCTAGAAGTTCATTGTTATCTCAGTGTCAGAATCAGAATTTGTAATATAGCCATGCAGTTTTTCAACGTACTAGGAATTTGCTTTCAGTCATGGTGCATAACACGGAGACAGCATTGGACGGTGCAGGGACGAGACAGGGAAGTGTAAAGAGCAAGTACAAAATGCCAGTGCAAAAAAGGATAAGCTAAGAAAAAGAACAATATACAAAAAGTAGTGCAGTCAGTGTATACAGTGACTACGAGTGTAATGTGTATGTGAGTGTGTTTATGTGTGTGCGGCGTGTTGTGTGAGTGCAGCGCATCAGTGCTTATCTCTCTTGACTAATACACACACACAGACAGAGAGTAGAAAGGCAGAATGACCACAGGTTTTAGTGGTGAATTGTGCTCTGGGTAGGTGGGATAGATCATGTGGTCACATAAGTGTGTGTGTGTAGGGTCATGTCATGATGCCCGTGTGTCCGTCTTTATGGTCAGCCATGTGAGGTATGCCAACTATGCATGGGTGGGCGGCTGGGCCAGGCGGGGCGATAGCCAGAGAGGACCAGTGTGTATAGCCTAATAGTGCTAACTGCAGTGATATCTGCAGGGCCCACTTATCAAGGGAATTCACAGCAGAAATGGGGAATGTCAGTCATCTGGTCACATTTGTAATACATGACCCCTCGTGTATGGGGTGTTTTTGATGGGTAGGAATTTCACTGTCATTGAGTTGGTGGCTGTATAGAGGTCAGCCTAACCTTTGACACATTTCTCCAGTGTGTAAAGTAAACCAGAGTTCCTCTCGGAACCTTCTCATGGTCACCCTCCTAATAATGATGTGCGCTGTCTGACCAGAGCAGATCATATGACCCAGGGTACTGGACATAGTCCAGTAATAAGCCTAAGTACAAGGGCTGGACTGGACTACGGTAGGCCTAGGTGACGAGGCTCCCAGTTGCCCAGCCCTGACCGTCTGCAGTTACTGTACAAGAGATGTAGTCGGACTCAATGGATGTAGGTTTTGGGGATAAGCATTTGTTCATTACTGCCCAATCAGTGGCACTGATTCATGTGGTCGGCCAATCCAAACTAAGTGAAAAACAATAACCTAGCAACCGTTCAGCCAAAGACGATTGTGATTGGTTTCAAGAAATACAGCACCCTCCCCATTCGCAATTGGTAATGCGTCCAGCCAGACCTTTCTCCAGCACTGGCACAGCCTAAATAAAGTGTGGAGATCATTCTGGAGACTAGAAGATCAGATCATTGTTGCCGTTCACAGTCTATAGAATCTAGTGTTATGCTAATGTCTCACGTTGTTTGTCTCGCTCCCGCTCAGCTGTTCACTGATGGGACCACCAACAAGCTGGTGGGCTGCTACGTGGAGGACAGCCCAGAAGACGTGGTTCTGGTGCGGGTGTACGGCAACAAGACGGAGCTCATAGTGGACCGGGACAACGAGCTCAAGAGCTTCCAGGTAGGCTGCTGCTCGCCTGCCTTCGGGAAACCCAGAGCCCTCTTATACTTGGATAAGAGCCATTGTCATCTAACCTGTTTTCAGATGATGATGATGATGATGATTATTATTATTATTATTATGCCTAAATGGATTCATGTCAGACATAAAGCTATGGGGTCTCATAATAATATGGTCCCGTCTGTTTCATGTATTATCACTGTGTGTGTGTTAATGTGTGTTAATGTGTGTGCGCGCGCACGCATGCTCCCAGGTACTGCACGCTAACGGCTGCGCCCCGCGTCTCTACTGCACCTTCCAGAACGGCATCTGCTACGAGTTCATGCAGGGTGACGCCCTGGGAACCCAGGACGTCAGGGACCCCTTCCTGCTCAGGTAGGGACAGAAAACAGATCACCGTTAACAGCTCAGGCGTACTGGCCGCCACACTGTTTTGTGTTCCACTACACAAAAGCCCGCACGAACAGTTGGGTGAAATTGAACGCGCTCTACCTGCCTCTTGAGGTTGCGAGCGGTGGTGCCGCCGACGGCGTCGCCAGTGGCGTCAAGCGTGGAAAATTTCACACACATATAGGTCCTCACCATATGCCCTTAGCCCATTTCCTCTCATGATTTATGCTGAAACCCTTGTGAGAGCGAGGACAGGCAGGGGATCAGATAAGATTGACGTTGCGGAAGATTTCAGATGAGGCGCCCCCCTCAAGTCCCCCCTCTCAGATGAGATCATGGTATAGTCTGGGTGTCTACACCCCTCTCAGATGAGATCATGGTATAGTATGGGTGTCCACCCCTCTCAGATGAGATCATGGTATAGTCTGGGTATCTTCACCCCTCTCAGATGAGATCATGGTATAGTCTGGGTGTCTACACCCCTCTCAGGTGAGATCATGGTATAGTCTGGGTATCTTCACCCCTCTCAGGTGAGATCATGGTATAGTCTGGGTGTCGACACCCCTCTCAGGTGAGATCATGGTATAGTCTGGTTGGTTACACCCCTCTCAGGTGAGATCATGGTATAGTGTCGGTGTCTACACCCCTCTCAGGTGAGATCATGGTATAGTCTGGGTGGTTACACCCCTCTCAGGTGAGATCATGGTATAGTGTCGGTGTCTACACCCCTCTCAGGTGAGATCATGGTATAGTCTGGGTATCTTCACCCCTCTCAGGTGTCTTCACCCCTCCCAGGTGAGATCATGGTATAGTCTGGGTGTCTTCCTAGCCTGAAGGGGAGGTGTGTTCTATGTGTGCATAAGTACACACTGAGGTGTTTGCAGTAGACTACTAACCGTGCGTGTCAGTGTGTGTTCTTGTGTGTGTTGCGTGACCTCCATTTGGCCGTTCCCATCCTGCTCTCTCCAGAATATCATATTTTTCTAACCTTGAGCAACAGGGATAAACGTCACCCCTCCCTGATTCTGTACGGTTTCCGTGCTCTGAGGTTGCGGACGTGGCCGATGAAGACTTGTGTTAATGGCAACATGTGGAACAGTGTGCTCTGCTACCGATACACCAGCTGTGTGTGAGCTGAGTGAGAGGCTTAGGCTAGTAGGCCACCAGAAGTCAAACTAGGCTGGCGGGCTCCATTCAAATCAGACATGAAACGTCTAGTCATAGAGATGTCTTATGCTCTTTTGTGTGTGTTTTTGTGTGTTTGTGTGTGTTTGTGTGTGTGTGTGTGTGTGTGTGTGTGTGTGTGTGTGTGTGACGATCACCTCCCCTAGACTCATTTCCAGGGAGATGGCGCGCATCCACGCTATCCACGCCCACAACGGCTGTATCCCCAAGCCCAACCTGTGGATCAAGATGCGGACGTACTTCTCTCTGGTCGCCACCGAGTTCACGGAGCAAGCCTCCAACGCCAGGTGAGGAGAGAGACACACGACCAGCGCAGCGTGGCTACGTCAGTCTCAGAGGGGTTGGATGCCTTTCCTGGGAACGTACACACCAGTGCACACCAGGGCTTAAAAACGAAATTATTTTAAAATCGGTTCGCTCCGAGCAGAACCAGAATATTTAACGTTTCCGTTCTCGTGTTCCGCCACCAACACAGCGTTCCTGAACCGGTTAAGAACGAAAAATAACGTTCCGTTCACCGTTCAGGGGGTGTTAGCCTATTAAGACTCTATAGGACTACAGTATTTCTTGTACAAATATTTTCTTGTACTGTTGCTGCAAGCTATTTTATTCTGCGCCTGTAGGCCTGTTTGTTTTTATTTCATTTTATAATGTTTTATGTTATTTATAAATAATTAGTCACCTCATTCATTCATCTGCACAATCCCTATTGTTTATGCTGCGTTCCTTTTGTATGGGAGCTCCGGATTTGGCGCCTATACGCGTAATACGTAGCCTATCGTCTGACATCCGCGGTCTTTAATATTATAGTCATTTAACTTATGCTATTCAATGATCAGGGTTGCATGGCACATTGCCACTAAAGTGTGCTCATATTAATTAATGTAGCCTAATCATTTGGTTTGTGAAAGTCAAGACGTGACAGAAATCTGTGCAACAATAGGCTATGACTAGATTCCAAGAGGCGCGCTCGCTTTCACAGCCTAATTGCCGAGTTGAACTCTGAAGGAGGCAGACCATTAAATTCACAAAACATAGGTTTATGCATACTAGTATACATCCAAGCAACTGTACTCCGTGTTTTAAATAGCCAAACCATACTTGGAGCGAGATGCGCAACGAGTGAAAATTGTCTTCCGCTGAATGTTGGTTATAAAGATAGAGGAACTTTATTGCAGACACGCAGGTCCATATAAAACATTATATTTGCACAGTAAGCAGGTCCATATAAAACATTATATTTGCACAGTAGGCTATTATTTCTTTCACTTTATTATTTGCATCATTCTTTGTGGACCAATGTTGGAATTAATTTGCCTTCGAACGTTATTGCCCTCTCTGACATCCGCGGTCTTTATGTGAAATCTAGTTTTAGCCTACTGAAACATTACAGGCTATAGGCTAGCCTACTCTTCTTCAATTAAACATTAAAATAAATCACATTGATATCTTTGCTAAGTACTAAGCTGTAAGGACAGGCTGAACTACTGTTTTGCACAGGCAAACAAAGGCGAGTGTTTGACAGCCCTGCTCAACGCGTGCAAATTGGCTGCCGCTGAGTGGTTGGGAAACATCAAGAATAGTCATGCATCTTAACTTGCAGAGTTTGAGAAACATCCTCAATTTTTCTAAATAGCACTTGTTGTAGAAACTTGGGAATCCTGTTTTTAGACTAGTCATGTAATCGGTTACAAAACCACCGTCTAGTCATCAGTGAAAATAGTCGCTGCGCACATCCCTAGTCTGAACTAGGCTATGGTGTATTGTTGTAATATATAAATCTCTTCATTTCGCTAAGCAAGCATTTAAGATCCTGACTGTGAAATAACAGATTTAGGGGCCTAGGCTACATTACAGAAACAGGACAAGATGTAGGCTACAAATTTAATTAATTTAATTTAGCCTATTCGGCCATAAAAGGCTCGATCAGCTTCATTCTTTTTTACAATTATTTTTAAGTTATATAGGCCTACTACAAAGAACGAAAAAATAACGTTATTAACCGGTTTTAAAGATTTCAAATTAACGTTTCTGTTCTGGAACAATTAAAGACCATTTCGTTTTCGTTCCTGTTTCTGTTCCTCGTAAAATACCGTTCGTTTTCGGTTTTCGTTTCCGTTCCTTGAACCGGTTCGGAGCCTTGGTGCACACACACACACACACACACAGTCAGACAGTCTGTAGTTTCAGATTTGGCTCTGAACTCATGTTACTCAAGTACCTTTTTCTAACCTGGCCGCCAGGGATGTCACAGTGTGGATTTTTTCCGTCCAATCCATGACAACACCGGTATTACCGGTAACACCGTCTACAATAAGAGAGCGCTTGCTTTAAACTTTTAACGTTAGACCTTTGCCTTACATTGAACAGCACTGTTGTGGAATTGAATTTAGTGTTGCATGCCTCCACGGCTTGCCTGCAAATGCGCAATCAGCGTAAGTTAAGGTACAAAGCCTAATTTATGCTTCTTGAAAAGTGTCGCTCGACAAAAAAAAGGTGTCGCTTGACATGTTGCAGCCTTACGAGATAAGTTAGGCCATCTTTATAGGCCTACTTATAGGAAGGGGACAGGAGAGAGGAACAAGGGAGGAAGAAGGGCGGTCTCCGATCCCCTGCTTTGGTTTTGAAATCGGACTCTTTTTTTCACACACCACCACACCAAGAGATCAGTTCCACAGGAAACACTGCTACTATGCACAATGCCAGAAGTGGCCGCCTGCCCAAGCTGGTCTGTGTGGGCAGTTATTATCTCTATTCTAATGGCTGTTAGGTTAAGTCCACTGTCCTAGTGGTTATGTAAGTGTCATCGGAACCAAGACTGGATTAGGGAGGCGGAGGTATGCGCCCCACCAGCAGCTGTTTGCATACCGCCGTTTAGTCGTGAGGCTAGCTGTCCTGACACACACTCTCTCTCACACACACACACACACACACACCACCCAGGCTCATTCTCCTTGGCAACACATGAGTATAGTGCGTCACCCAGGGTTAGGGTTATGAAAGAAAAAAAAGAAGCAAATTGGCTTCCTTTGAACACACAATGATATACCGTTGGCTATGTCACCACGCAGACAAAGAAGGACACAGGGCATGGTTGATTTCCACCGAGAGAGAGACAGAGTCAGACAGCCTGACAGCTGTTAGTCTGCTGGGACCAGAGCAGCCTAAGGGCGTCTTGGGGACAGGGGGTGTGTGTTCAGGCCCTGGGGACGATCCTTTGGTCTCCTCCACCTCTCCTCACCTCAGCCTACCTCTGGATTACCCAGTAAGCCCATTACCACCTGAGTGGTCTCTGTGTCAGCCAATCAGATGCTGCGCTGCTGACACAATCACTCCCAAGCATTAACCCTTCTTCCCCTTTAGCCCAATGACACACACAGACGCACACACACACACACACACACACACTAGGGGGTGACAAGGGAGTGGATTTTTACTCCTGTCCCACTCCCATAAAAAAAAGAAAAAAAAAAGAATCTTTTCCCGGAAAAACAAGAATGACTCCCACTCCCGTACTGTTTTTTTTCCCTCTTTAATTTTTTTGTCTTTAAGCAAAGCAATGTTTTTTATTAGCCAAAAGGCTAGTTTACACCTGTAGTCCCTGGCAAAATGTTACAATGGCTTTTGATTTGATGTACTGGCCAACCTTTTCTTAGATTACTTTATGTTCTCATGCAGTTTTTTATTCAGTCACACCATTTGGCCAGTAAGCTAAGATGGCACTTGGCAGGAAAGAACAGTTCACACGTGGAAATGCACTTTCACAGTTTATATTGTAGCGCTGCATCATGGCTATCAGGAAAAGGACGAGTGAGACTGTAATCCTCTTAGAAACTCAACTGAGTCTGGTTTCATTGTCAGCCGCAGCCAACAGTAGAACGTAGAGTAATGTCAGAACACACTGTAGGCATAACTTATAAGATTCCCACTTCACACCCTAGCGTACAATATGTTACTATGAAGGAACAAAATGGCGTCCACATTTTCTGGGTTGTTAATTATGATTAACAATGATTCCCGCTCCTGCCTGCTCCCGTTTTCACTTTTTTTCCTGTCTCGTCCCAATCACGTGATGAATACACACACACACACACACACACACACCATTCCCTAGAGCAACAGAACCCCAGTGAGAGAGCCCTACTCTGTTGATGCAGAAAACAAAGACTGTTTACGTCCACACACTTTGACTATGGTTTGTAACACTCCCAGCTTTTCCTGTAACTCCAGGCCAACCTTTTATTTACTGGTATCAAAACAATGTTCAGAGTTGTCAAAACATTTGACAAATAAAGTTGTCAAAACATTTCACAGACTGGATACAGAGACATATGTGTGTCAGAAACAGCAGAACCTGTCCATCTATGTGCCTGTCCATACCTCCCTCATCCCCTTCTCTTCTTTCTGTCCACACCTCCCTCATCCCCCTCTTCTTTCTCTGTCCATACCTCCCTCATCCTCCTTTCCTCTCTCTGTCCATTCCTCCAACCCTATCTCCTCTCTCCTTTCTTCCCTCAACCCCCTCTCCTCTCTGTCCATTCCTCCATCCCTCTCTCCTCTCTGTCCATTCCTCCATCCCTCATCCCCCTCTCCTCTCTCTGTCCATTCCTCCATCCCTATCTCCTCTCTCCTTTCTTCCCTCAACCCCCTCTCCTCTGTCCATTCCTCCATCCCTCTCTCCTCTCTGTCCATTCCTCCATCCCTCTCTCCTCTCTCTCTCCGTCTGCCTCACTCGTCCCCCCCCGCCCCTGTGCAGGATCCGTCAGGAGGTGCCCAGCCAGGCGGTGCTGGAGCAGGAGATGGTGTGGATGAAGGAGCACCTCTCCACCCTGGGCTCCCCTGTGGTGCTCTGCCACAACGACCTGCTCTGCAAGAACATCATCCACAACAGCAAGGAGGGTGAGGCAACACATCCAGGGGCTCAAATATCTAATATGATCTAATAATATTCTATTTAAACGAATAAACACTTGACAAGCGCACGTTTTTGCCTCTGGCAAGGGAAGTCTATTTCCAGCGTCTGTTTTAAAGTAGAATCAATCAATCAAAGCTTTATTTGTATAGCGCATTTCATACCCAGAGGCAACACAATGCACTTTACAGAGAACAAGGGAGGTGGGCATACGACCCACTCTCTACATATTCCAGAGGGAAGAAGAAAAACAGTAATCACCCGGGGGCCAGATAAGTGAGCTGTAAAAATTCTTCCCTGACCCCTCTCAACAAGGCGATCGAGCAAGCTCCAGGAGTATGTTTGTCTACCGGCTAAGAACATTTATAAAGCCATACATTACATTAAATTACATTTCAGAGTAAGAGAGGCTAAAAAGCATCATAGGAGAGAGAACATTCTACGGACATGCTACGACATCCACAGCAGACACGGGGGTATCTATCGGACTCCGGGAGGTCTGCTGGTGACAGTGGGGCATCCACTGGACCTGGTTAGAAGATAGGAGGGAGAGAGAGAGGCACTAGGGAGAGGGAAGGCAGAACAGGGTAAGTAGCACATAGAGCCATACAGACCACACAGATATTGAAACAGGCAACCTGGGGCAAGCTCCTGGAATATATTTGTCTAATGGCTAAGAACATTTAAAGAACAATAAATTACATTAAATTAAATTTTCAGAGCAAGAAAGGCTAAGAGCATCAGGTCCAGGCCTAAGCCGGATGTGGACTGATGTGTGTCTGTGTGTACGTGTGTGTGTGTACTAAATACTACGATATCCACAGCTCCACAGCTGACACTGGACCTGATTAGAGGATAGGAGGGAGAGAGAGAGGCACTAGGGGAGGCAGAAAACGGTTAGTAGCACACTGAGCCATTGAAGCAACACAGCTATCAGAACAGAACAAGCCTGTTTCAGGATAACCAGCTTCTGTACACTACTTGATATACATACAGTGCATAGCAGGATAAATACCAATGTATACAGAGGATTCACAGGTAGGTTTGAGGCTGCCTTTCTGTGTCTCAAGGTCCTAGCTAGTGATTGTAGGCTAGGTCGAAAAGGTACGTCTTGAGGTCTCGCTTGAAGACCTCCGTTGTTTCGGCCCTTCTTAGGCACTCCGGTAGGGTGTTCCAGAGGTTGGGGGCATAGAAACTAAAAGCTGCCTCTCCCGTGTTTCTTGGTCCTGGCTTTTGGAACTGTTAAAAGTTCAGTACCTGAGGATCTGAGTGGTCTGTTGGGCATGTACTTAACAAGCATGTCTGAAATATATTCTGGTGAGTGACTGTGGAGAGATTTAAAGACTAGTAATAGTATTTTAAAGTCTATTCTAGAGTTGACTGGTAACCAGTGTAGTGATTTTAAGGCTGGAGTGATGTGTGCCCTTCGTCTAGTCTTAGTGAGGACTTGTGCTGCAGCATTCTGTATCATTTGTAGCTTAGAGATTGCTTTCTTTGGTAGGCCTGATAGTAGAGCATTGCAGTAGTCCAGCCTGCTTGTGATGAAAGCATGCATTAATCATTCGGTGTCAGCCTGAGAGAGAAAGGGTTGCACCTTGGCAATGTTCCTTAGGTGGTAAAAGGATGTCTTTGTAATAGTCTTGATGTGGTTTTCGAAATTAAGATCTGAGTCAAGTATGACACCTAGGTTTTTAGCCTGGCAATTGGTGTCAATTTCCAGAGTTTTTAAGTGTGCAGCTAGTTTCTCTCTCTCAGCTTTTTCTCCAATGATCAGTACTTCTGTTTTGTCCTGGTTTAGTTGGAGGAATTTATGTGACATCCATACATTTATATCTGTAATACACTTGACAAGGCAGTCAACCAAGCTGTAGTTACTGGGTGTTACGGAAATATAGAGTTGGGTAGAAGGAGAATGAAACATTTCACGATGGGACAGGGAAATAGGCCTAAAGGAAAGAATTGTGATTATCATTTTGTGAGTGCAAACTTTGTTATGACTCAGCAGCAAACTGTGAAAATGTTGGACAGACAGAAATAGATAGTTGTGGGTGAGAATTATATTGCAGATATAACCACCAACGGAAACTGCTGGGTTCGTTCTCATAACTTGAGTGATGTGTCTAAAAGTGCACAGATCATCAAAATACAGCCTACATGTGTCAGAAAGGCATTCTCTCTATTTCTTAAAATAGTCTAGACTCTTGACTCAAAGTGGCACATTGCGTTATATGTAGGCACATTGTGTTATTACAGTCAATGTAGTTTTTCTGCATGAGGTTAGCTACTCAATGCTGCAGGTTGAAGGAATAAGCAGTTCCATGGAGGTAGTCCTGCAGGTTGAAGGAATAAGCAGTTCCATGGAGGTAGTCCTGCAGGTTGAAGGAATAAGCAGTTTCATGGAGGTAGTCCTGCAGGTTGAAGGAATAAGCAGTTCCATGGAGGTAGTCCTGCAGGTTGAAGTCCGCTCCGTCATGCAGGCGCACCGTCCTCAACAGGCGCTCTTGACCGGCATGGTAACGGGGCCTCTTAGGCAGTGGCAAATGTCCAGCCTGAAACGGCGCCCTCTGGAGATCGGTGAGGTTCTGTTGCCTCTACAGGGCATCAGTGAACTTCTAGATGGTCAGATGTGCGGCGCCAACCAACCCAACGAAGCACGATGCCAGCCCTACACTGCATTATTCACCTTGGCAAGGTTGTTACCCAGTTGCATAACAACTGTCTCTAAATCTCTAAATTAACTGTGGTCACTATGGAGCATCTAATCCAGTTCTGTGTCATACCGACACATCGCATGATTTATGATTGTTCCTGAAGGAAACATCCGATGATTTTATGTGCCTGTAGGCCTATTTCTGACCCCGGAACCACATCTGGGTACCCTAAAGCAGTGCGCACAGCTCCATCCCAGATCAACAGGGATGTTTCCACCCAGTCACAACTAGAAATATTTTGAAAGACAAATAGACTGCTTGCTGTTGCTGTCACATTCACGTTCAGACTTCTGTTCCACTCCTTTTTAACCCTTTATTCGCTAGGAGAAAACACAAGAGGAACATTTTGGTAACCCAGAGCAACAAGAGCTGTGGAGTTGAATCTACACGATTCTCATGAAGCAGAATCTACACGGTTCTCATGAAGCAGAATCTACATGGTTCTCATGAAGCAGAATCTACACGGTTCTCATGAAGCAGAATCTACACGGTTCTCATGAAGCAAAATCTACACGGTTCTCATGACACGTTGAAATTAACCAGCAGACAGCGGCACCGGGCTGTGACCCATTCACTACCGGTCTGCTCGGAAAGTTTCAATTGCACATGCGCAAACTCTACAAAGCACAAATCATGCCCACAACGACAAGTTTTCATATATTATAATAGCCACTCATCATTTCACAGCACAAACAGCCACTTGCGTTTAGAATGACATAAACACGGAACATAATTTATAGCTCAGAGTGTGATTGTAGGATTGTCAAGCGCTCTCTTCTGACCGAGTCCCACACAGGCGCGCATGCAGCCTCTTTCTCCCGCTTACAAAGTTTCCTTGTTTCATATTATATGGTTTATATTAATAAATTAGGTCAAACATCCCCATTTTCATAACTTTGTGTTGGCCCGGCCGTAATTTTATTGCAGAAGGCACGCGTACCATTTCATTACATTTTCTAGCTGATAGAAAGAAGCCCAGATGAACAAAAAGGCTGTAGTGCATTCTTACACATTGAAATTATATATAGTTGCTGTAATCTCTTTTAATCGTATTTTGGTTCTGTTTATTTTAGATCAAGACCTTAAGTGAAATGAATTCTTGCATTTGCCATCACATTCATGTTATGTGTGTTGAATGTATTTAAATCATTTGGATGGATGTAGGCTATTAGGCCTGGAAATAGTCTGGTGCAAACATGGGTGTGAAAGACATACTACAGTACATACAGTACTGTACATAAAAAATCATTAATGATATCCTAATTAATAATTTGAATTATGTTATGATTAAAATATGTAATGGCAGTACATGCAACTTAAATGTATTTAAATAATTTGGATGGATGTAGGCTATTAGCAGGCCTACATAAAAAATACGAAATTATGTAAAAACTCAGGGCTTACGGTTCCCTGAAATCATAGAATGTCCTACATTCAATCAATCATATCAACAGTAGGCTACGCAGTCTTGCTTTGTATATAATTAGGCTTTGTGTAATTGACTGCTTTAAATTATGAGGAATTATGAGGCTGTCTTTAGACTGGTCATATTTGCTTATGACGTGGTATTTACATGCGTGATGATTGCATATAGGAATGGCGCAGCCTAGTCCATCACAACCTAGTCCATCACGACCTAGTCCATCACGACCTAGTCCATCACGACCTAGTCCATCACGACCTAGTCCATCACGACCTAGTCCATCACGACCTAGTCCATCGCGACCTAGTCCATCGCGGAAATAATTTTGTCACGGCAATAGCTTGGCGCAGCTCCAGAATGGCGCGGCTTTGGAGGGAGACCAGAATTCTTGTTATCGCCTCTCCTTACAATATCTTATCAGCACTAATCAATTCCTCATTTCAGTTCCCAGGTACACAACTAAACATTATAAGGTTCCCAATCTGGCAATTTACTATCTGTAGTCTACAGTAGCAGTCTATCAAGTTGATCCTTATCTACTTATTCCATCCAATCATGGATGACTGTGACCATAATATAGGCGGTGCAATTATTAAAATTCAAGTATACAGTTGCACAGAGTCTATTGTTATTGTCTATTGTAGAATAGGCAAGGTGTTGTTCAAGGAATCTTGATCACGAGGGCAGTCGCAGCATCACCCTCAGGCAGTGACGTTTGATTGGCTGTCTTGTGTTCTCCAGGTCATGTTCGGTTCATAGACTACGAATACTCCAGTTACAACTACCAGGCCTTCGACATCGGGAACCACTTCAACGAGTTTGCAGGTGAGGGGAAGCGCACAACAGTTTGAAAGTGTGTGGGTGTGCGCTGGTGTGCGACTGTGCTGGTGTGCGACTGTGCTGGTGTGGGTATTTATCTGGACTTGTACCTGAGTTTGTTTACATGTGCTGAGTGACCGATGATTGTGTGTGTGTGTGTGTGCGTGCGTGCGCACGTGTGTGTCAGGAATGAGTGAGCTGGACTACGGGCTGTACCCGAGCCGTGAGATGCAGCTGGAGTGGCTCTACATCTACCTGCAGGCCTACAAGCTCTTCACCAAGAAGGGAGAGGACGTCAGCCCTCGGGAGCTGGAGACGCTCTACGTCCAGGTCAACAAGTTTTCCCTGGTGAGGAACACACACACACAAACACACACATACACACACACACACATACATGCATACATACATACTCACAAACACACACACACACACACACATATACATACACACAAACACACACACACATACACACACACACAGACACATACATACATACATACACACTCACACATTCACTCGCACACAGCCCTATTGGGTGTATCTTGTGTTTCTGATCCTGCGTGACCACAGGTTTCTCTCCACACAGGCGTCTCACTTCTTCTGGGGCTTCTGGGCGCTCATTCAGGCCAAGTACTCCTCCATCGACTTTGACTTCCTAGGGTAAGAGTGACTTCCTAGGGTAAGAGTGACTTCCTAGGGTAAGAGTGGTGTATCTGGTAGATTGGCCTGCCTGCCAGGTGTCTGCATGGGTAAATTCATCTGGAAGTGTGGGTTAAACAGGCAGTGGGAAATTGTAACCCAAGCTCTCGCTTTCTCTCTGCTATTTAAGTTACCTGCCAGGTCACCACACCCACCCACCCACACACACACACACACACACACACACACACACACACACACACATCAGACAGAGTCGGGGGGATGGGTGTTGAGTGTCCGTAACTTATTCAGTCAAGGAGGTTTAAGGATTCAAGGAGGTTGATTTTGTCATGACGAGGTACAAGTATCGTGTGTTGGGGCTAAATAACTGAGCAGCAATCGGTAATAAAGACGCACACCCGCGTTTAGTATACAAAGCCAAATCATTTTAAGCCTTTATTTGCAATTCAAAAGGAGATTGTTACCTCCTTTCTCAAGTCAGCACAGTCTCAGCATCTGTGAGGGATGTTTAGGTCCATCATGATCATACCGCCTCTATAAAGGTATTTTATATTTTTAAGCGAGCGCCTTGGAACCTTTTTTTGATATCTGTGAGGGATACTTCAGTCTTAACACGTTGTTCTCAGAGCCTGGCTTTGTTGTAGGATGGGCTGGGCTGGTCTCTGTCTGTGACCTTTACTCTGCACCTGCCGGCGCCAAGCTCAGGAGACCCCTGTGTGAGGCTGCTCAGGGGACCCCTGTGTGAGGCTGCTCAGGAGACCCCTGTGTGAGGCTGCTCAGGGGACCCCTGTGTGAGGCTGCTCAGGAGACCCCTGTGTGAGGCTGCTCAGGAGACCCCTGTGTGAGGCTGCTCAGGAGACCCCTGTGTGAGGCTGCTCAGGAGACCCCTGTGTGAGGCTGCTCAGTGGACCCCTGTGTGAGGCTGCTCAGGAGACCCCTGTGTGAGGCTGCTCAGTGGACCCCTGAGTGAGGCTGCTCAGTGGACCCCTGTGTGAGGCTGCTCAGTGGACCCCTGTGTGAGGCTGCTCAGTGGACCCCTGAGTGAGGCTGCTCAGGAGACCCCTGTGTGAGGCTGCTCAGGAGACCCCTGTGTGAGGCTGCTCAGGGGACCCCTGTGTGAGGCTGCTCAGGGGACCCCTGTGTGAGGCTGCTCAGGGGACCTGGCAGTGAACCCTTAGTGGGAGAGGCTTCTAGCTAGAACCCTCCATTCTCTTCAGTCCAGAGAAGCAATACTAAGTATGCCAAAGGTTATAGTCATGACATACAGTATAGCAACGGTTATCGGTGTTTACAATGAGCCGCTCTGTCCAGCAGTGAGGACAGGCAGTAAGTACCTCCATCACAGCTGCCAGACAGTAGGCAGTTTATCACAGCCCATGGGGCCGTCTCAGCTATTGTTCAGCCCGCTGCTGGATATAAAGACCTTTCATCCGGCCATAATAGGTGTAGAACTGACCCTCCTATCTCTCTCGCTCTCTCTCTCTCTCTTTCTCGCTCTCTCTCTCTCTCTTTCTCTCTGTCTTTCTATCTCTCTCGCTCTCTTTCTCTCTCGCTCTCTTTCTCTCTCTCTCTCTCTCTCTCTATCTCTCATCACGCTCTCTCTGTTCGCCCTCCTGTAGGTATGCCGTGCTGCGCTTTAACCAGTACTTCAAGACCAAGCCTGCGGTGATGGCCCTGCAGATCCCAGAATGAGAGGACGAGAGAGAGGAGAGAAGAGGAGAGAGAGGGTCCCTTCACTGGTACTCTGACCAGGGGAGCAGATGCACTTTCAGCTGAACGGAGCTGGGGGGTTGAGGGGGGGGGGGGGGGGGGGGGGGTTGGGGGTGGGGGGGGGGTTTGGACTCTTGGGGGGCGGGACTCTTGGGGGGTCTGGGCTGGACCACAACATGTCGACCAAACTCCACTCCCCTCCCCCCCCCCTGTAATTATCGTATCATTCCTATTCAACTTGGTCCACCTCGTCTCATGACTCAAGCTCCCAGGGGTTGCGAGGCTGTTGGGGGTTGGGGGGGAGGGGGGGGGGGGGGGGTCTGTGTACTGAGGACACAGACCCAGAAGAGGGGCTAGCCGGGGAGGGATGTGGTCAGTTCAGTTCAGTATGAGCGCATAGGCTATTTGAAGGCCATTACCTTAATGACCAGCATCAGCTTAATACACGTAGCCCTCTGCCTGATACTGGCTCTGACTGGCTGGGAGGAGGCGGAGGGGCGCCTGTAGAAGGACTGTGTTAAAAGCCTGGAGATCTCTCGTCCGAGCGGCCGTCAGGACCGTCTGGCCCCCGCTGTGACCCTCCGCCCGCGTTCCGCCTGCTTAGCTTTTATGGTCTCCGTGACTCGCTCTGTTAAACTTTCCACTCCTCACGCAGACCGCCTGGAAAATCACGACCTCGATCACCGCGACCTCAGTCGCTCCCCTGTCTACCCCCTCCTCCTCCTCCTCTCCCTGTCATCGGTCACCTTCTCTCGCTTTCTCTGACCTCCCTACCTCCTCTCATCTCCTCTCCTCCCTACCTCCTCCTCTCATCTCCTCTCCTCCCTACCTCTTCCTGTCCTCTCCTCCCTACCTCCTCCTCTCCTCTCCTCCCTACCTCCTCCTGTCCTCTTTTCCCTACCTCCTCCTCTCATCTCCTCTCCTCCCTACCTCCTCCTCTCCTCTCATAGTTGGCTTCTCCTCCACCCCTCCCTCCTCTGTCCAGTCAGTCTTATATAATCAGTTGTATAATCTGTATGATGATGATGATGATGATGAATCTGTATCTCCAGGTTAGAGCCAACCAAGCCTTCAAAAGGAGAAGGAATCCGTAATCCCATTGTTATTGTTCAGAGGAAGTGAGGTCAGACATTCCTCTCTGGTATTGCTCTTCTGCTGCCCTCCCTGTTTCTCTTCTTACCAGTACACAGTGATCTGGCACCAGGCTAGGCCTCACCTCAGAGGAGGGAGGACAGGGGCCACGTCGGCCCGGGATCCGGGGGAGAATGTCCTCCAGTCCCCCTTCCCTCCATAGAGGCAACGCTGTAGTTCCCCCCGGGGGCCTGCAGGGGGAAACCTCGAGCCCTCACCCCTTCCTCTGGCGGTCCTGTTACCGCCAGGATGAATAATTCACCAGGGCGCGGACCTGGTTATGATGCCTCCATGGCATGGACACACAGAGGAGGGGGGGTGGGGGGGGAGTCATCAATCATTCAGCATTGCAGGACCACACACACACACACACACACACAGCCGTTCCACCCCCCAGTCCGACCAGTGGCCAGTAGACATGATTTGAGGGCTGATACCAGTGCTCCAACGAAAAGATTCATATGAAGTTCTGACTTACTGTAGATGTACTGTACATATGTGCACGTGTCCTCTGAATGTGTCCTTCCCGGCCCAGAGTCCCACCGTCTACTCTCCCCATGTCCTGTTACTTCTGTGACGTGAAACCGGATAGGTGAGGGTAAATTCTCTGTCCTGGGTTTTCAAGATGGCGGGGAAACACCTGATTGGGACGGTTGTCATTCACCTCAGCTGACTGTGGGAGAGAGGAGTTGAATACTAACGAATGAAGTAAATACGTTGACTATACTGTGTGTACCGAAGCACTCCTGGATCGCGTGCATCACGCACGTCGAGTGCCCCAAATACCTCTGAGGTACCCCACCACTGCGGTACCCCACCACTGCGGTACCCCACCTCTGAGGTACCCCACCACTGAGGTACCCCACCACTGAGGTACCCCACCACTGCGGTACCCCACCACTGCGGTACCCCACCTCTGAGGTACCCCACCACTGAGGTACCCCACCACTGAGGTACCCCACCACTGCGGCGCGCAGTGAGTGAGATGTGAAACGGCGACACCATCCCCCCGAATGGTGCGCGGCGTTTAGCTGATTTGATTTGGTTGCTGGCCGTTCCGAAACGGCCACAGATTTAATTGGAAATGTCAGAATTTGATTGTGCAAGCACTTGATTTACTCCAGAGTTTGGGGAAGTTTACGCTTGAAATCATATTAGCTTTGTGTTTAGTAGGTGATATTCCTTTATTCCTTAATGGATTGACCAAATTACCAAGCTTGTTTTCTGAAAGCACAACTTAGTTACTGTAGATGACGTTAGAATGATATGCTACAGAATGGAAGATACATACTCTCTACTGCAGTAGAGAAGCAGTGGAGAAGTAGGCTGCTCATCTTGATCTGGATGGCTAGGGTTACATTATTTGGAATAAGAGTAGTATGGCAGGCCTTTGACCTGGTGTTAGCAGAGTTAGGGAGAACAGCTTTTGATTCCCCTTATTATTGAGGGTGCCCAAGAAAGCGCTGCACTGAGCGTCCAAAGACATTCTACGAAGTAAGAGTCCCTGTTTTAAAGACTGATATGTTGATGAAAGAACTCGAGTGTGCACTAGTGTGGGATGTCATTTGATTTGTGTTCTAATCATTATTCTTATTGCAGATGAGCCCTGTGAATATTCTGTTCTGTGCTATGAAAGGCTTCAGTCCCGATGTTGTTATTGTTTAGAGTAGACACATTTTAAGCAATTTTGAAAAGAAGTATTTATTTCGTATATCTGTCATTGCATTTCTCTCTACATTTTCTGTGTTGTTTTTCTATAAACATGCATTACCAAAATTGTTAGCTTCATAAGGCCTGCATTTGGCATCGAGTTCATTTCAGATTGATTTTTCTGCGTGTGTGAATGTACTAAACTGACGTAACTTGAAAGACACACTGTACAGATAACTTGACCTTTTTTCTTTCTATGTCTATATTTACTTTTTGTACATGCTTTTGACTGATTTGAATTTTACTTAAGTGTTTATTATAAACCGTTAACAGGGCCCAATATTTCAAAGTGTGTGTGTGCTGGCATGAAGACAAGATCTTGAGGGTAGAGCTGTAAACACAGAGAGGCCAGCGGAGATTGTAAATACTGTAAGAAATACTGTGAAATCAGACTGTACAGTGATCCTTCGCACTGCTGTGGGATTGGCCAGGAGAGTAATTTAACATTTGTCAGTAAATATTTCCAATATTAAAACAAATGTCTGGGAAAAAGCTGTGTTAAAGCCTTATGTTTACATTGCCTAGTCACCATCTTAAACTACTGTATTAACATGGAATTAGATTATGAACGTGGAATTAGATTGAATTAGCAGCGATTACATACTGTCAATGATGCATGTGGTCTGACTACACATTCAACGCTACATTACGGCCCCTCTACCCCCTTATCCTCTCCCCCTTACCCTCTACCCCCTTACCCTCTACCCCCTACCCTCTACCCCAGACTGTTGTTGCAAAAGAGAAGTCTTCAGTCCAACCCCCCTCCTTTCGGTTTGACCAAAGTAGAACACAATGGATTAGCAATACGCAGGGCTACAAGCAATCACCCTCTGGGTTCTGAAATGCCCCCCCATCTCTCTCTCACACACACACACCTGTCTGTGTGTCTTACAGCTGAACCGTCTCTCTGGCCCTGAGATTAGGAAGGCCAGACAGGGAAACCCACTACTGAGGATATCCTCTTCTACTGAACACCCCCCCCCCCCCCCCCCAACTTCCTCACACACACACCGAGACATCCTCACACACAGATATACACATACACACACTGAGACATCCTCACACAGATACACGCATACACACACTGAGACATCCTCACACACAAACTGCAGCATCCTGTAGGTGAAGACATCCTCTGAGCTGATTTGTGAGTGACTTCTTACGGGGGCCAGTTTGTGTCCTGTACTGTATAATTTTATTTTTTTGTACTTTTTCTCAGAAAAGGTTCTGTTTCTGTGAAACCCTAAATGGCTGAACATCCCATATTAACAGGACTGTTAACATAGATGGAACTGAAGCAGAAAGTTGCCATGGTAACCTCCGCTGGGAGTCTTGTGGCACAGAACAAACTAATTACTGGACGGCCGTCCCAGAGGGCGCGCAAACACACACACACACACACACACACACACACAGAGGGACGGGATCACGACAGCCTCAGAGGGATTTGATCACGCAAATGTGATTTCAGATGAGCAGGCAGAAGTGTAATGTTTTCATGCAAGATATAAATGTATAAATAACTCGGTACAAAACTTAATACAACTAAATTATTTTTATTCATTTTTCAAAAACAAACCACAAAACTTGGAAAACATACAGAAAATGTACACCTTTAAATTACACAGGCTCTTATAAACAAAATAAACTATCTATATTTACATCAGCAGTGGTGACAACAGGCGACGGCCGTTCACCTCCTCAGGGTGTCTTAACGGAGTAAGATCATGAACATATCCTCTGATTTACAGCTGCAGTATCTGTCTCTGTGCACACGCCTGGCAACATTTAAACACTTCACACAACACAGGACTGCCTCTAACCTCTGTCTCCGTCATGGTGAATCTCTGGTCAGTCTGGTCCTAGGACTGTGCTGGACGGTAATGTTGACCTCGGGCATCACAGGAGCGTGAAGACAACATGCTTACACCCCAACACTGACCTACGACCTCCGATACCCCGACCAGGAGCACGCCATCGAGGGTGCGCCCTAGCAATCTGAACTGGCCGCTGGGTTTTCTCTCCATCTGGCCTGGTGTGACAACATGGACGCTGGAACGTGACAGAGGAGTCACTTTCAAATGTCCAGTTCAGTTGTGTGTCGGATATTGTAGACAGGCGGGTGAGACAAGGATGAGACTTTAGACTATTGAGATGCAGCCCAACATTTACACAGAAACAGCTGCGTTCAGGATAGAGGCTATGATACATATGTTCAGTACAACCTTAAACAAACACACAAATTGAACACACACAGAAACAAGCAAGTATATATATATACCTGCCATTCAAATGAAATGGGATTGATAGACTTTGATAGACGCACACATACATCCATACAGCATGTGCACAGCTAGAATATGGGTTGGAGTAGAGAGGATTCCTAAAACGTTTCTTCACAATAGATTTAAACTTGCTATAAGCACTACAGGACACTGAGTCATACCCCTGTGACCTGATCAGGAACAAATTAAAACCTGCTGATCAAGTGCAAAAAGATGAATAGGCAAGTTGTGAGACATTGAGGGCACCTGCATGGTCTAAAGAGGATTCCTCTCTCTGTCTGAGCCTGGGGTGTGGACACAGACTCCATTGTGCTCACATATTCTTTTGTTCACGTTCTGTTTTCAGGACAGGAAATGAAGAGAGAGAGGTCACTTTACACAGTCTTGGATGCTGTGAAAACGATTTGTCTGATTAAATTAAGTGCATTTTTAATAGAGTGGATGAAAGGGGGTTAAAAATAAAAGCTCAGTGGAAGTGAGATGAGTCACACAACAACTGGCTCTCAACTTTCTCAGAAGGTTCACATTGTATCCATTGAAAGGGGGGGGGGGCTATGGGATATATGTTCAGTGTAAGAAAAGAAAAAAAACTAAGTGTTTTTTTATTTTTTATTATTGAGCTGATCTCTACTGTTCCTGTACTTTTTCCACTGCCGAAAGCCCAAATGTCTCCCACGGGGACTAGTATCTTATCTTATTTTATTTCACTGAATGAATTGCAGGGTATTTTGAGGTGCAGTACCCAGCGTGAACAGCAGGGGGCAGCCAATGACCACAGAGCTCAGATCACCCCCTTACCTCTAATACAGTGTCTTTACTCTGTCCCTACATTTGAAATCGAATGTGAGCTCGTGAGATCAGGCTGGTGACGCCAGGCTAACAGCCAAGTTCCATAAGTAAGTTAGTTTCTTGACTCATGTAAAATAACAGATTTTCTTTGTTAAAGATCCTGTGTAAATACAAAGTGTGGTATTTCTGTGTTGTACAGTGAAAAAGGAGAATGTGAGGGATGAACAGATTCCTGTACCTTCATACAAACAGCTGAGATGACATACTTTTGGAGGAACTGCGCCTCAACAGATAGGGCCTGTGTGTGTGTGTAAGACAGAGAGAGAGAGAGAGAGAGAGAGAAAGAGAGAGAAAGAGTGTGATTGTCAGGTGAATGGATTGTATTGTATGTAGGATTGTATTAATTTACATGGGAGGGATGTGAACTCTCAGTGTCAAAGGGTCAGGGGATCTCTGACACACCAGTGATGACATCACTACCGAGACTACCGCCGGCCTGCTCATAGGACACGGTTCTCTCCGCTGGCTCTCCACCTCTCTCTCCTCAACCACTCTTCCTTCCTCTCATCCCTCTCTCCCTCAGTCCGTCAGCAGCACCAGCTCTCCCTCGCTCCTCTCTCCTCCCTCACTCTCCTCTCCCTCACTGTACAGCGGCCTCTCCCTCTCCCTGGGAAGCGGGGTGGGCGTGGCCTGTCCCTCTGGCCTGCGAGGAGGCGGGACTTGGGGCAGGTAGTGCTCCAGTAGCACGGGGTGAAACGGCACGGTTGCCATGGAGACCGACCCGCCGCCTGGGTATTGGCCGTCACCGGGGGTATAGTGCATCTGCTGAGGCTCTGTTTGGCTGAAAAGACGGGAAACACCGGGACTTAAAACAGACGCACAATTCATGAGCAATCCCTGCCGTCTACCCTTACAGTTTGGTATTCAGCATCATAATAAGGTTATTTACAATCACATACAACGGTCCATATAAACATTTTGACAAATGTGTGCACTCTGGAGACATTAGTGCTCATTGCTCATGTCACAGGTAAGTCAAAGCTAACCAATATAATTGGATCTCCATGGGCATATGCCTAACCCAATGGCGTGTTTTCCACCTCTCCTTGAGATTGAATAGCATCCCACTCTATTGTTCCATCCATGTACAGAGCTGGCTAACATTCTTTATGACGCGGCTCTCTGAAATACTCGATTCTGATTGGACAATCGTCACATTCTAGGGTCAAGTATTTCTCAATAATTAACCGAAGTTAGGGGCAACGGAGCAATAATGACCGCTGCTAGGGGCAACACTGTTCAACCGTTATTATCTAGCTAATTCGCTGACAAAAGAAAAAGTGTACACTGTTACTAGGCTACTTACTACCATGGATGACATTGCTTAAATTTCACTTCAATGGAAACCAAAAGAAAAACATAGCTATTTAAAGGAGTGGTAAAGGGAAAATGCATGTTTAGGTTACTCATAAGGTTACTTATGATCATATACAATGGTTCAGATCAAAACGTTGACAAAACTAGCACTTTTGAGAAAGTCTGATAATTGCTCTACCACCGTTTTGGTCATACAATGGATGTGGGTGGGCACCTTGAAAAATCATTCAAAAAACATGTGGAACTCTCAATTTCAAAGACAAGGGCTAAACATGCATTTTCCCTTTACTACTCCTTTAATGTTGCAATGTTGATACAGAGCCAAGCAGCAGCGTTGATGGTTGATAGCGTAGCTGAAGCCAACCATTCAACCGTTGCTTTATTTTTTGCGTTATAGCTACAAACAAAAGAAATATCAATCAAATATATTCTAATCAATATTTAGTCTCTATTCAGTCTTAGGGAGAGGGGGGAAACACAGGTCAGTGCAGTAGTCGTACTGAGCTGGTACGTTTCTGTAGAGAAAGAGCACAAAGGAATTGGACACTCAGGTTAGACCGTGTCCAGTGTGTGTTATCTGTGTGTGTGATTGTGTGTGTGTGTGTGTGTTACCTGTGTGTGTACGCTCCTCTCTGCTCCTGTCTCCTGCTCTTCATCATGGCCTTGTACTCGCCCACGCGCAGTCTCCGCCCCTCCACGATGCAGGTGCGTTTGGGGCGGGGCTTGTACTTGTAGTCAGGGTAACGCTCCAAGTGCTGGCGGCTCAGACGGGCCTGCTCCTCGTAGTATGGCTGCTTCTCCTGGTTGGACATGGACTTCCACCTGGAGCCTACAGAGACACTTGAGAGCTTAGAGACATGGACTTCCACCTGGAGCCTGCAGAGAC
>NC_140240.1:8094065-8161565 GCF_949987555.1 Borostomias antarcticus
CAGGCACACATGCACACACACCCACACACAGGCACACACACACACATTCTATGAGAGAAACCCAACTGTACCTCAAATAGTACTGTTAAACACGCACACGCATATGCACGCACACACACACACACACACACACACACACACACACACACACACACACACACACACACACACACACACACACACACACACACACACACACACATTGCACTCATGCAGAGTACCTCTCACTGTCAGACAGGTGAGGGTGTGTATGAATTTGGGTTCTGCATGACATAACGTATCTTTTACGCCCCTGTTGAGTTTGGTTCCTGTCTGTTGTCAGGTTCTTAAACTCTTTTGTTTTGTTAAGCTGCCTTGTTTGAGAGATGCCCGTTCTCTACTTCTCTACAAACCAGAAATGCAAACAGAGCATAACTCTCCCCCCCCCGCCCCCGACACACACACCCACATGTGCGCACACATACACCATTTGTGGTGACTGGGTGTGGTGTTGTATTAGCAAAGTTGCTCACTGTCTCAGATACCATAAATACTCAGCTAGCGGCAGATATTACCCTAGGTTCAAATGTTCCCCTATGTAGAATGGACCACAATACTACTAGTGAAACTATTGCTTTGGTCGGCTCTAACTAACTAACTACCTACCCACCCACCCACCTACCTACCTACCTACCTACCTACCTACCTACCTACCTACCTAACAAAGTAACTAACTAAATAACTAACTACCTACCCACCTACCTACCTAACTAACAAAGTAACTAACTAACTAACTAGCTACCTAATGACCTACCTAACTACCTACCTAACTAACTAACTAACTAACTAACTAATTAACTAACTAACTAACTCTAATTAGTGTGTTTGAAGGACTTGACTTGTGTGACATACTTGTTACTTGTGTGACATTAAAGACAGATATGAACATAGTGTCTGTGTGAGAGGACACTGTTACAGTACCGGTCGGTAGGAGCCGCCGGGCCGTTTCCCTGGGTTGGCGTGAGGGCTGGGCAGCAGCTGCATGGGGTAGTCCACGGCTACACCAGGAGAGGAGAGGAGGGGGCAGGACACAGATCCTCATTAGGGACCATCACAGGGTTCAGGTCAGCGGCCACCAACGCCTCATTAGCGACACAGATTTAGCCTAGAGCCCTACTCTAACTCATTCTACTGAGTAGAAACACAACCTCAGCCGCGAGGGACGTTCAACGACAATATGCGCAGGCTTAATCATCATCTGCAATGCCATTGTTGAAGCCTTGCATTCAGTGCCTCAGGGCTGCACTCAGGGGCAACCTTGTGTTCTTTTACCATTCATACCTGAGAGACTGCAAGGCCAATCCTGTTTTGTGACATTGTGAGCCGAGTTGAACCTGAATATGCAGTGTGTGTGTGTGTGTGTGTGTGTGTGTGTGTATGCATGCTTGTGTTTGTGCGTGTGTGAAAGAGGGAGCTGTACACACAAGAAATCACCCTATTGTCCACTTGTAGATTTGTGCTACAGTGAAGCTATCTTTTCCCTCAGCAGACCTTGAGTTGAATTGTACTGTCTACATCTGTCCTTAAAGGTGTCATGGTCCAAAGCAGGGCAGAGATGCTCCTTAGATGAGAATCAGTTTGGGGGTGGGGGAGGGGTAGCAGTAACTCACCTGGCTTGCATGGGATTGGCTGCAACGGCAAGGTCACCTGGGGGTCGGCAGAGATGGCGAGGGACTGGGCGTTGGGGTGGAAGGCGGGGATCATCACATAGGGCATGTTCACCTGCTGAGGTCAGGGGCAGAGGTCACACTCAGCCCGTACCCACAGTACACTATAGTCACGGCATACACCTCCATTCAGCTCATACCTAGTACACTACAGTCACTGCACATACTTTCACACACGTCATACCTACAGTACACTAAGTACACTATAGACACTCCACATACTTCCATTCCCAGATGCATGGTGATGTTTCAGTAGACAGCAGAGCGCGTCTTACCTGGATCTGTTGCTGAAGCAGGTTAATTTTGTGCTGTTGTTGGATCAGCTGCTGCTGCTGTTTGGCGATCTGCAAGAGAAAAACAACACATATAAACACACACACACACACACACCAATGCACACACACACACATACACACACACACAAATCAATGCACACACACACACACACACACACACACACACACACTGGTTGGGTTGCTTAGATCCTGTTCTTTATTAAATGTCTTGTTATTTCTTTGGTTGTGTGTGTGGTCTGCGTTTTCTGCCCCAGGCTCAGTGGGTCACAGTGGAGTCCGGGTTCCTGAGAGCGGTTCCGTCAGACCGATGACGTCTCTGTGACGCTCCTACTGCTCGTGGCTCGGCCGTGATGGGGTGGAGGGCTCGCCGTGGTCCATGTTGGCAGCTCTGGAGGTAAGCCAGGAGGAGGACCCTGGTTTCAGCCCAAATAATTTGGTGTTTGGGCACAGTTAGCAGTGCTGGCGGATGACTGGCGGAAGACGGAGCCTCCAGGCATTGGCTGTATACTGTATACTACACACCCAGACGTAGGCTGTATACTGTATACTACACACCCAGACATAGGTTGTATACTGTATACTAAACAACCAGACGTAGGCTGTTTAGTGTATACTACACATCCAGACGTAGGCTGTATACTGTATACTACACACTCAGATGTTGGCTGTATACTGTATACTACACCCCCAAATGAAGGCTGTATACTGTATACTACACACCCAGACATAGGCTGTATACTGTGCTATATACTACACACACAGACATAGGCTGTATACTGTAATGTATACTACACACCCAGACGTAGGCTGTATACTGTATACTTCACACTCAGACATAGGCTGTATACTGTATACTACACACCCAGACATAGGCTGTATACTGTATACTACACACCCAGACATGGGCTGTATACTGTAATGTATACTACACACCCAGACGTAGGCTGAAGTGTTTTTATTTTATTTTTATCGTTGATCTGAGCGCTGGTTTAGCCTGGGTAAACAAGTTCTCCTCGCACCTTCTGCCCATCGTCGGTTCCCCTTCCCAGGCTAAATTCACCGGCCTGCGTCGGCTGTCCTGCGTCGGCTGTCCTGCGTCGGCTGTCCTGCGTCGGCTGTCCTGCGTCGGCTGTGTGACTCTCAGTGATTCGATAGGGTGTCCTCAGCCGACAGTCAACGCAACTCTGAACGCCGCGTTCGTCAGATGAAGCCATGTTATTCTGCCGTCTCTGACACTGCCAGCGTCAGGGCGGAGCCGCTGAGTCGCTGCACTCCTGTCCTCGCCCTGCGGTGGCAGTGAGCAAGGAGGAGGAGGAGGAGGAGGAGGAGGACGTGTCCGGCTCCCGACGACTGTGTCCTTCAACGACGGTGGGATAGCTGACTCTCCCTGTGTCATCTGTCTAGAAGAAGCCGTCCTCGGGTGTCTGTCGGACTCCAGACTCGCTGAAGTGATTGATTTAACGACTGGTTTTCCTTCCTGGTTCTCCGATACGCCTTCTTGCACTCACTTCTGGGGAGGCGCATCTTAGGGAAGGTCAGGTACTACCGCTGTTTCTGTAGGAGCCTCTCCACAGTGGTCGCACCGCTCAGCTGTTTCACCTGGTCAACTCCCTGCCAGGCCCTGCCATGTTTGACCTAGTCTCAACGCCAGACCCGTGAGAGTTCTTTCGCTGATGCACCACGTACGCTACGCTAACTACGTTACCGCATGCTGCAGATCTCTCTATAGGTCGAGGACACTTCATGCAAAAATCTGTTCAAATCCTGGCAATTCATTGGTTGCGCCGGAAATCCCGGCGACACCAATCAGTAACGACTTTCACGATCAGGCGTTTCCACCCATAGATATGCCCCGCCCATCTAACCTGGGCTAGCGTCTCTCATTTGCTGATACGACCTGTCACTCTTTCAATTTCGACCCGTCGATACGCCCTCAGAACACCAGCTTGGGCGGTGAAGTGGCACAGACTCTATTATGTAGTATCCGGAGCGCAGCGACTCAACAAAATACAGTATTTGAGTCTGGAGAGAGACTATGTTTGACCTGGTCAGCGCCCAGCCATGTGTGGTTTGCCCCCTCAGTGCCAGCGGGCATTTGACGAGGTGAAGGGTCGCCTCAGTGTTGCCCCGGTGCTACAGTAGCTCTTCCCTCTCCCTCTCTCGTTCTTCAGACTTCTCAGGTATATACGGACGCTAGCCACACACACACACGCGTGCACACACACACACACACACACAGACACGTACTTGCTCCTGCTGCTGTCGGGCCAGCTCCATCTGCTGCTGCTGTTTCTCCAGGAGCAGGGCGGCCATGTTCCTCTGCTCAGAGTGAGCTCCCAGGAGCTGCTCTCTCAGGCCACCCAGCTGGTTGATCATCAGCAGCAGCTGCAGCTCCTTCTCAGCCAGGGACTCCGGGGTACCTGACACACGCACACACACACACACACACACACATGCACACATGCACGCGCACGCACGCACACACACACACACACAGACAGGAGGGACGCGATCAGACAGACAGGAGGGACATGATCAGACAGACAGGAGGGACACGATCAGACAGACAGGATGGACATGATCAGACAGACAGGAGGGACACGATCAGACAGACGGCCGGACAGACGGACGGACGGACTGACGGACAGATAGACAGACAGTCGATCACAGACGGACAGACAGGCAGACAGACAGGAGGGATGATCAGACAGACGGACGAAGGAGGTCAGGGGTCACGTGTGATCAGTCACCTTTCAGTTGGCCGCCGCCCAGGGAGCTTTTGTCCAGAAGTTTCTCCCTCCAGTCCGCACTCAGCAGCTTCTCGATGGTCGGCATCACTGTCAACAGGAAACAGGAAGTTAGAACTCCAAGGTGATGGGAAAATGGGTATGTACAAGAGGGTGTCTGTGAGTGTGTGGGTAGCGTTTCTGTACCCTCGCTGACGGTGGGGTGTCCCTCTGGTCGGTCATGGCCCCGGTTGCCCCCCTTCTCTCTAAGGGGGCTCTGTCTGATGGGGGGGTCCTTGTCTGGAGAGCCCTCCTACGGGGGGAGGGGGGGAAGGGTCACAAGCACCGTCACATGCGTGCAACACTGATATGCACAGGATTTGCACTTGCAGATGTAAGTATCCACCGTGTGAGAATAGCGCGGTACTCCAGCTGTAGCAAATCCCAGTTACATGCGTTCCAGAATCATGAGGCGAAAAAACGGTAAAAACCCACTTCCGCCCCATCTTTGTCGTTCTAGCCAAATTAGCCACTGTTAGCAATACCAGTTGATAACAACACACAATGTGCTATTTTGCAACGTTGCAATTGACATTGTCCACTGATAGAAGTTGGACAGTACTGTGAGTACGACTGTGAGTACGACACAAATAATACAGTAGCGCTACTAAACAGTCTTATTGCAGTTTTCACTTATTGTTGATGTAATCTTGATTTTGACATCGAACTTGATAAACCTGATGTTTCCGACAAAACTGGAACGCAGCATCGGTACATAATGTATGAAAATAAGAGTTTTTTCTAATAATTTTTTTAAATAAGATAATTTTACTCACCGAGGGTGAACATGAGAGAGGAGGGGTCAGCTGACGAGCCATTGGCTGATGTCCCGATGACCAATCAGACGCGCGGGAGGACTTCTGAGGTTCGGTCCTGGAGATGGCTCCTCCTCCCCCTACTCCTAGCTCCTCCTCCTCGAGTTTCACTCCGACGCCCACCATGCTGACATCACCGTTGCCATGGAGATGCAGCGCTGGGGGGCTGGGCTCAACCATTCTGGTGGGGGAAGAGAAAAGTGAGCGGGGGGCACAGGTGAATATCATTTTCTTTCTTTTTTTTTTAAAGGGAATGCGATCCCTACAGTGTTGAATTGTAGCCTAAGTTGTTCGTTTTTTTAGCAGAGGGATTTTAGAATCGAGAATTTTCAGAAAACTTTGACCGCTTGTTGGAATTCACCTGCCAAATGAGGTGCCGTATAACTCATACATTGCCTCTCACATACATACGTTCTTGCATTCACTACAGAACCTCTCAGACATGCCAAAAGGCTCTCACATTCAACTGAACCTCTCTCTCTACCTCTGACACACACACACAACCTCTTATATGCTACTTAAATGCTCAAACCCAGGCACATAAAATGCTCTTGCATTCGGTGTCGTTGCATGGCTAAGCCAATCAGGACTCGAGATTTCAACTACCTTCCGTTTCCATTTCTACTGGAATCCCTCTCAGAAACACTCGTTCTTCAGCTGACACACATGACATATCAGCTCACACACATCACTGCAACGCACACACATACACAGAAAATAGAGTTTCAAATGGAGAGTTCATTAATAGTGAACATTTCAGAATTCTTTGAATCAAGACTAGGTCAAAAGCTAGTACATGGCTGGACCGTGCATGGGTGTGCAGGATGGTGGCCAGGGTAGTCACTCACTGGTGTGAATGTGAATTTCTGGATATTAAATGTTAAACTGCAAATGTCTGTAGTGGTCCCAGTAATATTTGTTGTTAAAGTGTACTGAAGTAGCGTCACAAGACATGGTTAAACTCTGCACTTTGGCGACCCTTCTGGTTGTGATACACACTGCAGTACACTAGCAGTACACTAGAAGTACAGTATACTAGCAGTATACTAGCAGCACAGTGTACTAGCCAGTACTCTGAAATTCTAAAATAAAATGTTACATTCACAGGGTGTTATGCCATCTCATGTCACAAAAAAATATTTGTTGGGGGTCTTGCTAATGCCAATTCATAAACTATTAGCAGAAAAAACAGAATATATAACTATAAAAAAGATAACTCATGCAACTTTAAGCTACGTTTGAGTAAAAAAAAGTTATAAGCTGCAAAACACAAAATGGCGCAACCGTGTGCACTGCCGTGACACATCAGGAGCAACGGACCAATCATGCAACTTCATCCGGCTCACCAATGGTTCATCACCTAGTCCGTCAGTCCTCAGTCCGTCAGTCAGTCAGTCAGTCAGTCAGTCAGTCAGTCAGTCAGTCAGTCCGCCAGTCCGCCAGTCCGCCAGTCACACACAGACATTTGCGGTAATAGGGCTGACCCCACTCTGTGTGTCAGTGTTATGTGGCTACATTTCATATTATGTATGTCTGTCTGAGACGTTCAGCAGTAATGAATGTGAGAGCTCTTTAAGCGCATGTGAGAGGTCCTGTGGTGAAGAATGCAAAAGCATTTTATGTGCGTGGGTGAACAGTAAGTAGTATGTAAGAGCTTTTATATGAGTGTGTGAGAGCTTCAGTTGACCGTGAGAGCATTCTAGGCATGTGTGAAAGGTTTGGTAGTGAAGGCAGGAACGTTTTATGCGCATGTGAGAGGCAATGCATGTGAGAGGTAAGACTGAATTATGGCCGAAAACGACACCCCATACATTCCAGTGACCGCACACTCACACACACAGCAGCAGCAATCAGCTTTATCTTCCTGATAGCTCAAATGAGATGATAAGACTCTGCAGGCTTGTTTGTGTGTGTGTGTGTGTGTGTCTGTGTGAAGAAAAAAAGAATGCTGCTTTGCATGAGGAACAGTGGTGATACTGTGTCACACACACGAACAGTGTCACGCACAATGTGCGTGTGTGTGTGTGTGTGTGCGCGCGTGTAAATGAATAAGTGAGAGAGAGAAAGAGAGAGAGAAAGAAAGAGTTTGAGAGCGAGGGAGAGAGCAGAAAAAGAAAAGAATCTGAAGAGAGAGAGAGAGAGACAAAGCAGACGGGGGGTGGGGGTTGGGGGGGTGAAGGACACGTTGAGGGAACGAGGCTGAACTCTCAGCCTCTGCTCCAGCCTCCCACCTCCGCTGCAGGCGGAAAGAACAACACGCCAGACAGCCCAACAAAACAAACACAAAACACAGGGCCAAAAGTGCACACACACATACATACAAACACACACACACACACACACACACATATATATATATATATGGGATGCTATATATATATATATATATATATATAGGGAGGAGGAGAGAGAAAAAAGCCATTGTTGGAGCGGGGAACAAAGGAAGCCGGGACAATGGGCGAGAGACTGACAAAACCCGCAGGCCGCAGGAAACGGCCGGGATAACAATGGCAGCGGAATGTGCCGACCGACTCGGGAACACGGGGGAAGAATGCGGGAGCGCCGAGCGGATGATGATTAGAGCCCCCGTCCCCCCGTCCACGCTCTGCCTCTGCAAAGCCACCTGGTCGCTCGGGTCCTAAACCTGCGCGCGGGTGTGTGTGTGCGCGCGTGTGTGTGTGCGTGTGCGTGTAAGTTAGTGCACTTGTGTCGACCCCCCACGCCCCGAGAACACGTTTTGGCTGCTCGGGGCAAAAAGAGATGCAGGTCTCCCACTAGAATGGGGTAACAGAATGGGGTAACAGAATGGGGTAGCAGAATGGGAGCCACCATGACACCTGCCTCTCTATACACTTAGCTGTGAATGGGACGCTACCCTGGCCTGTAGGCAGCAGCACACAGTGGGGGTGGAGGCCATGACTAGTCTGAAGTGAAGGCTTGGCAGTTTGAGTCTAGCATAGGGGGGGGGGGGCAGAACAAGAGCAGGGGGAGGAAGAGGAAACAGCATTTACTCAACACTGAACTGCCCTCTTCATTACTCCCTGAGGGGAAGGGGGACTGTAGGGTTGATAGTTTCACGGTGGTGGTGGGGTGGGGCTGGGGGTTGGGGGGGGGGGGGGGGGGGGGGGGGGGGACTATATCTTGTGTTGCAGTGGAAGTTATTCCTGGCTTTCTTGATAATGTTCCCGTCGGCATTTCAAATAGCTTGGCTTATTGGTCTGCCACAGGTGGTGGTGGTGTGTCTGCATGTGTGTGGATGTGTGTGTGTGTGTGTGTGTGTGTGTGTGTGTGTGTGTGTGTGAGCGTGTGAGCGTGTGTGTGGGTGCTTGCGTGTATAGCCGAATGCAGAGCATGCACAGAATCCCTGGGACCCAAAGGGCTGCGGATAGCTTGGAATGCAACAAGGTGCGTGTTCTGTTCTGGGAGCGGGGTCCGGGGCCCTGAGGGTCCGGGGTCCGTGGCGCTCAGGCAGGATTGGACGATGCCACAGCGTAGGGTCTTTACCTCAACATCTCTATGGCTACTCAGCAAAGCTTATCAGCGCTCTGAAAACAAATCTCATCTAGGTAAATGCACGCTTACCCTATCTACAGCAACCTGCATCCATGTGGAACGTGTGTGTGTGTGTGTATGTGTGTGTGTGTGTGTGTGTATGCGCGCGCGTGCGTGTGCATTGCAGAGATTAAACAGTGTGATTTGAATAGGCTTGCTATTCGAGAGCGTTATCTGACAGAGGTTATATCGCTAACCACCTACAGTATAGTGATACCGTATGTGTATTTGACATGCTCTCTACATCTAACACTGGATACCGCAAACCTGACCGTCTACATAATGTGCCTACCGCACGGTAGCTGGACATGACCAGGTCTAGAAGGTCAGTGGGCCCGAGGAGAAGAGAATGAGGCCTTCTTGAAAAGCAGGCAGGAAGGATGACGTTGTCTGGGAAGAGCTGGGTTAAGCCCGGAGATAGGATCAGCGTCCTGCCTTTGAGCGGCAACACCTCTGAAATCCTACACTTCCCACAGCACAATAAACACTCAACACAAATGCTTCAGTTACCCAACAAGTTGTAACGTGTAAAACCCAACATTTCACCCCGGGGGCTCAGACGATGCAAATGGCCTTTGTTGTTCTCTCTCTCTCTCTCTCTATCTTGCTCTCTCTCGCTCTATCCCTCACTCTCTCCTCTCTCCTTCTCTCTCTCTCCCCTTCTCCCTCTCTCCTTCTCCCTCTCTCTCCCTCTCTCCTCCTCTAACGAGAGCAGTTTGTTTGTTTGTTTGGGTCTTTGCTGTTCCCCAAACATGGCCAGAGGCAGACGGAGCGAGAGAAAGCGAGATACTCTATACAGAGAGAGAGAGAAAGACAGAGCAAGAGAGAGAGAGAGAGAGAGGGGGGGGCAGATGGAGGCAGGATAAAGTGTCTGATATCTAAAGTGATACACAGAAATTATAAATCCAGCCATTCTCCTCCTCCTCCCTCAGCCCTCGGACTCACAGGTGCAGCGACTGAGGCTCTGGCAGACAAACGCTCACCTGAGGAAGGAGCCCATTCAGCCTGTCAGAGGAACCTGCAAGGCTCGGACTGACTCTGTGAGGTGAAGTTCAATCATATCTCACACCATGGGTTCATATATTCCAAAATCATTATTCACAAACGTTCACCATCTTTGGACGCTTTAAAAAACGTTCAAATCCCCAGATCAAACTCATCTGAAGGAAACCTGACGCCGAGTTTTCTCAGATATGTGAAACCAGCATTAAATCAAAATCTTACTCTAATGTACACCGCCAGCCCATGAGAATTTACAGGACTCAACTGCACCTGCAGTATTCATGTTGGAACAGGCGTTATTGATGTAAAAACAAATGTTTGGGACGTGTTCAGTGCTTAGCAATATTTGCTTAGCAATGTTGAACAATGCAGTGTTGCTCGCCAGCCAAGCCAGTGGGTTATGCCAAGTGGGGTTGCCATGCCAGGCAGATCGTGCCAGCAATAAAGCATCCAGGAGCGCCCCCCCCCCCACCCCCCCTCTGAAAAGAACAGGTGCAAACTTCACACAGGTATACAAGATTTTGTGAACCTGACCCTATATCCCTTCTCACCACACGTAGAAAACAATATTTAATCGGTCAGCAGTCTCTAGTAGGGACCCTGACCGTGGGGCTGTACTGACCTGTGAGGATTGGCAGAGATTCTGGAGATCCACTGGTTGTTCCCCCACGGCCCAGAGCTGCTGAAACAGCGAATTCTCTCCTCTGTCACTGTTTTCTACGCTCTCTCACTGGTTCCCTCCCTCTCTCTCTCTCTAAATCCCCCTCTCCCTCTCTCTTCCTCTCTCCAGGATACTCTAGTGGTCGTGGTGACACAAAGAGCTCCTTTAACCAGATCCAACAACGGCCTTGTTTGCATAACTTCCTGTGTTGCTGCAGGTGACCCTCACTAGGACACGACAGAGACCAGAGCAACACCACTAACCACAGGTGTGATACCAAATACTATCAATGAGTGTATTATATTACCAGTGCGTGTATTATACTATCAGTGTGTGATACAGGTGTGATACCACACAGATATGGCTGCCCAAGACCTCCCGCCTCAAACAAAGTCTTCTTTATTCTCTCTGACCAACAAACAGAAAGAAGAGACATGAGAGATGGCTGGACGCTGGGTGGAGATGGAGGTGTGAGAGAGGGGTGTAGCAGGGAGGAGATGGAGGTGTGAGAGAGGGGTGTAGCAGGGAGGAGATGGAGGTGTGAGAGAGGGGTGTAGCAGGGAGGTGGTTACTGGCATTTATATAACGGGTAGTTCCACAGGCAAATCCTCTTTAACGTTCTATATGAAATATTACTGCGCCAATTATTACTGCCTGTAAAAATGTTAATTCCATTGTGTAACATTACGGTTTCTCCTCAAGAAAAATTGAAACATTTAATGTAAATTTGGAGTCCTGTAGCCTACCACTCTGGTTTATCATCACCACTTTTGCTACTCGCAGTTGCACAGCAAAGGTAGGCTACACTTCGTTCATGGCTAGCTAGGTTGGTCAGGAGCATTAGTTTGGTTGCTAGGGCTCATTGTTAGTCACTTTTTATGAACAGTTTTATGAACTACCTTTCTTGGCGGAGTTCACTAAAATCGATATTAAGACACTGAAATAGTAGGTATTTATCCCATAAATGTTTCCCAATGATGTAACCACTGTATAAAAGCAATAACTCACTCGAGGGTTGTGGTATATATCGGCTGCGCCTCGTGCCTATGACCGCAGCACAACCCGTGGTATATTGGCTATATACCACACCCGCCCATGAGTTATTGCTTCAGTGCGCTATATCTACCGAGCTGACGGCAGAACAACCATTTCCCCATCAGGAATACGGTCAAGGTGACTGTACAGTACGTGTGTGTGTGCCGGCCATGTGTGGGTCCAGTCAAATAACGACGACCATTATGATCCGAGCACTGTAACATCCCTCCCTCATCTAAAGATCAACTTGAGGGGCAGCTAGCAGAGAAAAAACATTCTCTCTCTCTCTCTCTCTCTCTCTCTCCCATCACAAAAGAGTTGCTGTGTGGATTGGTGTGGAGGATGTCTTAGAAAGCCTGTTGACTACATCCTGTGTGCACCTCAAGGCCATGGGAGGCATCAGAGACCGAGCCCATGTGGGAAATAATAGCAGGACAACTATTCAATAACAGGGGGCACTGAGTTGACTGGCTTTGAACTGCAACAATGACTCAATGAAATGAAATCGTGAAATAAATTAAACAGGGATTTTAAATCACAACATTCAGTTCTGCAAAGCAAGTCTACTATGTTCATATAACAGTTGGTGTGAAGCACATGTAGGAGGTGGGTCTGGATCTGACCTGTGTCAGCCCCTGTTTAGTAGGGATTCACCGATTGCAAAATTCTGGGCCGTTGCCGATGACGATGTTTAAAATAACAATCCGGCCGATGGCCGATGCCAATGGCTGATGTTTATTTTATTTTATTTTTATTCCCCCTTTTGTGCCAGGGAAATAAAGAAATTATGCCTGCCTTTCAAATGGCCAGTTAGATTTGATGTGTTAAAATCCTTGGCTGTAGTACCTCCTCTTGAAATGTCACTTGAACAAGTTTTACAAGTTACATAGCGCATATCTTTGTCTGAGATGGTGAAATATTCCCACACGGCCGACATTTTTATTTCACTTTAATTTGAAAGAAAACTACACGTGCGTTTGCGGCGTTACGTCACGGACCTTCTCCGAATCTGCAGCTGGGTAGGTTACGTTTTGCAACAAAAAAAGCCGTAATTGTTGCGACATAACATCGGTCACTACCATCGGTGAATGTCATTTTATTTGCCGATGGGCCAATGGCAGTCAACAAGGCCAACATCGGCCGATGCCGATGTTCGGCCGATGCATCGGTGCATCCCTACTGTTTTGTACACTACTAGTACACAAACCATATTTAGTACACTACTAGTACACACACCATATTTAGTACACTACTAGTACACACACCATATTTAGTACACTACTCCAGTCATGTCCATGTGTGGGACATTTAGTACACTACTACAGCCATGGCCATGTGTGGGATATAAGAACACTAAGCTTATGGTGAGAGGGGAACTCAACAAAGTCATACATCTGTCTGTCATAGCCTCTGATTCATGTGGCACACACACACACACACAAACACACATGCACGCACACACACACACACACACACGCACACACACACACAGACACTCCTCTTCTAAATGAGACGGTTCTGAGGCTGACTGTCTCATTAGAGAACGAGCTCTCAGAGAAAGATACACAAAAGCCCTTTTCTACTTCCAGCTTCCTCTGTTCCTCTGTTCTCTGGACTTTTGATGTGAAGAGGTCTGGTCCCATGGGGACTGCACACAGGCTAAAACAACATATGCACTAGACTATATACGCTAAACTATACACACACTAAGCTATACACACTACACTCTACACACTCAACTATGCACACTAGCCCATACACATTGAACTATACACACTAGACAATACAATGTCATATTCACATGCTCTTTCTCACACACACGCATACACATACACACGCACACACACACGCACGCACACACACACGCACACACACACGCGCACACACACGCACACACACACACAGTGGGGAGTTACATTCCCTGATAAGGTGTTGAATAAGTGTTGTTGTTCTGTGTGGTTGCTGGCTGGTTCATCACACAAAGAGCCGTGTTGAGCCTCCAGCACAGTGACAGACTCAGAGAGAGACTCATACAGAGAGACTCATACAGAGAGACTCATACAGAGAGAGACCACAAAGACTCAACGTTTCCCTTTTGTCCATGCGGAGAGCAGAGCGCGGACCGTCCCCTGAAGCCACCCTCTCACTGATGCCACCAACCCCCCCCCCCCCCCCCCTCCCCCCGACCACACACACACACACACACACCCACACCCACCCACCCACCCACGCACGCACGCACACGCACGCACACACACGCACGCACGCACACACACGCACACACACACGCACACGCGCATACACACACGCGCACGCACACACACGCACCATCCACCTATCCTCCATTTCCACGAGTTGAAACATGGGTTAAAAAAAATGATGTAAATAAGGGAGGACCTGACCCTAAAGGCCCAATGTCTGACAGAAAATAGAGAGAGGGAGAGAAGAGAGAGAGAGAGAGGGAGAGAAGAGAGAGAGAGAGGGAGAGAAGAGAGAGAGACATACACACTCTATCACACTTTTGTGCTCTTTTCTCTCCATTCTCCGCTCTCCATTCTATTCTGTCTTTTTTTCTCCAATGTTCTTTGGAGTCTTTCTAAATAAGATGTATAAATAGGCCGATGACACAAGCTCTCCCCTTCACAGAGAAACAGAAAGGAGAGAGAAGAAGGAGGGAAAAGAGTAGAAAGGGACTCTGGCTCGGGCGCAGCGGCCCCTTTCTACTCCTGCTTTTCAGAAACGCAGGTTAAAAAGCAGCCTTTCTTTTCATCCCTCCCTCCCTCACATCCCTCTCTATCCCTCTCCCTCCCTCTGTCTCTCTCTCCCTCTCTCTCTCTCTCCCCCCCCCCCCCCTCTCTCTCTCTCCATCTCTCAAACAGGCTGCGTATTGTGGCGGTGAGCAAAAGGCTAGTGTGGCATTTATCGGGAGGGGGACAAACACACTCCCAATAAAGAGATAGAACAAGAGAATGGAAGAAAGGCTGTGTATGAAGGCCCCTCTTTCTCAGAACCACCCCCACCCCCCTCTGCTCCTCCAGGCCAGCGCAGACAAAGGGGGGGCAGACACACACAATCTCCTCTCTCCTCCAGCCCCTGGCACACTTTATATCCTCTCCCCCCATTCAGGCCTTCTGCTTGAGAGCACCCACGTGTGTGAGTATATGTGCACGGCTGTGTAAGTGTGTGTCTGTGTGTGTGTGTGTGTGTGTGTGCGCACGTGTGTGTGCGCGTGCGTTCGTGCACGAGTGTGTATTTTATGGAGGGGTCTCTGTTTGCTGAGGGCCTTATAGACCAAGGGGCCATGGTTCTGAGGTGTTGCTATGGAAACGCCTTTGAGCAGCATGGAGCACAACAGGTGATTTTAAAGAAGGCGAGCTGGTCTCAGGATTGACAACTGCGAGAGGGGACCGTGTGTGTGTGTGTGTGTGTGTGTCTGCGTGTGTGCGTGTGTGTGTAAGGTGGGGAGAGGGGTGTATACAACTCTTAGAGGTCCCAAAGTTATTAAAATGTGAATGGTTAAGGTTGAAGTTTGTGTAGGTGTGTGCATGTGAGGGCTAAGGAGAACCATTCACCATTAAACAAGGAGCACGCTTTACGCACCAACACACATCTTTATAACCTGCAGCAAGTACACACACAGGAAACGTGCTGCCCTAATATATCTAGTAAAATACCCCATAAGACTGTGGTATGTGGGCTGGTGCAGTAGTGACGGTGTGTGTGTGTGTGTGTGTGTGTGTGTGTGTGTGTGTGTGTGTGTGTGTAGGTAGGGGAGGCACAAAGAGAGGTGGAGTGAGATAAAGACCATCTGAAAGAGACAGGGATCTAGAGAGAAAACAATTTGGGAAGATAAACTGTAGTACTACAGAACATGAGAGAGAGAGAGAGAGAGAGAGAGAGAGAGAGAGAGAGAGAGAGAGAGAGAGAGAAAGAGAGAGCAGAGAGTGATGAATGAGAACAGCAGAACAGGTTCTTCTCCTTGGACTAGATAAACACCTGAGTGCAAAAAACCAACCTCAGTCATATATGGGCCAAATAGAGACATGAGAATACACAACCGTACTGAGAGAGAGAGAGAGAGAGAGAGAGAGAGAGAGAGAGGGAAAGAGGGAGAGAGAGAGGGAGACAGAGAGAGAGGGGGAGGGATAGAATTAATAGAATAGAATAGAATAGAATTTTAGAAGTTTATTTTGCCATATACAGTATAACCAGTACAGGTACAGGTACAGTGGAATTCTTGTTATCGCTTGTCCTTACAATATCTTATCAGCAGCACTAATCAATTCCTCATTTCAGTTCCCAGGTACACAACTAAACGTTATAAGGTTCCCAATCTGGAAATTTATTAGCAGTTTGACTAGCAGTCTATGAAATTGATCCTTATCTACTTATTCCATCCAATCATATATGACTGTGACTGTGACCATAATATAGGCGATGCAATTATTAAAATTCAAGTATGCAGTTGTACAGTCAGTTGTTATTTTCTATTGTATAGGCAAGAGTCAATTGTTAGTCTACTGTACAGCCAAGGTGTTCCATTGTTCAAGAGAGAGAGAGAGGGAGAAAGGGGGGGGGGGAGAAAGAGAGAGAAAGAGAGAAAGAGAGAAAGACAGAAAGAGAGAGAGTTGCAGCAGTGAGAAAATAATCTATCAATCACAGATCTGGCTGAAGAGACAGGTTAGGAACTATTAGAGCAGAAGTCAAGTCTTTAATCTCACCCCATCCCCTCCTGTCTTCACTGCTTATCATGTGTGAAATCTCTGTGTTTTTAAGGCATGTAATACTGCAAAGATTATTTTACTGGTGTTTCCTGGTGGATTTACATGTTTTGGTCCTCGTTATTTAAATCAATATACAGTAGAGAAAGCCTGGTCTGTGGAGACTCTCACCAACACCATCGCATGTGAAACCTTCAATTATATTTCCAAACCTGCCAACGTTCAATAAGTTTCACTCACAAGCAAGTACATATGTAATACCTGATTATTTTAACACACACACACACACACACACACACACACACAGGGACTACTGTATTTTAAGCTCTCCCTGATTTGAAAAAAGATGCAAATTGTGCTTTGGACTGCTGTAGTGTAAACTGTCTCTGAAGATTTGCAAGTGACCACACACCAGCACATTCATGACACACACACACACATGCACGCACGCATGCACGCACACACACACACGGGCAGGGGCTGCAGCATGAAGGTTTAACCTAAACGGTAGAAACGCTGTGTTGTCTAACAGTGCGCAGTTGTCCAATCACAGGGGGAAAGACATGCAAATGGTCCAGGAAGTATTCCTGTTTTTATTTGTGTGGGGGACGCCAATAGCGTGGTTGTGAATTATCTCCATGTGTCAGAGAAAATAAACAAATCAACTGGACAACAACAGCTCCAGTCACACAAACCTGACACCTGTGTGTCTGTCTGTACACCTCTGGGCCATATTCCACCACATCACGCCGACAATGCAAATGTCCATGCTTAATACAGAATAGTAGCTTGTCAAAGAAAATGCATAACCGCTTTTGTGGTGTATTGGATTTTCCAGGTGTAAATCCTACTGTACATACAGAACACTCATGTGGCTGTTTGGCACATTACGAAACAGAAGCAAAACAAAACATTTCCCAAGTGAGACTTACTACATTCTCAAAATGAAAAGAGTGTTTTTATTAATTTGTGTGTTCAGTTATCTAATGAGGTGAGAACCTGGACGTAAACCCAAACATTTACAATACTAAAACCAATCAGAGATTGTTATTTTTATAGAATACATTTTGATATGGTTCATAAGGCTTACCTAGTCAATCTTGAACAATATGGCACCGCTGACATTCTATTTCACTATGGAAAAATACTTTTCTTTTAAATTATTTTTTGGGAGTTGAATAAATTTAACATGAGAAAATGTTGTAAAGCTCATTGCTTTGTTAGACACTTTATTTTTATGTATTTTTATCTGAGGTAAAAATGTGAGTATATAGCCATATGCGTTTCCGAACGAAACAAGTAATATTCCACCTTCTTTAAATGGCATTATTCACATTATACAAACAATCAACTCGGTGAACAAAACGTTCTCCCCAACAAAAGCCTAAACTCTAGAGATATTTAACAAACACACCTTGGTCCTGTATGAGCTTGCATTTAGACACAGCACCACACCTCCTGGCCTCTTCACACACACACACATGCACACAAAAACACACACACACACACTATCTCTCACACACAAATAGTGCGGGAAAAGTGCAGACTAGGTTATTCTAGGGGGGATTAGAACCTGTTTCAGCCGTGGCAGGAGAGGCATGGCCGTGTTCACAGACACTTCCGCTCTTTCTTGTTCAGACTGATTTATTACCGCTGGTAAAAAATAACCGGCTTATATTATTACCATTGGTGAAAAACATTATAGAAATGGCTTATAAGACTATACATTATTAACGTTGGTACACAACATAATAGAACTGGCTTTCAAGACTATACATTATTACCGTTGGTACACAACATTATAGAGCTGGCTTATAAGACTATACATTATTACCGTTGGTAAACAACATTATAGAACGGCTTATACATTATTACTGTTGGTAAACAGAATATGAACTGGTTTATAAGACTATATATTAGAACAAATGGTGCACCTACAGCTCATGCTCAAGTTTAAATGCACAACAGGTGTGGCTAAATGTCATTCAAACAGGGAATAGTTCCAAGTTAAGTATCAATGCAGAAGTATCTTTGTTTAAAAAAGATAAAAACAAAGATAAAAAAAAAAAAAAGTAAAATCTTCAGCATCAAACCAGAATGACAGTACACACAAAAACTAAACAATAAAAAACAATCAATCTCATGTGAGAAATCAAATGGAGGAATGATTCCAATTCTGCAACTCGGGTCAAAGTTTCACTTAAATTCCTGTCACTGATTCTTGGTGAATGCAACAGAGATTGTGCTGCCGTAGGTGAAATTACACCTCTAACACTGCAAAAGTGCAAATTGAAATCCAACTCAAAAGATTACAACTTTTGTTCTCAGAAAAGATCGCACTAAAACATATCTTGCTTTTAAACAACTGAAAGGGGAACTTGGGGATGAAGAAGATCCTTACCTTACAATGTCTGAAATGAGCAGAGCAGTCAGCTGGACTGTGCTTGTGTTCTCACTGAGCTCTCAGTTAGTTAACTGTCTCTGTGCTGCTCCTCTGCTATCTGACTTATACCTGAGTCTCTACTGTCAGAGTCTCTACCGTCTGAGTCTCTACTGACTGAGTCTCTACTGACTGAGTCTCTACCGTCTGAGTCTCTACCGCCTGAGTCTCTACTGTCTGAGTTTCTACTGTCTGAGTCTCTACGGTCTGAGTTTCTACTGTCTCCTCTCTGATTGAATCAACATTGTCAGCCTTGTTTCCACCTTACTAGGTACAAGTGTGCTTTGAGCGTGTGTAAATGTATGTGCGTGTGTAAATGTATGTGCGTGTGTAAATGTATGTGCGTGTGTAAATGTATGTGCGTGTGTAAATGTGTGTGCATGTGTGAATGTGTGTGGATGTGATGTTTTTTTTATTTGTATGTCCTTGGTGGTGAGTCAGTTTCCAACAAGATACAAAGCCAGTAGCTGCTCCTCCTGTGTCTGACACACAAGTCAAAATCATCTTTAAGTATAATGACTGACCATGAGCCCCACACCCCCACACCCAAACACCCCATAGCCTGTATAATCCTGAGTTATCACACACACACACACACACACACACACACACACACACACACACACACACACACACACACACACACACACACACACACACACACACACTGTGTGCAACTCTTCTACTCGTCTCTTTAACCTGGTTTGCTCCGGACCAACACACCTCATCAACATTAGTCAATTATTACAGCTCTCTCTTAGTCAATCATCTGTCCTTCCCATCCTGTCTTCTTGCAAGTATCAGAGGAACAGCCTCTTCATAAATCCTGTTCATAAAACATTCTTCTCAGAGTTGCCAAAAACAAGGATTGAAAATAGGTTCTCAAGATGCTGTCATCATAGTGTGAGTTTTCTGTTCTAATATGACTAGCTAATCCAAACAACCTTTATCTGGCCCTTTTAGATTCCTCTGTCTTCAATCTGAGTCAGTTGCCTATGAAACACACACACACACACACACACACACACACACAAACACACACACACTTCTGGCTCCATTGTGGTGTGTCTGGACCCCTGGTTCAATAGGACACAGAGAACAATGCACACTGCCGTGAGGTCAGAGGAAGACAGAGCACAAGCTCTGCTGCCCGCATGGAGTTGTCTGAGGTATAGGAAATGGCACAAACACACACACACACACACACACGCGCGCACTCACACACAAATGCACATGGTTAACACTGGGAGAGCGCTCAAGCTCTCATTGATCTGTAGCCTATACTAATCATTATTAACCATGATCACACAGTCTCATAGGATGGTAACTTGCTACACAACTGCCCCCAGTAACAAATGTGTTGCTAAACTGGAGAGAGAGAGAGAGAGAGAGAGAGAGAGAGAGAGAGAGAGAGAGAGAGAGGGGTCATCTGTCTCTCTATATGAACCCACTCACCTTCACAATGTTTAGACAGAGGAGGGGTGAAGGGTGTGCCGTCAACCCTCTCCTCAGATCTGTGTGTGTGTGTGTGTGTGTGTGTGTGTGTGTGTGCGCGTGTGCGTGTGTGTGTGAAAGAGTGACACACCTGAACACAACTGAAAACACGACCGCCTAGGCTGGGTACCAACCACCACTCAGAGCAAGCAAGGACTTACACTCATATCCTGCAAAACACACACACACACCATCAGGTCTGTATTACTGTAAATAAACTGAAAGACAAAGTAAAAAGAGAACAAAACAAAAATGAGAAACATAATGAGGCCATGGAAGAAAGAGGGAAAGAGAGAGAGAGAGAGAGAGAGAGAGAGGGAGGGAGGGAGAGAAGTGAGTGGAGGGTAGAGAAAAGAGATCGACAGAGAGAAAGGTCAGGGACTCCCCACTGATGGACAGCTTTGTGTGCAGCCAGTCACTGTCAAGACAACAAGCACGAATGCACACAGGCGCACACACACACGCACGCACGCACGCGCACACACACACACACACACACACACACACACACACACACACACACACACACACACACACACACACACCCTAACCCAAAATTAATCGTAAATGAAACCCTAGAGTGACACACTGCCCAGGACTTTCGCACACACAACATCATATGTTAACCCCCAACACGCCCTGTCCTGTCCTGTGTTCATACATGACCCTGTCCTGTGTTCATACATGACCCATGGTGACTTCATCTCTGCTGTCCATCACCTTCCTCCAGACATATTTTCATATGTCAGGAATGACATATCATTCCATGGCCTCATTCTCTTTCTCCAGACATTTGACCGTGAGCTGCCATTGTCCTCACTATGACTTGTTGTGTTGTTCAAAAAACCTGACAATTGAATTAAATGTGCATGTTCAACCTAAACAGGTGCATTGCATTGCCATTGCCTGTAGCACCATATATTATATAAATATGACTATGGTCTTCCATTTTTCTTTCCTGCAAGTTCACAAACTTTAAAAGCAACTTAATCCTTAATTAGCGTTGTGATTTACAGACTGTCATTTACAGCTTGGAAACAGCAGCGACCGTTTTCCAAACTTACTTCGGGAACTAACACTCACAGCTTTTCTCGGGAAAATAGCCTAGCTGATAATGTATTCTCATTTGCATCTGCTAACAAGACAGATATCATCTCCAGGAGTTAATTGCGTGAGGTGCCAGCGAATGAGATGCTGTCACGCCAAGTCGGCTAGATAAAAAAAATCTGACATTCAGATCCCAACGGAAGAAGTCTACACGAGACGGATCAGACTGACAGGAGTAGGCTACACTTATTATTTCTTCAGTCATGGGGTAAATAGTGTTTCTATAGACAGGGCTAGATGTAGTCGATTATGTTCCCTACTCTACGGAATACAGAGCGCAAACTAGAGCGCATTGGTTCCTCACTGTTGGAGCATCCAAAGTTACAGCGCTTCTACAGACAGAAGATAAAGCCCAGTCCTGTCAAGACGCATGCATGCGTAGTGTCATTTCAATTAAACTAACTTCTATGTAGCTAAAAAGGGCTATATATAAATGACAACTTGTCTCCGTAGCCTAGGTAGCTTAATACCGCCGAGACGCTCAACTGTTCACTCACCACTAGGTCTGGGAGCGCACGGTCTTTCCAAACTTCCGTCCCTCCTGTGTTTCCAAGCGCCGCCAGTAGCTTAGCGCATGCAAAACCAGGTGGTTCACCCAGACAGTCTGCTACTGCACGCGCAATGGCAGCTTCTCCTCGGCCTTTGGGCTCGATAAAGCACAGGCTGTATGTAGATGCGCTTGTGTTGTTGATGTCGCTACGGTGTTTCTGTCCTAGCGCTGGCTGGACCAACCTCTCCCCCGCTCTCCCGATGACTTTGTGGTGTTTTGTTTCCAACATTCACGGTCCCTGACACTCACCTCCCCCTTAAAGGGAGAGGACACGTTTTGCTCCCGCCATGGAGGTCTCTCTCTGCAGAGACTGCGTGGATAATGAAACGGGCACCCATCAATATGGTCTATAGACCAGAGAAAAAGCCTTTCTCCACCATTCGATTCTCATTTTGAACTGATAAACATACTGCCAATAACCATTCCCACAATTCCACTCAGAGAAAGAGAGAGGGAGAGAGAAAAGAAAGAAAGAAAGAAAGAAAGAAAGAAAGAAAGAAAGAAAGAAAGAAAGAAAGAAAGAAAGAAAGAAAGAAAGGGAGATCTATTAAGTAAACTCAAACATACTTTTAGTTTGAATATAGAGACCTGTCTGATATTTATTTTTGTATCCAGTTAAATGGTACAGAATTGCTGGTGATCAGTCCATGTCTGTCAATCTATTTAATGTGTCAATTCTACTTTTTTTTCTTTTCCAGTTTTTCAGTAGGCCTATGTCAGTTTCACTCTCAAAGTTGGGTCGTTTTTAAAGGGGCTTTAGTCAGAGTAGGACATGAAGACCTCTTAATACTTTCTGACACATCCTCCCCATCCAGAGAAGAGAGAGAGAGAGATCAGAGAGGAGTGAGAGGGTGGAGAGATATACAGAGCAAGGCTTCACTGGGTTTCCTCCTAAGAGAGAGAAAATGAGAGAAACGAGAAGGAAAAGGAGAATACGCGAAGCTTGTAGAAGGAGGGAGGAATAAGATGTGTACGTCTCAATCTAGAGAGAGGCAGAGAGAGGTCACGGAACTGTGGAACGAGGGAGCAGAGGGAAAGAGAGCCAGGGAGAGACAGAAGGAGAAATGGAGGGAGAGAAACGGAGAGGGGGAGAGACCAGCGGACTGCGAGCGCTGAGAGCTGATGTGCCATTTCTAATCCCCCCTGTTCTGGCTTTGTGCTGGGGCCCAGCAGGAAGTGGGAGCCGGGCAGACAACAATTAACAAAAGAGCTGTGAAGAATACAATTAGCCATCAATGGCCAACCACGGGCCTTTGTGCCTGTCGCCATGGAGACGGCACAACACCACTATTCCAGGATTACCAGAACCCTTTCTCTACTTCTTCTTTTTGCTCCCCCTTTGCCTTCTCTCCCTCTCTCTCTCCCTTTCTCTTTTCTTTTCATCTCATTCTTTTCTTCTCTCTTTCTTCTTACTTCTTTGTCTCCCTTTTTTCTTTTTTTCCCTCTCTAGTTCATGTTTTCACCCACTTTGCCCTCCCCCTCCCTCCGTCTTTCTGAGCTGGCCTGTGAGACGGCTTGGCCTGACCAGGTCCTGGTAATGTCATGTGTCGTTTTTTTTCCACTGCATGAAAAAGTAGCAATAAATAGCAATTTGACTCGACTCGACTTTTTTGGTCTCACTTTTTTCTGATCACCTCATTCGAGGTTCCAAGCGAGCTGTGCTCCATCGTGGCCCAGACGTCACAGGGTGTCCACCAGGGTGCGGATTGTGGAAACCGGAGTCATTTTTCCGCAATGGTGTTAAGGGCGGCTATAGAAACAGCTTCTTCCCCCACGGCCACCAGCCTCATCAACCAGGCTTGCGTCCCCCCATACCTTCCCCACTGACTCGTCACCGCTGGAGTACTTGCTAAAGACTGGTGATTGTATTGTACAGGGCACGCACCACACACACAGATCACATCACACACATTGTATACATACGTAAACGTCCCGCACACATTACACTTTGTACACTCACTGTACATACCGCACTCCATTTTGTACATTATTTTCTTTTTGTATTTGTATTCTGTACTGCCTATTTGCATTGTCCTGTCTTTGCACTGTCCCATCTGCACCCTGTCCAATATTGTGTCCATGTTATGCACCATTGGCCGAAACAAATTTCTAGTATGTTGTAAAACTACATGGCAATAAATGTTTCTGATTAAGCGAGCCAAAAGGCGATGTGAAAACACTGCAGATTACCAAGAAACTCAGCCACTGGTAGATGACTGTACACACACAAACAAACAAAAAAGCACAATAAATGAAATTCACACAGGTCAATTTGAGATTTATACTTTTGTCTTCAATTTGAAAAATTCACCAGGGACTTTTGAGTTTTAATGAGAGGAACACCCAAAACATTTTGATCCGATTTTGTTTCAACAGCTGGACTGGGCTGATCTGGGCTGGACTGATCTGGGTTGATCTGGGCTGATCTGGACTAGGCTAGGCTAGGCTGGGCTGGGTTGGGCTGAGAGTGTTAAGCCCTCATCAGAGGTGGGAAACTCCATGCTTTGGAGGGTCTTGTGTGCATTTGTTTGCATTTGTGTGTGTGTGTGTGTGTGTGTGTCTGTGTGTGTGCGTGCGTGCGTGGGTGCGTGTGTGCGCGTGCGTGTGTGTGTGCGCTGGATTGGCAAATGGCAAAAAGCAACTTTTTTTTCTGTTGACTGTTGACTGTTGATGTGTGTGTGTGTGTGTGTGTGCCCCAGCTCCTCCTCACCCACATGTGACCTAATCTGAGCAGCGTTTCATCACCACACTCACTTCCTGAGCACCAACTTTTCTCGTTACCCCTCTTTCCTGCCCTCTCCGATGGTGGAGATCTGTATCTGGCCACACGCCTGCAGCCCCCCCCCCCCCCCCCCCCTCCCCCATCAGCCATTAGGTATCTATCTCGGGCCTACCTGTCACTCATTCTCTCTCACACACACACTCTCTCTGCACAGGCTGGTCCCACACAGCAGTAACAGTGATACCCACACACGGACATGCACACACGTACGCACACACACACACACACACACACACACACACACATACACACACACATGCATACACAAACACACACGCGCAGTCGCACACACACACACACACGTGCACACACACACAGATATGCACACATACACATACACGCACACAAATGCACATACACATGCCCACCCCTACACACGCACACACACACACCCAAATGCACGCACACATACATACACACACACACATACAAACAAGCACACACACACACACACACACACACACACACACACAAGCACACACATATCTGCTCTGCTTACATCTGCTTACAGCCACACAAGTTGCTAGAAATGCAGTGACAGATCATTTTCCATTAGCAATTGTATCACACACATTAATGAACATGCTGTTGAACATACAATGTCAGCGCTCACAGCAAACACGCGCACAGCAGGGGGGCGGATGTGCCCAGGGAACAGCCGCTGACTGACTGATGAACACTGCTAGATAAAAGCAACTGTGGAGAAAACCCCTACAAGGATATTCTGCTTAGCTGACACAATATCTAATGGCACGCAGAGCGATAAGGCAGATCTGTCTATGTGTGCATTTAGACTAACCAAAGGTGTCTTCAGCAACACGTAACACATAGGGTGGGAACATAAGAGGTGGATACACACACACCGACAGCCCCACCGCACCAGAGAATGTGACTGAGAATGCGATGTGTGTGTGTTTGTTGGTGTGTGTGTGTGTGATACACATGCACAAGCGATAAGAAACGCTCGCATTATTTCTGAGAAGCAAGCGGACCGCAACACCCCATGTTCTGACCCCACTTCCGCAGGCAAACAACACATCTGCCGTCGGAAAAATACAAAAACACACAGCCTTTTCTCACCCTGTAGGAACGTACAGGCCGCAAACACCCGATCAAGCCGATAGCTGCAGCACACGCACACTGTTGGACAGAGCGCTCGGTTTCTGAGGCCTAGTTGTTCAGCTTCAAGAGAATAAATGGAAGACAAAGACGACACATCGACGATTCAGCTACATTAATATATATATTCCCTATTCCTACATTAATATCTATAGACTAATCACACTGGATGTCGTGTTGACCTCCAAGATGGTGAGCTGGTGCACCCTGTTTTTTTTGTTTTGGTAATCTAATTCAGTGTCTCGCAACAATACCTGGAGCTCCCTCACCAGAGAGAAACGTATGAACTCATCTGGTACATGCACCCTGTCTGATGTTGCCTACACAATCAGTGTTATGCACCAACTGACCAGAACAAATTCCTAGTATGTGTAAAAACCTACCTGGCAATAAAATTCTGGTTTTGATTGTGATGTTGGTTCAAGCCACGCCAACAATAGGCCCCAAACTAAGGAGCGTGCTTTAGTCATGAGTAGGAATGTAACGATAACCCGTATAAACCGCGATAAAATTCGATAAAATTAATCGCGATAAAATTATAATTAAAACCGTGTTTAATTTCCGCCCTACAACTCACTGTAAATACTGTCCAGCATCAACCAAAGTTAGCAACACTCTCCATGACGCATTATTTTAATGTTTATGCAAACAAAAAGTGCTTCATGCTCCTAATTTTATTTGTGGTTTTCAATATAAAAAAAACTGGGTGAAATGATTTCAGTGTGTGTGTATCAGTAGTTTTTCAAAAATGCTCAGCACATTTTAGAATACCGCAATAATACAGATAATTTTTGTCACTATAATGACGTTTTTGTAGCGTTACATCTCTAGTCCTGAGTATGTTTCTATCCAGAGCAGCTCACCAGTACAACGTATTGAGTATTGGGCAGGTTAACGCGCCTGCTGCTGCCGTGGGAGAGAATACGAGATGATGGCACCTGTATACCGAGCCTGGACTGCTCAGATCAGGTGTTGAGGCCAAAGATACCTCTTTCCTCCATTCCTCTCTCAGTCTCCCTCTCTCCTCCTCCTCTCTCTCCTTCTTCTCCTCGCTTCCTTCTCTCTGCCTGCCTGCCTGAGGTCCAGTCATGGTAGCCACCCAGCCTCTACCATCGGTAAGCCAATGACAGGCCACGTAGAAGGCCTGCTCTTACCACACACACACACACACACACACACACACACACACACACACACACACACACACACACACACAGAGGGAGGGAATGGGCTTTCGGCAGGGGCGAGGGGGGTTGAGGAGGGAGTTGAGGGGGGGCACGGCACTGCCCCACACAAAAGCAGCCCTGAAATAGCCCCCTCACACAATGAGACCTGCCACTCTGTCTATGAGATAATGTCTAATTGAAAACACTGCAGCCATTGTGCTCCTGTCACCGGTTCTATTGTCCAGAGAGCCCTCCCCCTCCCCTCCCCCCACCTCTCTTTTTCCATTGACGCGGCACGATTGTTCTCTGCCATTGTGGCACCCGCACCCTACTCTCTCTCTCTCCCTCTCTCTCCCGCTCTCTCTCCCTCTCCCCCCCTCTCTCTCTCTCTCACTCTCTCCCTCTCCCCTCTCTCTCCCTCTCCCCCTCTCTCTCTCCCTCTCCCCCCCTCTCTCTCTCTCTCTCTCTCACTCTCTCTCTCCCTCTCCCCTCTCTCTCCCTCTCCCCCTCTCTCTCTCTCTCTCTCTCCCCCCCTCTCTCTCTGTATTGTTATAATTTCATTACTCGTTTGTTTTTTGTTCCGCTTCTCCTTTCGCTCCCCTGCAGATCTTTTGTTCGACACATTTAGGCACTTCATTTGGAGCCGCCATCAGTGTGTGTGTGTGTGTGTGTGTGTGTGTGTGTGTGTGTGTGTGAGCGCGCGCGCGTTAGCAGGTGTCAGTTTCATGAATAGATAAAACAGGAAGCAAAATAATCTGTAAAGATAAAATGTCTCCCTCCTCTCCAGAACATGACTGTTTTTACACACACACACACACACCCTTTGAAGTGAGGAACTTGATTATGGAGCATTGCTTTGGCGTCTACTGAAAGAAGGATGTAAGGAAAGACAGTTGGAAAAACGCATTTATGGAATAGAGAGCTTCTCGTTGTAGATAAACAGATTGGGTGCCCGTGTTGGCGAGCGAAGGCCCATGCGGCCTGTCTCTGTAAAGAAATGGGGGTTGGAGAGGTTACCTGGTCTCAGCCCTCTCAGCGTGCCCCGCAACGATGCCTGGACGCCTGTGTCAGGGGCATTCCTGCACCATGTTTACCCCTGTCGTCCAGCAGGTCTGGTCTCAACACCCAACCACTGTACGCCAGATCCTGTGTGTTACGGCCAAAGAATCACACAATGAAAAAAATGCCTCCACATTTCCTCGTTTTCACAAACACTTTTCAAACAAAAAGCCCTTATCGGACCTGCGTATTATTCCTTGTGCTAATTGGGTGGAAAGTAAGTGTATTGAGCATCACGACGGCTCTGTTAAAACAAGATAAGAGCTACATGAGCAGGTCCAAGTCCACGGCTATTGAATGGATTGTTTAATGCAGAGTGTGAACAAGTTTGCTCCGTTCAAGTCTGGCTGACGGATGTTCCCCTTGTCATGTTCTGAAAATGTCTCATTGATAATGTCGATAACAGAACATGACAATGACCATAACAGTGCTGCCCTTCAGAGGTCAAGGGTCAAAAATACTGACCCCCCTGATTGGATTCAGTGTCGCACGCCGTACACAAGCACACACATGCGCGCACACGTGCACACACACACACACACACACACACAGTTCTGTGAGGAATAACATAGGCTCCTTATAGACAGAGATGTCAGTTGGTGCTGAGTCCCTCCTCCTCGTAGCAACCACACGCAGTAAGCACTATTTGCATCACCAGAGCCTATCACTAGCCACATCTGCCGCCCATTTCCACAGACGACAGCAACCTTGTTTCATCTATTTGAATGCTTGAATAAGAAGAATACATGATATGCTTGATGTAGAACGTCATTTAATTTCCAGATCAAAATGTGTATGCAGCAACTAGCACCAAAAAATTATAATACTATGAAGGAGTGTTGATGGATGTGCAGGGCATAGATGTCTATCGTACCGACTTGAGTATTCCACTTATGACACATTTGTAAACTGGGTTTATGGCTGATATCATGACGATGAAATGCTGTATACCGAGCCTGGACTGCTCAGATCAGGTGTTGAGGCCAAAGATACCTCTTTCCTCCATTCCTCTCTCAGTCTCCCTCTCTCCTCCTCCTCCTAGTTTTGTATTTGGTAAAGGCTTGGCAAAAATGTTTACACATGCTCTTTACTGATTTTCTTTCCTTCTGGAACTAACAATACACCACATAAACATTCTAAAACAGGACTACACCAAACAAACATGGCTGTAATAGCCTGCTGAATGAGCTGGTCCACTCCTGCATTTATACCCTAACCTCTCTGGACAGGTCATTAGCAATGGGTGCCTGTCTAGACTAGAGAGATAGTATAGCACTGAAAGACTCATAATAGCACTATGAGCCACACAGAGGTTAGAATAACAGCATGTGTATCTATGTCACGTTTTACAACTGGGAACAGTGGTAACATTTAGAGTACACATTGTGTCATTGTGTCAGTATCTACACATCTGACTTTTTTTGCAGCTATGAAAGAATACAAAACGACAGAAAATTCCCAAAAGCAACGGAAAGCGAGTTTGTTTGACATAGATAGGCATAGCATGAATACACAGACAGGAAGAGGAGCGAGACAGGAAGCAGGGTTCTGTTGGCTCCACCAGATTTAGGATTGAGGGGGAAGGCAGCAGGTGAAGGTCACCAGGTGGGCAGGAGGGGAGAAGGAACGCTTCCTTTGTCTGGATGGAGGGAGAGAGGTGAGGTTAGGGGTTGTTATGGGGGGGTATTTGTCTGGATGGAGGGAGAGAGGTGAGGTTAGGGGTTGTTATGGGGGGGTATTTGTCTGGATGGAGGGAGAGAGGTGAGGTTAGGGGTTGTTATGGGGGGGTATTTGTCTGGATAGAGGGAGAGGGGTGAGGTTAGGGGTTGATATTGGGGCGTATTTGTCTGGATGGAGGGAGAGAGGTGAGGTTAGGGGTTGTTATGGGGGGTATTTGTCTGGATGGAGGGAGAGAGGTGAGGTTAGGGGTTGTTATGGGGGGGTATTTGTCTGGATAGAGAGAGAGGGGTGAGGTTAGGGGTTGTTATGGGGGGGTATTTGTCTGGATGGAGGGAGAGAGGTGAGGTTAGGGGTTGTTATGGGGGGTATTTCTCTGGATAGAGGGAGAGGGGTGAGGTTAGGGGTTGTTATGGGGGGGTATTTGTCTGGATGGAGGGAGAGAGGTGAGGGGTTGTTATGGGGGGGTATTTGTCTGGATGGAGGGCGAGAGGTGGGGTTAGGGGTTGTTAGAGACGGGGGTTGAGGGAGAAATGGGAGACGGGGAAGGAAATGGGTGAGGGAGGGGAAAGGGTCTACCTACAGTACCGGTCAGGACCTCATATCCTGTCTGTTTGTGTGTGTGTGCGCGTGTGTGACAAGAGTGGACAGTCGGCTTCATTGGTGAGCATTCTATAGTTTTGGGGTACGCCTCATAAACACGGCAACACACATAGCCTTCTGACCGTTCTCAAAAGAGGCATCGATCTCCCCAGAAAATCTCAATACACAAACCCTAAAGGTTGATTCGGCTTCACCCCGTGGCTCTGCGGTGGGTAGCTGGAGTGCCATCGTCTGCAGTCTGCCTCCCTGCTCTCAGCCTTCCTTAAGAATGCGAGCAGGCGTGCGGTATTGAGAGTCAGCAGTCCATTCCTCCCCTCATGGCACAAAGAGAAGCATCTGGCACTTGACAACGATGTCTGATGAGCGATGCGTGCTACCACAAGCCGTGGCGCCCCCCCCCTACCCCCTTCCTTTTAAGATGAGGCCCAGGGCTCCTGCCCTGAAAGACGACACCTCCGCCCCGGAGAGCCGGGGACTACTTGGTGCTTTTCTCTCCCCCACTTGCGGACTCCCGTCTGTCCTCGACTGCTAGTTTCCATCACACTTCCTCCGCGGACAGGGCAGCGTTTGGATGTTATTAATATTGTCAACTGCAAACCCAAGGCTGGCCTCTGACTCAGCTCATCGTGTTACAGGTATATTGTACACAACAGTGAAATTACCAATCCTGTTTTATATAATACCTTCTATTAATACCATAAGGAATACCTTGGCCACTTATGGTAAGATCGATGCTAGAGACTGCAGTAAACAGGGTCCAGCTGGAGTGGCGGACATGCTCTGCCCGTGTCTGTCTTGAACCCAGGGCTCCACCTGCCTTTCCCTCAGCGGTAGAGGTTATGAAGCGATATGGGGGCTTACTGCCCTCTGATGGACTACCAAGATATCAGCATCCCTCTAAATGGATCGCATGGTCCGGTGTGGCTTGTTTGAATACTCTGCATCTCACAATGTATCTTTCCTCTCAGCTTCCTTTGAAGTCTTATCTGACAGAAGCATGAGTTTAGAAGCCGTGTCGAGGTGCTCTTTCACTTGGCCAGTCATCGGACATTAGAGATCACAACAATGACTGGAGCAAAATAAGGCGGTTTCGGTGATACAGTATAAGATACATGTGGTCATTTGCTTCCAACACATCCTCCAAGGGATCATGATAACTGTACCACCAATACCGAAGTTGAAGAACCAGATAGGAGAAGTAAGAAAAAAAAAACATTTTATTTCAAATGGTGGAACCTTCTTGGCAAAATAAAAATAAAAAGTAATTGTTTACAAACATAGGATTTGCAAAAACAAAACAAAGAGGGAACATGAAACATCCAATAAAGCAAAGCGTCTGCAGGCTGACGTCTGGTGGACGCCCGTCTTATGGAGTTAGCTGGCGACGGCCACACTCTGCAACAGGGTGATGTTGTCTCCTTTCAACATGATCCGCCCTGAGAGATGGAGGGATGGAGAGATGGATGGAGAAATGGGTGGGGATGAAGGGATGTAGATGGAGGGAGGGGTGGAGATGGAGGGATGGAGGGAGGGATGGATTGAGATGGAGGGATGGATGGATGTATGGATGGAGATGGAGGGATGGAGATGGATGTATGGATGGAGATGGAGGGAGGGATGGATGGAGAGATGGATGGATGGAGATGGAGGGATGGAGATGGAGGGATGGATGGATGATGGAGGGAGGAATGGACGGAGATAGAGAAATAAGGCAGAGCAGGGGTAAATATAAGGCAGGGCAGGGGTAACAGCACTTTCAGCTCAGTATGGAACAGTCAGCTTTTACTTTCAAAATGCTAAACAGATCCTGATGAAAAAGGTAGGTAAAAAGAAGCTGTATGGATTCACATGGGTCTATGAGTGGAATATTACATGCAAATTATATGCAGGTGAATTTAATGTAAAAAAAAATAATAATCTACTGTCGTCAGCATAGGGGAACTGGGGGGAAAATGCAATAAAAATAAATAAATACTGGGTTTTAACAAACTATGAGTACGTCAGATATCAGCTCTGATTGTGTGGACTGTGGACTGTGTGGATTGTGTGGAAAGAGAGATACACAGAAATACAGAGATACACAGACTCTTACCCAAGGGCTTCCTGTTCTTGGTCTTCATGTGGACCTCCTCTGAGTCATCCAGCACCAGGTTCATGTACTCATCAAAGCCCTGGGAGGGAGAGAGGGTCATTCATCTGGAGGGCTTAAATGCCCAGGGTGCTACCAAACTGCAGGTGGTGGAGGAGGCGGCGTGGGGGACAACTTACGATAATGCAGCCCTCTATCCGCATGTTCACCTGTTCATACAGCCACACCTGGATCCTCGAGCGCTGCGGAAAGGAGAGATGGCTACTTTATTTGTTCTCAGAATATGGATAGTGTGGTGATGCTTTCTGTATTGTAATTACAATATTATTGACATTTTCATATATATTATAGTGATACATCATGCATTCTTTTTGCAATGGACATATACAGTAGTTTGTAATAAGCCGTTGATAGCCAATTACTGACTGTGCAGCCATGTCATGTTTTCATTGGTCATTAAGTCACGACACAGAATTCAAACCAAGCTGTGTAACTGTATTCACACACACATCATGTCTCTGTGTACTAGGCCTTAACAAGCTTTTGGAGAAGCTAATGAGATAGATGGGGATGTGCTTTATGATGCGTTCCAGTCACATCGGAAACCTCTGATTTTCAGAGTTCAGATCGCTGTCAAAATCCCCATCAAATGTCACATGAACTTGGATTTGTCACTTTACTCAGGGAAAAAATCGACCCCGGCCTGATCCGACTACGCTGCTGACATCATATCAAGAAGACTGCTCCGCGCATCAACAATAAGTAAACGTTGTAATACGATTGTTTATTAGTGTTTCTGTCTTATTAAATCAGTTGTACACACAATACTGTCCAACTTCTATCACAATGTTGCTACGGTGTTCGTATGCGCAAAATAGTGTATAGTGTGTTGTTATCAACTGGTATTGCTAACAGTGGCTAACTTGGCTAGAACTACAAAGATGGGGATAAAGTGTTTTTTTCCCATCTTTTGTTTCTGGAACACTTTTAACTAGGGATGGGAATCGAAAACCGGTTCTTGTTGAGAACCGGTTCCCAGTGAATCGATTCCTTGGAATCGTAAGCCAAAATCCTTAACAATTCCACTATCGATTCCTGACGTTGCTGCGCATGCGTGATGACGTCACACGCACGTTGCCTTGTTTTGTTTTATTAGACCGTGGTAGAAGAAGCCAGCAACATGTCGTCTAGGCATAAACGTTCGAAAGTGTGGTTACATTTCACGCGACAAGATGACAACATGGCCACTTGCAATGCTTGCAAAAACCTCTATCATCAAAGGGGGGAAATACTACAAATATGCAAAAACATTTGGCCACACAGCATGCAATAACTTTGCAGGAATGTCATGTTGTGACGACAGCAGCGCAGCTAACGTTAGTGTAGTCGAAGGTAAACTCCTCCAGAGTCCCTGTCTATTGTGTTAGTGCCATTTGTTTAATTGTGTAAACCAGCTTTCACTATATGAATAATCTCCATTTCCATCCATGTAATTTAGATGATGATGTTCAGAGTCAAGCTGGTGGTAGTCGGTTTGAAAAAATACTGATTTGTTTATGTCAGTTTTATTTTTAGTTCAAGGTGAATACACCTAAAAAACAGCACTGTAATTGGCATGTTCAAAGTAGTACATATAAAATAAAATTAATGTTAATAAATCTGTTTGTACTCTTTTTTGCCCAATGAGAATCGATAAGAGAATCGATAAGGAATCGGATCGTTAAGCATAATAATCGAAAATGGAACCGGAATCGCTAAAATCTTCAATCAATTCCCATCCCTACTTTTAACTGGGGTATGACTTCATCCTGGAATAAAAATCCCAGTGTCCGAGGCAACTGGAACGCAGCATTACTCCAGCATTAAACTAAAAGTTTGGGTGATGTAGAGACTATGCGAAAATGTACGCTGGAAGTGTGAATGAGTCTGCTCCTTCAGCGCACTATTGAAAAGTAGGACTAGGAACCTTTGTCTTGTGTCACTGTGGTGAGGACCAGTAAAGAGACGGACCTGTACTGAAAGTTACTACCGTTCTATTAATACCAAGCCCCCAGGATTCGAAATCTAAAGTGAAGGCCTATTGAACCGCGCCATCTTGGCTAGATTTGTAGTCATTTGGCTATTTCCGGTGACTTTTGTACTTGCGCAGTTGTGCTTTTCTGTCCGACGCGCGTCCACGAAAAAGTTCACCTTTATGTGAAATGTAGACGCACGTTCCTGGCTCTCCCCGCTTTGATTTAGCAATGAAAACCGGCTTGCATATTAACCTGTTTTTGTCAAATATATCCATTGCAGAAATTATTTTTTCATCCAGGCATCTTAGTTTTAACAGGTTAAATATAACTGAACATGTTTTGTTTGCTAGTAGATGGTATTCATTCCGTTCGCGATAACGTTATTGCAGCCAGGCTAAATTCCTCCAGGGAGCCAGTGACCGGCGAGTTGAAAAGCTTCACTCCCCGCCAGCAGGAGCTTTGGCCGCTGCTACTGCATCTCGGATAACCCGCTGAGTTCGTGGCTGCTATTTCACATTCGTCCTTGATCAATCCCAATACCGATCCATGGTAATAATGAGCGGCAGTGCTGCATGAATGTTACAACATCATTGTTAGCTTTATTAACATAACCATAGCCTACATTTATCTCTCTAACGTTAGGCTATCCATCTTACACCAGTCGGCCATTCGATAGCTAGAAGCGGTCAACGCCAACGTTGACTGAAAACACCCAAACTCAGTGTATCGTTTCATCTTCATGCTACACATCAACTCCTTTCCATTGTATGTGAATAAATTCCTGTTATTCTAAAAATATCCCATTTCTGTCCATTCCTGGAAAATTTGCTGTCAAATGATCACTCCAGTTTATCACCGTATCCCACTACCATTTCAACTATGCACAGGAGGTTGTCTTGTGGTCATTTTCATTAAAAAATGATTAGCCTGATCAGTTTGTTGTATGTATTAAGCCCTTTTTGAGCGGTGTGCTTTGACTACTCTCCTTTTTTGTGGTCATTTTCATTAACACATTTGATTAAACATCCGCACTGGCCTATGAACGGCTAAAGATTCCCCAGGCAGAACTGGTTGATGCTGCTAGGGAAAGGGATGTCTGGGGCTCCCTGCTGGAACTGCTGCCTCCGCGACCCGACCCCGGATAAGCGGATGACGATGGATGGTATTAAAAGACTTTAGCCGGGACCCCGTTGATGTTAGAATTAATAGGCTACCTTTATTTGTGGTACTTGAACTTGTGTCTGCGTTTCTGGCTTGCCATCATGGATGTATTGTTCATAGGCTATGTTTATCGGATGAGATGCAGTTGTCCGGGCAGGTCAGCTAATGTGATTTACGAATGGAAATACATGCTTGGGAATAATTAGACATTTCAAACTTCCTCTGCTAAGGTGGTGCTGGGGACAGCGCAGACGGCCTGCATGGCAGTAAATTATCAAAAATGAGTCAAAATCTATGAAAATAACCTCAGATTGAAACATATTTTGTGGTGAATAAGGCGATATAGGCTTAATGTGTATTTATACGGAGATAAGATTCGATTGATCAAGGGTGAATGTGAAATAGCAGCCACGAACTCAGCGGGTTATCCGAGATGCGGTAGCAGCGGCCAAAGCTCCTGCTGGCGGGGAGTGAAGCTCTTCAACTCGCCGGTCACTGGCCCCCTGGAGGAATTTAGCCTGGCTGCAATAACGTTATCGCGAACGGAATGAATACCATCTACTAGCAAACAAAACATGTTCAGTTATATTTAACCTGTTAAAACTAAAATGCCTGGATGAAAAAATAATTTCTCCAATGTATATATTTGACAAAAACAGGTTAATATGCAAGCCGGTTTTCATTGCTAAATCAAAGCGGGGAGAGCCGAGAGAGCCGGGAACGTGCGTCTACATTTCATATAAAGGTGAACTTTTTCGTGGACGCGCGTCGGACAGTATGGCCCAGTCCCAATGTCCACCCTTGCAGACTCGCAGACTTAAGGGCGCGCTCCCGCGAAGTCCGCGAGGGCTTAGGGGTGTCCCAATGTCAACTCGGCAAGTGCGCGAGGGCTCTCCGGCAGCCATTTTGAGCCCTTTATGCCCCCTTCCCGTAAGTCTGCATTTCTGCAGACTTAGCCCAAGGGAATTACCCACAGTTCATAGCGTCGTGACGTGAAACACGGGGTTACCTGAAGAACAGCCAATAAACAAGCACGGACAGATCAACCTACCCTAACGTTCACGTTACAGAACAAAATATGTTTTCATGTTTTCATGTTGTCAGCTGGACTTGCTTATCTGCACAAGTAGCCTTATAATTATTTTGGTTTCATTATTTTTAAGTGGGCCTATGGGTTATTAACCCCATGGGTTTGTATAATGTGATTTGATTAAAAATATGTAGGCTATGGTTATAATTTACATCGATTTATGTTGCTCTAAATCATATGATTGCCCAGTTAAAAGCAGTATGACATTAATTACCCATTTCGGTGCAGTGTTCTTTGAATTGAGATTTCCAACATGAATATGGAAAGAGTTGTGAGGTGCAGGAATGTGTATACATAATATATTATAATTCTTAAGTTAATACTTTTGGATTCATCACAAACAAGAATCACAGGCAGTAATGTAGGATCGATGCGATCCTACTAACAAATACTGGGTTGGGTTGATATTTGATCGCAGATGCGATCGCATATGACCACAAAATGAAATGATTTCAAGTTGAACAAATGTTTTGAGGGTAACACAGAGAGTTCTGATAATGTAAAGGGGATTTGACTCAGCCAAAATTAATTTACACGAAGGCCTACAAGAAAAACATGTACAATTTACAAATTGATTTAAAAAAAGCCCCACGCCCACAATAGTAAGAAATATGTTTTCACGTCAACGTAATGTGATGTCACAAGTGCTGTCCCATTCCTTGTTATACCAATTCGAGCCCTTGCAGCCTCGCGCACTCGATCACTTCACCAGGTGACGTCAATAAGTCTGTGAGGGCTCAGGGCTTGAGGGTTTAGGGGGGACATTGGGATTGGGCCAAAAGCTCAACTGCGCAAGTACAAAAGTCACCGGAAATAGTCAAATGACTACAAATTTGCCAAGATGGCGCGGTTCACTAGGGCTTCATTGTTGATAGCGGTCAGTGAATGGAGTGGCTGTATCTAGTTCTATTAATACATCCATGATTAATACATCCATGGTTACTACAGCTGCGACAAATCCTCTCTTCAATTAATATTTAGGTTTATCATTGTATGGTTACCTCTAAACAATTGAACAATATGCGCATATAGGTTATAATTTGCATTATAATTTGTATGAATTTAGTTCCGATGTCTGACGATTTAAACCGTTGGCACAAGGATGCCATGCAGCTTTTTGCGCTTAAGGAGCAGGCGCGTTCACGCTTCTAGAACACATGTACATGTCTGGCTAGAATGGATAAACTGGCTGATTAAAAGCAATGGTCCAAGAAAAGAAAATAATAGCTAACGTTAACTACTTACGTTCTGAAGATACCTAAAGATGAGGTTCTGGTAAAGAGGTCAAGGAAACTCGGACACAAAAGCACAATGAATTAACACACAAAGAAGTTAGCTAACGATAGATAACCAAGTCTTAAAAGACGCTCAAGATACTGAAATTGCCCAATCAAGAACAATTAAGCTAACATTTGTTAGCTAGCTGGAACTGGTAGGAGTGGGTACCTTGCTTTCTGGAAAGCTAGTTATGTAGGGTGAACGACAAGATAGCTGGCTAGAAGCTAACGCTAACAAGTGAGCGGCTAACTAGCTAGCCATAGGTATCGCTACCATAGCTACAACACAATGAGTCGTGTTAAATACTTAATGAAAGGATACAATCGGCTGCACCATAACCTTCTGGATTTTCTGTCCTTGCCCTCTGTACGCCATCTCGATCGCTGTTTTGCGCTGTGTTTAGTAACTAGCAGGATTTAGCAGCGCACACCTCCAACAGCCTTTCAACGAAGCCTTCACGTCGTGGAGCTTCAATGGCGGGCTTCCTTCCGCGTGCGTCTCTCTGGCCAAGCACAGCAGTTAATTCGTTTTGATTCCTAGACCCAGCCGGGTCAATCGCTCTGGGCGGAGCGGCTTGCTCAAATCGAAGCGACCTTACTCAGTCAGACAGATTTTATTTTCTATCTGACATTTCTCTGTACTCTTTTAGAAAATACTCGGAATTGAAGCCGGTGGTGTCGGTGTACAGCGGTGTCAAATGCGACCAAAGAGATCCGGTGATCCGCCGGGCATCCATAGTAGACAAAACAAATTCAATTCAATTCGATCTTTGCTAAAAGAAAACTGTGCTTCTAGTCTTGAGCGCCACCTTTGTGTTGGAGGCAATTACTGCAGTTGACATTTTTTGCACGAGTAAAGCTAGGTAACAATCCCGAATGGTCGGTTATCAGTGAAATAGGAATATAATCAGCTGTTACGTTAGATTCAATGTACCTGTCTCCGCATGTTTGGAATTCATACTCACACATTAAACATATATAAAAAATCCTCTGTCAGGACTTTACTCGGACACCTTAGGCCTGACAACATTCATATTTGGCACGGGTATCCGCAGGGATCCCTTTATGTTTTGGCTAATTTTAACATAAAATACTGCCAACCAATAGAAATACTGCTCTGAATAGAACCCCTCAGCGTTCCAGCTTGCCTGCATCAGCTGCAGGAGCTGCAGCTTTGCCCAAAATCGGTGTGGCTGCCCAGATACAAACACTAAACTAATAGGCCTACCTTGCACCAGCCTAGAATTATTTAGCCTTTGCTCATCTTTGCCCGACATTATTGCGTTCTGTTGTCCACTGCTAGTTAGCTTGTAATAAGTGGACGAGAGGGGCTGTGGGGAATACAGGACCATCTCCAGACCACGGACTGGGAACTGTTCACTGAGGACTGCAATGAGGATGTGGACTGTTCTGCTACTGCACGACACACATCAGGTTCTGCAAGGAATGCATCATACCCACCAAAAACGTACGCTGTTTTCCCAACAACAAACCATTAAAGCGCTACTCAACAGGAAAAATAGGGCCTTTATGGCTAAGGACAGGAGGAGGCCAGGTCAGTCCAGAAGGAACTGAAGACGGAGCTGCGGAGGGCCAAAAAAGCTACAGCAAGAGGGTGGAGGGTAAACTTGAGCTAAACAGCACCAAGGAAGTGTGGGTGGGGATGAAGAGAATCACTGGGCGGGATACTTCGAGCCCAGCTGTGATGGGGGAGTAATGAATTTGCAAATGAGCTAAACCAGTTCTTTAACAAGTTCAACGCAGCCCCCTAGCCCAACGCCTCCGCCCCTGCCCCCCTTCTCCACCCCTACCGCCACCAGACCATTCATCTCAGAGAGTCAGGTAAGAGGTGAACTCCAAAGGCTGAAGAAGGTGTCACAGCTGTGGAAGACCTGCTGCATCATTCCGGTGCCCCCAAAAAAGCATGTCCAAGCGTCCTCAGTGACTACGGGCCAGTGGCACTGACGTCTCATGTCATGAAGGTCTTTGAGAGACTGGTTCTGCAACGCCTGAGGCCCATGTTGAGCGACTTCCTGGACCCCTGCAGTTTATATACCAGGCCCGAATCAGAGTGGACAATGCCATCATCTGCCTACTCCACAGAGCCTATTCACACCTGGAGAGGCCAGGAAGTCACGTTCTTTGACTTTTCCAGTGCATTCAACACCATCCTGCCCCTCCGGCTCGTGGAAAAGCTCCCAGCAATGCGGGTAGACCACAACATAGTGGCCTGGATCACGGACTACCTCACCGGCAGACCACAGTATGCCCGACTGTAGGGCTGCCTGTCCGATGGTGATAAGCAACATGGGCGCCCCCCAAGGAACAGTTCTGTCACCTTTCCTGTTCACCCTCTACACCTCCGACTTCAACCACAACTCTGGAGTGTTCCATCTCCAGAAGTTCTCGGACGACTCCTGTATTGTGGGCTGCATCAGAGTAGATGAGGAGGAGGAGTACCGGGACATTTGTTGAATGGTCTGAGGAGAACCAGCTCCAACTCAACATCAGCAAGACCAAGGAGCTGGTGGTGGACTTCAGAAGGAACAAGAGGCCTCCAACCCCCATCACCATCCAGAGGAAGGAAGTTGAGAAGGTGGACTCATACACGTTCCTGGAAGTACACCAGCTGAACAACAAGCTGGACTGGACTGACAACACTGAGGCCCTCTACAGGAAAGGACAGAGTAGACTGTTCTTCCTCAGGAGGCTCAGGTCCTTCGATGTGTGTAGCAGGCTGCTGCGGATGGTCTACCAGTCTGTTGTAGTCATCACACTGTTCTTTGCCGTTGCCTGCTGGGGAGGCAGCATCAGGTCTGGGGAAACAAACAAGCTGAACTAGCTGGTGAGCAGGGCCAGCTTTGTTGTGGGGCAACAACTGGACAGCCAGGAGACTGTGGTGGAGAGGAGGATGAGGGACAAACTGAAGTCTGTTCTGGACAATCCATCCCATCCCCTCTATGGCGAGCTGTAGTAGATGGTGAGCACTTTCAGTCACAGGCTCATCCCACCCAGGTGCAATACGGAGCAGTTCAGGCGTTTCTTTGTGCCAGGGACCATCAGACTCTATAACAGTGCCTGAACGTTCCTGAGTGTTGTGGAGATGTGCATGTACTGTATGTATATATGTGTATTCCTAGACATCTATTTACACAGACTGGTTGTATGTAGTACGTATATACATATTCTGTTCTATACTATAGTCTACACACGCTGTACGTATGGATGTATATAATCCTTGTTTTTCTTCTTTTTAATGCTTATTGCTACTCTGCATAGTATGGAAGAGCATTAGTGCCAACAACTGATTTTTTTTTTTTTAAGCTTCTGACTTTAAAGTCAGAATTTCTGAGAAAAAACTCAGAAATAACTTCTGAGATTAAAGTCAGAATCTTTGAGATTAAAGTCAGAATTTCTGAGAAAAAAACTGAATTTCTGAGAAAAAAAACTCAGAAATAACTTCTGAGAAAAAAGGCAGAATTTCTGACTTTAACTTTAGCTTAAAAAAAAAAACTCAGCTGTTGGCCCTAATGCTCTTCCGTAGCTAATTTTCCTCCTAGGGGGATCATTAAAGTACCTGCTTGCCTGCCTGCAGACGGACCTACCTACCTACCTACCTACCCACCCACCCACCAACTGACCTATGTTTATGTATAGTATTGTAGTGAAGCGATGACAGAGTCACAGGGGGAGCTGGTGGCTGTGGGGAAGAAACTGTTTCTATGGCATGAGGTCTTGGCCCTGATGGATCACAGCCTCCTGCCGAAAGGGAGTGGTATGAAGAGATTGTGGCTGCTGGTCAGGGTGGGAGGGGTCACCTTCAATCTTACTAGCCTGCCTCTGGGCCTTGGAGTCTTGCAGGGCCTGGAGGGGAGGCAGGTTGCAGTCGATCAGGGATGATGCAGTTTGGCCTTGTCTTTGGCTGTAGCGGAGGAGTACCAGGTGGAGATGGAGGAGGTGAGGATGGACTCGATGATGGAGGTGTAGAAGAGCTGTGCCTTCTTGGTGAGGGAGCTGATGTTTAGCTCCCACCTGAGGTCCCGGGAGATGACGGTGCCCAGGAAATGGAAGGAGTCCACGGTGGTGACTGGGGAGTCGTTCAGGGTGATGGTGAAGGGGGGGGGGGGTTCTTCCTGAAGTCTACGACCATCTCCACTGTCTTAAGACCGTTGAGCGCCGTGTTTTGGCCACACCAGGACAGCAGCTGGTCAATCTCTCACCTGTAGACAGACTTGTGTCCCTCAGAGATGAGTATGATGAGGGTGGCGTCGTCTGCAAACTTCAGGAACTTGACAGACTGGTGGTTGGAGTTGCCGCTTTTTGTGTACAGGGAGAAGAGTAGAGGGGAAAGGGCGCAGTCTTGTGGGGAACCGGTGCTGATGGACCTGGAGTCAGAGATGTTTTTATCCAACTTCACATGCTGTTTTCTGTCAGACAGTCAGTGATCCACCTGCAGGTGGAGTCAGGCATGCGCAGCTGGGAGAGCATGTTCTCCAGTGTGGCGAGAGGATGGTGTTGAAAGCAGAGCTGAAGTCCACAAACAGGATCCTGGCGTGGGTGCCTGCGTGGTCCAGATGCTGTAGAATGTAGTGAAGGGCCATGTTTACTGCGTTGTCCACAGACCTGTTTGTTCTGTAGGTGAACTGCAGGGGGTTCAGGAGTGAGTCTGTGATGGATTTGAGGTGCAGCAGAACAAGGCGCCCAACGACGATATTTACAGAGTTCAGGGCAATGGGCCTGCAGTCGTTGAAGTCAGTCCTTGTTTTCATGGGGATGGAGATGATAGTGGAGGTCTTGAAGCCAGCTGGTACATGGCATGTCTCTATGAGTTGTTGAAGATATCAGTGAACACACATGAAACATATCTGAATATCTGAGAGTAGTGGATTTCTAGTAGCCTAATATGGAATGTATTTTTTATTTAATTTATATTTTTATTTTTTTTAGTAAAAATCCAAACTGTCTGAATTGAAATTCCACTCTATAACATAAATGTGATGGGCTTTAATTTAATCATTACAACAAGCAGAGCAAATGTGACATTTGAGTTACTAATTCTTTATGAAGTTATTCTTTATGGTACTACACTGACTATCAATGGAAATCAGCCTTCTGGCTGTAATTGGGGCATTTACGTTTTTTATTAAATGTTCATGAATTGTCCCTCTTGATCAAATAAAAATAAAATAAAAGTAATATGTTGTTTGTAGCTCGGATTTACCAATAATTTGTACCAGAATTTCAGTTTAGTTCGAATTCTACAGTAATGTTGAATTTCGACGACAAAAACAACAACAACAACAAAACCTTCCTTAGTATGGGTGCCTCTCTAAATTGACTTTGGCTGCTATAACATAGTTGTATAAGCCTATAGTAGGCTATTTATTCCAGTCTACATTATTGAACACTGGCTCTGGACGAACGTTACGCCGGAATGAGCTAACGTTACGCACTACGCAGCTTGTCCCTGTGCTGTTGAGTGGGAAGCCCCTAGTGCGAACTTGCCAACGCCCGGCGTACAGACACCGATACAGAGGAGACGGTACGGGAAAATCTTTACATTACATATTTCCCCCCTTTATTCTATCAGAAAACTATATATTTTGTAGGCGATGTATCCATATTATTGTATGTATTCATCCGTTTGCTACATTTAGGTTTAATTAATGAATTATATCATAGCAAATCTCATTCAACCACAGCATCCGCTAGATAGCCAGTGGTAGCTAACGTTAGCTACTGCCAAGCCAGCCCCAAAAAGCTAATGCCAGCCAGCAAAGTCGCTAGCTAGATAGCTAATGTTAGTTTGCTAACGTTACTAGGTCAACCAGAAAAATAAACCATCTGCAATTTAAAACGTCACCATTAAGCTTAGCTAGCCCAGCTTAATAGCTTCATGTTTGCTTGTCCTTGCTAACCAGTGCTTAAAACCGTCTAACGTTAGCTAACGTTAACTTCCTGAATGTAAATTGGCTAACGTTAATGCTAGCGTAAAAAAAATTGACGATATATATATTTTTTTTACTGCATTTGTCCTGCTCTGCCGCCCGATCCTGTTAGCTATCTCGCTAACTTTAGATGAGAATGCAATGGCGACGTGGGAGGCAGAGGTGGCAAGCTTCTTCATGGAATAGCTAGACATAGAAAGCTAATGTAACGTTAGTTATATCAAAGACGGTTCAGGAAATCTCTCATGCTGTGTGTGACGTTAACTTAGGTTAACCATCTGGCTTTCTCAGGGAATATATATACGTATACTGTAAGAGGGTCGCCTAGGTCGACGTTAGATAGGAAGCTACTGTTACCACTATTGCCATTTGGATTAGCTACAGTCTGATAGCTAGCTACTCACTGTAGGGCAGGCTTTAGTCTGGGTACATGTCGCTAACTGGCTAGTGTTTATATTTGTGAATGTGTAATTTATTCCAGTGTAACAAACAGTATATCAGTTTGATGTAACAAAATGTGATAAAAAGGGAAGCTTGCATTCAGGTTATGAGAAAATCTGGGAGACTTTCAAGCAAAATGCATGTTGTAAGACACCGCCTTGCTATCTGAGCTGCTTTTGATATCGGACTGGAAGCCTAGCCTAGAGGGATGTCTCTACAAGTGTTTTCACTGTTACCTTATACTCACTACTATGACAATCAGGACATCCACCTCCTTGGCTTGTTCAGCCAAATGGTAGCCACATAGATTATATTACTCTTTATTTTTAACCAGACCAGACTGTGCACTCTATTGAATATGCTGTTTTACTTGCTTGTCCATCTCAGCACTTCTGCTATATCATACTTGACTGACACATTTTGAGTAATAAGAGTCCTTAACTTAGTAGCAGCCTACCAACCTACCGATCCAACCAACCAACCATCAGCTGCTTTCACTGCTGGTTTTAGCTGGCCTGCTTTCAGAGTGTTGGCCAGCTGGCCTGCAAACACAAATGAGTGGATTAAGGCCATCATTGCAATCATTATTACACCGGTAAATACTCACCCTCTCCAAGCCCTTGTATACATAATGGACAGCCATGGACATAAGGTATTATGCATATTATATAGGGAATATGTATATTATAGGGAGGTCAGATATGCGTATCCATAACAACACCCTAACTTTGAAAATGCAGTTGTAGTTTCCTCCTGTGGTGAGTCTGGTAAACTCTCCTGAACCTCTAATCAAATCTCTCCCTCACTCCAAGCCTAAATTCCCCAGAAATACCAACCAGACAGTCGTCCGACTCTATGTCTGACAGACCGTCCTCCCATCGGTTTGGTGTGAACAACCCGCTCGCATGTGTTGGGGCTGGATGGGAACCGTCGGGACGGCCGATCCAACACAGCGTTGGGGGGGTTGGCCATTCTGAATAGCGCAGCTCTCAATTTGTTGAAGTAGTTAAATCATTATAAACATATTTAGGTTAGGTTATTTAAAATCACCATTAATTTTGTGCACGGGTTTCAGAGTGAGCTATTCATCATTGTTTCCTCAGGGCAGAAAGGAGTTCTGGACACCTTTCACACCTAAGCCCCTTTCAGACACAGTTCCCTGTACATTACTGGGATAACTATCCCGGCACCGCTAGTGAAAAGAATCAAAGGAGAGCCTGAAAATTCTGGTGTCATGGAGAGAGGTGGCGTTCTAGTGCTCCACTCTGGACCAAAACAACTTCGGTTCAGTTCGGTTGCCTGAACGCTCACAGGCAGAGTAGCACAGGGATAAGAAGCAATTACAGTGCACAGTAAAAATGCTTTTCAACCAGAGTATATCTTGGTTTGTAAATTTGGAAATGTACAGACACTCTAGGGAGTCTTATTTCTTCTTCTGCAGGAAGCCAAACACATAGATGCCATATGAAAGGTAGGGAGACAGCTGGGTTATCAGTGAGTTTTAGGCATATCTTAGCACGTGCCACAGTGAAGCGATGATGCGACCAGCCTTACTTCCTTGGGGTCTAGGGTAGCCAGCAGGCAGGCAGCATCCTGTTCGCTCCTCGCCCATCTGCACAGCCCTCTGTATTCACTAGCATGTTGTACTCGCTCTTTGCTAGGGATGTGCGCGACTAGTCGTTTAAACGACTAAAGGACGCAGCTTTTGCTAGTCGTTTAAGAAATAATAGTCGATTAAACTAAATATAATAGAATTAGATAAAAATAAATATTTTTAAAAAGACTTAAATAATTGGTCATCCATCCATTCATCTGCGCAATCCCTATTGTTTATGCTGCGTTCCTTTTGTATGGGAGCTCCAGATTTGGCGCCTATACACCTAATACGTAGCCTATCGTCTGACATCCGCGGTCTTTAATATTATTGTAATTTAACTTATGCTATTCAATTATCAGGGGTGCACGGCACATTGCCACTAAAGTGTGCTCATATTAATTAATGTAGCCTAATCATTTGGTTTGTGAAAGTCAAGACGTGACGGAAATCTGTGCAACAATGGGCTATGACTCCAAGAGGCGCGCTCGCTTTCACAGCCTAATTGCCCAGTTGAACTCTGAAGGAGGCAGACCATTAAATTCGCAAAACATAGGTTTATGTATACTAGTATACATCCAAGCAACTGTCACAAAGTACCCAATGTTTTAAATAGCCAAACCAGACTTGAAGTGAGATGTGCAACGAGGGAAAATTGGCTTCCGCTGAATGTTGGTTAGAAAGATAGAGGAACTTTATTGCAGACACGCAGGTCCATATAAATAAATGTACAATTCGTCTAGGCTATTTTTTGCCTCTGACATCCGCAGTCTTTATGTGAAATCTAGTTTTAGCCTACTGAAACATTACAGGCTATAGGCTAGCCTACTCTTCTCCAATTAAACAAAATAAATCACATTGATATCTTTACTAAGTAATAAGCTGTAAGGACAGGCTGGACTACTGTTTTGCACTGGCAAACAGTGTGTGACAGCCATGCGCAACGTGTGCAAATTGGCTGCCGCTAAGTGGTTGGGAAACATCAAGAATAGTCATGCATCTTGGCTTGCAGAGTTTGAGAAACATCCTCAATTTTTCTAACTAGCACTTGTTGTAGAAACTTGGGAATCCTGTTTTTAGACTAGTCGTGTAATCCGTTACAAAACCACCGTCTAGTCGTCAGTGAAAATAGTCGCTGCGCACATCCCTACTCTTACACTGTCCGGTCTTTGCACTGTCCCATCTCGTCCCTGCACCCTGTCCAATGTTTTCTCCATGTTATGCACCACGACCGAAAGCAAATTCCTAGCATGTTGAAAAACTTCAATGGCAATAAAACACATTCAGATTTCTCTCTTCCATCCTCCTCCCTCAGTTTCTCTCATTCCTTCTAGCTTATTCACTCTTTTTCTTGCTCCCCCGGAGCTTTAACCTCTCCTTCTCCGCCCCCCCCCCCTCCTTTATTTTCTCACTCCCCCTCTCCCCCTTCACTGCAGCAGAGCTCTGCAGAGGCTCAGAGCAGCCAGGCATACATGGACACGTAACGGAGCAGTAGTGAGCTCCAGTCCTCCTCTCTCCACACAGGCCAGGCCCTCAGCTTCCCGTCCCAGCCCAGCCGCAGGGCAGGCTGGGAGGAATACGAGCCTGGGGGTCAGGGCAGGTCTCACTACATGCTGATTGCCCAGTCTTCACTGGTGGTGCTGGAAGTCCTGAGACGTCTTGACTTGGTGTGTGTAGACAGCTATCAAGAGGCTATTTTGAGATCATTGTTGATTATTGGCTCACTTGCTGCTGTGTTAGTTTGATTCTTACTTCATATTTTTAGTATTGTGTCGGGTGTTTTTTTTTTAAATTGTGCCAGAATTTCAGACTGCACAACTGTAACTGATGCGTGTCTCAAAGCCCTATTAGCACTATCATGGCATATTAGCACATCCCCCAACTACAGTCTTGTATCCCCTTTCGTTGTGACCCTTCTCTTGTTTGGATACATGCTGATGAAAGTACGAACGAATTGCCCCTGAGGTTCTTCCTTCCTTCCGTCCATTAACTGTGCGGTTTCTGGTTGTGGGGAGGTCTGAGCCAGTGGGCTTCTGCTTCCCTAGTGGCGCTGTGCTTTGCAGCACGGCTGATCAGATGACGTTATCCCTTAGCTTAAAGCCGCAGCGACCCAGTCTGCCCAGAGAGAGAGGGGGGGAGGGGACAGCCGCTGGTCAGTGGTCCGATTGATTGGGAGATGAGAAGTGGCTGGGAGGGGGGGGTGGCTAGTAGGGGGTTAAAGGGTCATCTGTTGCTCTTAATGCAGCTTTGCTAATAATTCAGGCCATTTCCTCTGGCTTAAGGACACTTGTTTACTGTGTGTGAAAACGGTGTGCAAGCAGCTCTGTAGCCACAGTGATGCCATAAGCTTACTAGCCCTGCCTGCTTCCACCCGAGCTTGGAGTATCTGCTTGTGTTTTGATAGCCAGGATATTAGGTGTTTGTGTGTGTGTGCTGCCTTACTGTATGTTTTTCAGTTTGTGTGTCTGTTTTGTCCCCTAGCCTTCTCCATCTCTTCGACACAGACCATTCATCTCTGCCAGTGCAGCCTTGGTGTGTGTTTGTGACCCGTTCTAGATTGCTTTGTATGCATGTGTGAAGGACATTCTACTGCAGGATGCTAAGATCCTTCCGTGCCTCTAGCTAGGTTACAGTTCTTGTCTATTGGTCTCTCATCTAGCTACAGCTCTGTCTATTGGTCGCTCATCTAGCTACAGCTCTGACTATTGGTCTCATCTATTTTTTAATAGACCCGTTGAGGAATGGGTTTGAAAATTGGAGAACGTTTGTGTAAATGTGTTTGGGAGCATTTCTGTGACACCACTGTCTGAATGCTGGAACCTGCGTTCGTGAATCACGATGATGCTCTACCATTAGACATAGCGAGTGCTGATTGGTCGTTCATTCTTCATAGGTTTATTGGTTGCCAACTGTCACAAATACTGGTTTGTGTCTGTAGCATAGCCCTGTCATAACCTTCAGATCAGACAGTATTTAACCTACCAGTACCTAACCTATATCCGTTTCTATTCTGTTGCAGGTCTTGAATGAGTACAGAGGACTCTAAAGTACAGCTATGCAGACCATCAAGTGTGTTGTAGTGGGTGACGGAGCAGTGGGTAAAACCTGCCTGCTCATCTCCTACACCACAAACAAGTTCCCCTCTGAATATGTACCGACGGTGAGTAGCGTGTGTGTGTATGCGTGTGTGTGTGTGTGCGCGCACGCTTTAAAGTGAACACATCTAATCCCTTTGTCTCTGTCCTGCAGGTGTTTGATAACTATGCTGTGACTGTAATGATCGGAGGGGAGCCCTACACCCTGGGCTTGTTTGACACTGCAGGTACGCGTTTCCTCTCCCGGCTGTGGGGCCGGGCACAGGAGTCATTCTCACATTTCTAGTGTCTTTGACATTTTGTCTGCATTATATTTGTGTGTGTGTGTGCGCGTTTACGTGCGTACGGAAGAGAGAGAGAGAGCACGCTCCCCAGCTATTTTAGACTGGAGTGTGTGTCCTGTATGTGGTGTTTGACTGTCCCTGTGTCTGCTTAAAGAGACCTCTAGTGACCTCTGTGTGGGTGTGGATGCCCTATGTGTACGTCTGCCTAACCGGTCTGTGTTTTCCGTCTCCAGGTCAGGAGGACTATGATAGGTTACGACCTCTGAGCTACCCCCAGACAGATGTCTTCCTCGTCTGTTTCTCCGTCGTATCCCCCTCTTCCTTTGAAAACGTCAAAGAAAAGGTGCATCTTCTACCCTCTCCCACTGCAGTCTCTTCTAGTACGTTACAGTCATTTAGCAGACACTTTTATCCAAAGCGACGTAGAATAATTGCATTTAACATAGGTAGTCAGTGTACTACTACTTGCCGGAACTCACAAGTCCATCTCCATTCTAAACAAGTGACTAAGAGCACAATCTAGTGCTAAAGCCAGTGTGCAAGAGTAACAACATATAAATACAATGGTCGCTTAAGAGCCTCCCCCTTATCCTGGTAGTACTTCTTCAAGAGAGTTTTGAGCCTGCAGCGAAAGATGGGCTGCGACTGCTGTCCTGACATCAGGGGGCAGTTCATTCCACCACCGCAAGCGGGGCCAGGGCAGAGAAGAGCCACGGCCGTGTCGATTGGCCGCAGGGGCCTTCTTCTACCCTCTCCTCCATACTTCATTCTACCTCCACAGTCCTTCCCCCGTACCTCCTCCCCTCACTTCTCTACTGACACAGACCTCGGTTAACTAAATGCAATTTAAGTGGTTTGCTGGAACAACAATAGTATAATCCTCTTCTGTAACTTATGCCGTCTCTGTCTGTCTGTCTGTGTGTTCTCCAGTGGGTACCAGAGATTACCCACCACTGTCCAAAGACCCCGTTCCTGCTGGTGGGCACTCAGATCGACCTGAGGGACGACCCATCCACCATAGAGAAGCTGGCCAAGAACAAGCAGAAGCCCATCACCCCGGAGACGGCAGAGAAGCTGGCCAGGGACCTCAAGGCCGTCAAATACGTGGAGTGCTCAGCCCTGACACAGGTTAGAGTTTGAGAGACGCGCGCACACACATACACACACACATTTATGAAAGACACACTACAGTCAGACACACACTGACTGCATTGTAAGTAAGTGTCCTTTGTGGTTGGCTGAAGTGAGGGTATATATGTCTGTCCCCCTTTTTGTCATCTGTAATGGCTCAAACAAGCACGAGAGTGGAGGAAATGGGACGTGTAGGCCCCGGCCTGTAGGTGGCCCCTGGCCTGTAGATGTAGGTAGCCCCTGGGCTGTAGGAGGCTCCTGACCTGTAGTTGTAGGTTGCTCCTGACCTGTAGGTGTAGGCGGCCCCTGTTCTGTAGGTGTAGGCGGCCCCTGGTCTGTAGGTGGCCTCTGGCCTGTAGGTGTAGGTGGTCCCCGGCCTGTAGATGTAGGACCCCCCTGGCCTGTAGGTGGCCCCTGGCCTGTAGGTGTTGGTGGCCCCTGGCCTGTAGGTGTACGCGGCCTCTGGCCTGTAGGTGTAGGTGGCCCCTGGCCTGTAGGAGCCCCCTGGCCTATAGGCCCAGTGTGCTGTGGTCTGCGTGCTGCTCATCTCACATTGGTCTCTCCGGACCTCTGTTCTGATACTCATACAGTTGCACATCCAGCTGCTTAGCTTGTGTATGATGGGGAGGTAGAGGGAAACTGAGCCCAGATCAGTGTTAGGGCCCTTCTATGATTTCCGTGCTGCAGATTACACGAGCAATTGTGGGATATAGGAAACAATTTCAGAAATAAACATATGCATGGAATTGAGAGATTCTGAGGAAAGTGTTGTAGGATGTAGGCTTTCGAGCAATTTAAAATAACGTGACAAACAAAAACATGTTTAAACACCACCCTCCTTTTTAATGTGGCGTCTAGTTTCTGACCGTGGCTAGCATTGTTTTGAGCGGAAAAATAAAATGGAGAATGAAATGGAATTTGGGCAAAAAACAACAACATGGATTTCATAGGGACCCTACAATGTCTGTGTGTCAGCTTCATCCTAGCTACTGGTTTTAGTGGGAGGACTGGCCTGGGATAACGAACGGCCCGTCTGGACGTGAGCTGAGCTGTCGCTCCCCTCTCTGCTCCTTCCTGCCTCTCTCTCAGCGGCCTGTCGCTCAGGAACTGACTTGATGATGCAACATCCTGTTTCCTTGACTGCATATGCGTAGTCCGAAGAGGCTTCCTCTGCTCATGTCCACACCTCAGCCTCAGCTACAATAGACTCCCCTCTGTTCCAGTCTGTCCCCCAGATCTACCTCAGCTACAGTAATAGACCCTGTTCTAGTCTGTCCCCCAGATCTACCTCAGCTACAGTAATAGACCCTGTTCCAGTCTGTCCCCCAGATCTACCTCAGCTACAGTAATAGACCCTGTTCTAGTCTGTCCCCCAGATCTACCTCAGCTACAATAATAGACCCTGTTCTAGTCTGTCCCCCAGATCTACCTCAGCTACAATAATAGACCCTGTTCTAGTCTGTCCCCCAGATCTACCTCAGCTACAGTAATAGACCCTGTTCCAGTCTGTCCCCCAGATCTACCTCAGCTACAGTAATAGACCCTGTTCTAGTCTGTCCCCCAGATCTACCTTAGCTACAATAGACTCACCCCTGTTCTAGTCTGTGTCCCAGATCTACCTCAGGTATGATAGACTCACCTCTGTTCCAGTAGAAAAACAACATCCAAAGATGTGCAGGTAGCACCAGCTTTGAAAACAACAGAACTGGGACAGAGCCTCGGTTTCACCAGTGTTTCACCAGTGTATTTGTCCATCCACACAATTCTGCCAACATCTGGGCCCGCTGGCCTCTATCAGAGCGCCCGCTGGTCTAGTCTGTTGGTGTAGTAGGTTGTAGACCCTCAGATCTACACAACACTGTTGCCTGAATCTCTTTTATTCCTCTGTCTTTCTCTCCACACCACAGTGCTCTTTCTCTCTGCCTACTCTTTAATTTTCATTCTCTTTTCAACTTCCCTTTTAAGACTTTCTTTAACGCTTTCTTTCTGTCCAATGTGCTTCCCCTCTCTCTCTCTCTCTCTCTCTCTCTCTCTCTCTCTCTCTCTCTCTGTTTGCTGGGCTAATAGTGCTGTCGTTCTCTCTCTTCCCTGTGTTGCTGTAGCGAGGGCTGAAGAATGTGTTTGATGAAGCTATCCTAGCCGCCCTAGAGCCGCCAGAAACGCAGAGAAAGAGGACATGCTGTATATTCTAAACCCCTCCTCTCCTCCCTACCGCTCACAACCTCCTCCTCCTCCTCCTCCTATCTGTCCTCTAGTCTTGTCTCTCTGCTCCTCCTTACCATTCAGAACCTCCTCCTACCTCCTCCAGTCCATCTCTCATCTCATCCTCAGACGTCCGCTGCCTCCGTCAGTTTAACACGCGTCTAAACCGACCGTCGTCATTCCACCCCACCAACCTTCTGCCGCGTCTTCAACCCATCTCCTGTTTCCTCTTCCCCTCCTCACTAGCATGCTGCCTTCTCTTCTTCTGTTCTTTTCTCTTCTCTTCGACATCATTCTTTCCTCTCCTCTGCTTCCTTCTTCTCCTCATGGACCTTTCTTCGCCGACGGGGCTGTGTGTTCGTCGCCCTTGCGTTGTCATCTGTGGTGATGCTAACGTTCAGCCTGGTCTGTTTGGAGTGTGTTTCCTCTTCTATGTCTCTCACTCTTGGCATGGGCTTCCTGGGCTGGGTCTATAGGCTCGATCATCTCGTCCTCCCCAGGTGAATCACAAATGGCATACTATTCCCCAAGTCCACTACTCAAAAGTAGTGTACTGTGTGTGGGGTGTAGGGTGACATTTGAGATGCAGCCCATGCCTCTGGTGTTCCTTGAAGAGTGTTTCTCCTTCCTGCTGTCACTCCCAGTCTGAAAATGTCCGCTAGCCGCGATGCTAATTTCTTTCCATGTTAAACTCCATTGACTTATGCTACAAATGTTAGCAATCGAAAAGTCCACTTTTTGGCTTTTGGGGTCTTTCAGGAGGGGCGCGGGTGGAGGGGGTCCCATTAGGGCGGCGGGCCGCCCCTCCAAGGCAATGGTAGGGGAAACACTGATCTGTTTTAGTATTGTCTGGAAAGTGTTTCTGAGCTGAGGGGAGTGTGTTGGTCTTACACGGCTCCGCAGTATTGTGATTTGAACACTAATTTAAAGAGTCCCGTAACTACTGTTATTGTTTTTTTGTATTGCTGATGTATGACTGACAGACCTGGGGCCCTATTTTCGTGCTAAGGGCTACATTTTGTCCGTTGCAAATCGCCTCCGCCGAGTTTGGTGCATGTTCAACTCGGCTGAGGAGAGAAATATTGAGTTTGCGGCGGACAAAACGTAGCACTTAAGCCCGCAGTATGCTTGCTGTTCAACAACGTGTACGCATAGACAAGCACATATTTTGCGGCGCGCTGATTTCTGAGGACCTGCACGTCCAAGCGCAGCCAGCGCAGCCAAAGGAACACAAGGAGACGCGTGATAGACTCGTACTCGTAGTTAAAAGCAAGTACACCGCAGGCAGGCTTTAGTCCCGGCACGAAAATGGGGCCCCTGGAGTCTGGCCATGGTGAGACATGGTGGCTGTTGGTGCCAGAGTCGTATGCAGGAGGGACAGCCTGGCCACTGGGTTTTCTCTTGTAGTCCTGGATCCTAATGGTAACTAGCTCCTTCTTCAGGCTATAGAGGCCATTGACTACACTGGCATGAGAAAGCCTGTAAGCAACGTTTACAAAGAGATCTGGAACCCGGCCTGTACTGAAATGACTGAAGCTGGCTGCACTCCTCTCTCTGCATACGACTCTGCTCCCTGCCGTTCACCGCAGTCATGTTTTGCCGTCTTGGGAAGTTTTCAGATCTTTATTAAGCTAAAAAATAATCGTGTGGAATGATTTGTGAAATTAATGAATTAAATAAAGTACATCTTGCTCTTTGCTCCGCTTCTCTTTTGTGGTCTCGCTCCCTCTGTCGTTGCTCAGCAGCTTCAGTCGGTGGTGGTGGTGTTGTTGTTCCGTGTTTGTGTGTCTGAGGTCTTGGCTCATCCAGCAGGGGTGGTGGTTTCCTGCACTCACAGGGCTGTATTGTACCTCCTCACATGACTGGGCTCAGGCTGCAGTAAGCTGCTCTGCCGACAACCAGTGCAGAGTCGCACTGCTCCCACTAAACACCATGTAATCAGTCAAAGCTAAACAGCTTCCGCCTTACTCAGAAGTTCTAGTGATCAGTTAGTGGTGTGTGTGTGTGTGTGCGTGCGTGCGTGCGTGTGTGTGCGTGTGTGTGTGTCCGTGCAAGCATGTGCCTGTGGTTTTGTTTAGCATTCTTGATTTGCACCCAACTGTGTACTTGTTTGAGTGTCACTTAACCCCTGTTCCCTCCACTCTCTTGACTTGCCTTTGTGTTGAGCTCCTACTGACCCACCAGATCTCACTGGCGCTATTCTAGGTCACATTAGATGAACATGAATGGATAGTTATCACCCCAAACTACAATGAAGTAGTGTTGGCTAACCTATTAAAGGTGCAGTATGCAATTTGGCTCAGAAGACGGAACACTTTATTTGTATTTTTTGCAATTCTCATTACATCCTGACAGCAATCAATAAATAATGTGCTCTGACACTAAAATAAAAAAAATCCATAATCTGTGAAAGTGGCAGGACTGTAATAATTGTGTCCAATCATTTAGAGTTGCCAACCTACCTACCTGACTCGTGAGTGTCATTTGTTTTCCCCCAGTTTGGAGGAGTGGCTTTGGAGGGAGGCCTGAAGTGAGGGGGGGGGGATTTGTCGGTTACATTTTTCAAAATCTTTCAACATTTTTCATAAGTCTAACAGGAAATCACAAACTGCATACTGCACCTTTAAGACTCACTTTATGGAGTGCACAATATGTAAGCATGTAACCTGTCAGATGTTCTCTACGTCAGTCACCCCATCTTTATTACTTAGTTATTTATTGTTTTAGCGCCGAGTATGAAGTGTCGGTTTTCATTCCAGATCATCTCCTGTGTTGCTCTATCATTTTGTCCTTTGTTTGATTGGCAGCTCTCCGTTCATGTTACCATGGTCCTGCGTCACTTCATTGAATTTGTGTATGAGAATCCTTTGTTGATCCTGTGTGTGTGTGTGTGTGTCTGTCTCCCCATCATTGAGCCTGTGTGTGTTTGTGTGTTTGTGTCCACAGAAAGGCCTAAAGAATGTGTTTGATGAGGCGATACTGGCTGCACTGGAACCTCCAGAGCCCAAGAAGAAACCCAGATGCAGGCTGCTATGAGGAACCAGCCCCTCAAACATACATGTGTACACACACACACACACACACACATTCACACTCACACGCATACAACACCCCCCCCCCCCCCCCCCCGCTCTGCTAAGGCTGGTTCAGCGTTGTACTCTATAGCGAAGTATAGATAGATAGAAACAAACAAACACGTTTCAGATTTCACTGCAATAATGGAACGACCCGCCCCTGCGTCACATCAGCAGACTGACAGAGGAACAGAAGTTCGCCCTGCTCTCGCCGTGACTCCGCCCCCACCACCCTCCCCCCACCTCCAGACCGATGACCAGTCAGCGCTCTGGCCTGTTCACGCTAGTCACCCCAGCCACTCTGTAGCCATTGTCCAGTTTGGGATTTTGTCCCGTCCCCTAAAAGGAACGGCCGCCTGATTGGCAGCGACACCATGCTGCGACGGGCTGCGTCTAGCCCCGCCCCTCTCAACGAGCGCACACTGCCCGACGCTCTTCCCCCAGCACCCCCCGAAGAGGTGCAGACCGAGTAGTCGTTTTGTAATTGTTTGCCAACACTCCCCTCCCTTCCATAAAACACAACCATTTACTCCTAGTTCCAGATGGACCCTAGCCCCCCACTACCTAGATGCCTGAATTGGATCTGGAAGAGCTGGATAAGCAGAGGCAGCTTGACGGCATCAGCTCTGGTGGTTGTCTGACATTCTGCTGCCGTGTTCCTGACTGCTCTCCAGTCCTCCCAGACCAACCACAGCCGTAGGTGGTGCAGTATCTAGCGGTCAGTGTGGAGCGTGGTATTACTGAAGAAGATAAAAGGCGTCCATTAGCAACGGCTCTTAGTCTTGAATTGGCCTTTTTGAAGCAGGGAACTTAAACAGTGTTAGCAGAACAATTGGTGTGTTCTCAATGCGTTGCCAGGGACCAAGGGAGAGTTAGCAGAACGTCATTGGAACGTTATTGCAACCATACAGTTAGAATCTGTGGAACGGATGCTTCCATGTCCTGTGGTGTGCGTGCGTGCGGTGTGTGTCTGTGTGTGTCTGTGTGTGTGTGTGTATGTATGTGTGTGTGTGTGTGTGAGCACCACAGCCACGGTTGGTGAACTATATTGTATGTGTTGTTTGGATTATTAATTGATGCTTAATTATAACGTCAGAATTCTGGGTCACGTCAGAGTTCTGTGCCTTTCTCAGTTTTTTTTAAGTTTTTTTTTATTACACACGTAACATTGGCACCACGTTGGCAGTGGGGTCAGGGGTCATCTGTTCTCATTCTAACTGTATGGTGTTACTGTTGTGGTGATGCATGTAGATGAGCCCTGGTCTCTGTCCTGATAGGTTAACAGATGTAATAATAATGTAAGCTGGCACACCATGTAGGCTCCACATGTTTTTACCAAAATCTGTTGGTTTTTTTCTTGTTTTTTTCTGTTGTACTGTTTTTGATTTTATAAAAATATTTCTTTCACTCCTTTTACATTTATGGGTCGGAACTCACCTGAACTCTTCCCCGCCAGACACAAAGAAAAGCTCCCATTGGGGATAAAGAGACTGTCAAGTCCAGTTGTGATTGGTTGACTTGTCCTGGTGTTTCAGAGTTGGGTTGACGTCCAGCCTACGTCATTATAATTATTATTATAACCAGTCGTTGTTTTGGTGCAAAAACAAATGCTTTGTCTGAAGTCTGTTCTTTGTATATGCATTCTTTTCAAAAAATATTAAACTTATACCTTAATTGCCTTTACTCCCTTTCTATGACCATTCTTCATTTGTTATTCAAACCACAGGAAATAAGGAGTTGTCTTCCTGTCCAGTTATCATGGTTCACATCCCTCTTTTGCCCACTAGTTCACATCCCTCTTATGGGCACTAGTTCACATCCCATGGCCAGTAGTTCCATATGGGAACTAGTACACATCCCTCTTATGGCCACTCGTTCCTTATGCATACTCTTTAACATCCCTCTTATTGGCCACTAGTTCACATCCGAATTACACCAAAGTTATCTCGGTGAGTCAAAGGTCTTAAATAAGGCCGTAAATAAGGTCCAGGTTGTCAAAAACGAACATTCTCCTTTAATGGCCACAAGTTCACATCCCTCTTAATGGCAACTAGTTCACATCCCTCTTAATGGCCACAAGTTCACATCCCTCTTAATGGCCACTAGTTCACATCCCTCTTAATGGCCACAAGTTCACATCCCTCTTAATGGCCACTAGTTCACATCCCTCTTAATGGCCACTAGTTCACATCCCTCTTAATGGCCATTGGTTCACTCACGTCCCTCTGATCGGTCCATTTTGGCTCAAGGAGACTACATGCTGATACCAGATATTGTGCACACTTGTGATTAACAGTCTGTCTTAGAAATATTTTAGATTTTTCTCCAAAACACTAGTAGAAAATACTTCATCATGGGTTGATTTAGAAACCCCTATCTTGGTAACATCGCAACATGGAGTGGCAGTTCTCTGTGGTGTGGCGAGAGCTGCAGGACTTGTTCTAGACAGGAGGGGGCGCTGTTGCACCGCAGGCATGACATCTTGTTGACATCTTGTGGACCAGAATCACACCATAACTGTTCCATTCCTGATTTATGAGATGTGCATTTATATTGATTGGCTATGTAATATGTTGAAGTCATAACTTATAATTTGTGTATTACATGTGCTGCACACAAATGAAACATTTTAGAAAACAGCTAATGCATTCTCTACATTGCAAGGTATTGTCTATTGAGGCTGTAGGCCTACACTTGTTTAAAGTGATTGTAAACTTGGTTCGAAATAGTAATAGTAAAAATGCATATAGTATATTAAAGTTAAGTTTCACATTAAGCATCAAATGTTCAGAACTATTAGAAAACCTAGTTCAAAAACGGCTCATTCTGCTGTTTAGACCATTTTCTCAAGACGGTCCGAATGGAGATTCATTAATGCATCACTGTACACAGCACACCGCACTCACCATGATAAGTAGGGCCTCATGATAATCAACAGTTCACTGCTCTAACTCCACAATTCAATACTACATAGTTGACAGACCTTCCACTTTTTAGAAACAAATCTCGGAATTCACTTCAATCTCTCCCTCCCTCTCTCTCTCTATCTCTCTCTCTCTCTCTCTCTCTCTCTCTCACACACACACACACACACACACACACACACACACACACACACACACACACACACACTGGTACCCCATGGAGGACAGCAGTGAGAGATGAGTATCACACACAGATGTGTTAGAATTCCTAAAATCATTGCAGATGAGGGAGATCTCCCAGGCCAGGTGACCCGGATCATCTGCACACACACACACACACACACACACACACACACACACACACACACACACACACACACACACACACACACACACACACACACACACACACCTCCAGCCCTGTGAGGCTTTCACACATTCCGTGCGTTTCTGGAGTGCTGACTGTCAGCACCTTCTTAGACTAAAGAGCTGCTGACAGCTATTAATTATCACAGCCTGAACTAAGGGCATTCCTCTGAATGTGTGTGTGTGTGTGTGAGAGAGAGAGAGAGAGAGAGAGAGAGAGAGAGAGAGTGTGTGTGTGTGTGTGTGTGTGTGTGTGTGTGTGTGTGTGTGTGTGTGTGTATGTGTGTGAGAGAGAGAGTGAGTGAGCTAGGGGTAACTACCTGCAGAGGGGAGATCTAGCAAACACTGTCACTGTTGCAATCAAAGCATTTGCTTCCATCCATGTAGATGAACTGATATCACCAAATGTATGTCAGAGATACCCCAGCCCAGAGATATCTCAGCCCAGAGATACCCCAGTCCAGAGATACCCCAGCCCAGAGATACCCCAGCCCAGAGATATCTCAGCCCAGAGATACCCCAGCCCAGAGATACCTCAACACAGATATACCCCAGCCCAGAGATACCTCAACACAGCGATACCCCAGCCCAGAGATACCCCAGCCCAGGGATACCTCAGCCGAGAGATACCCCAGCCCAGAGATACCCCAGCCCAGAGATACTTCAGCCCATAGATACCCCAGCCTAGAGATACCTCAGCGCAGGCTCTCAATGTTCCCACCAAAACATCAGATATCTGCTGCGTTTACTAACTTACATGATAAACTGCTGTGGATGGCGTCTCTGCCAGCAGGCGTATCGTTGTCTGCAGCTCTCGTAAGTCATGAGGCCAGATCACATTAGGTACCATCATTCCACAGATGATTGTTAACAGAGCCGGTGGTCTGTGTGAGGAGGGCTCACCACTCCCTCTCTCACGGAGTGTGTGTGTGTGTGTGTGTGTGTGTGTGTGTGTGTGTGTGTGTGTGTGTGTGTGTGAGTGTTTGTGCACGTCCGTGCGTGTGTGTGTAGAGAGGGGGACTCCCTTTGGGCGCAATTGCTCTTCCTCATGTCTGACAGTCTTGTTGAAGTGCATCCTTTGGGAGGGCCAATCACCATCAAACATGGCGAAATGTGTCCACTGGAAGAACCAATAAGGGAAGAGGGAAACAACCAAGGAGTGAAACACGCACGCACACACACACACATGCACAGACACACACACAGATCAGCTGGCATGTAGCCACGTTCCAGGATGTGGATGCTAGGGGCCGTGCGGAACACTGGGAGTGTGTGCAGCATTGATGACTTATGAAGAGAAGTACAGTCAGGGTTTCAGCAGTTCATGAAAGCAGAGTGGTAAATCACTGTATAGATATGAACTGTGAGATGTGTGGGGCATTCCCTCTCAGGTTGACTGTGTGTGTGTGTGTGTGTGTGTGTGTGTGTGTGAGTACAGTAAATCACTCACACTGTGATCTACAGTATTGTATGGAGGAAAGAAAAAATAAAGAAAAAGAAAGAATGAAAGAAAAGATGCAGGTTGTGTATGTGGGCCCTGGTTAACTTGATAGAAACCCCTGGCGTGGTGATGCGATGTCAGTGGGAGATGAACCATGTTGATTTATGACTGGGCTATATTTCATTTGGAAGCTGTCTCAGAGGTACAGTACAAACACTTCTGTAAAGAATCCTTGATTCCTTTATCTAAGCACTTTGAGCTGCATTTATTTTTATGAAAGGTGTATACAAATAAAGTTACATTATTATTATTATTATTATTATTAACAACGTGTGTATAAAACAAAACAATAAGTTAAGAGGGGACATGCTGTGAGGACAGAGTCAGGTGTGTGTATAGAGGGGACATGCTGTGAGGACAGAGTCAGGTGTGTGTATAGAGGGGACATGTTGTGAGGACAGTCAGGTGTGTGTGTATAGAGGGGACATGTTGTGAGGACAGAGTCAGGTGTGTGTGTATAGAGGGGACATGTTGTGAGGACAGAGTCAGGTGTGTGTGTATAGAGGGGACATGCTGTGAGGACAGAGTCAGGTGTGTGTGTATAGAGGGGACATGTTGTGAGGACAGAGTCAGGTGTGTGTGTATAGAGGGGACATGTTGTGAGGACAGAGTCAGGTGTGTGTGTATAGAGGGGACATGCTGTGAGGACAGAGTCAGGTGTGTGTGTATAGAGGGGACATGTTGTGAGGACAGTCAGGTGTGTGTGTATAAAGGGGACATGTTGTGAGGACAGAGTCAGGTGTGTGTGTATAGAGGGGACATGTTGTGAGGACAGAGTCAGGTGTGTGTGTATAGAGGGGACATTCTGTGAGGATAGAGTCAGGTGTGTGTGTATAGAGGGGACATGTTGTGAGGAGAGTCAGGTGTGTGTGTATAGAGGGGACATGCTGTGAGGATAGACTCAGGTGTGTGTGTGTATAGAGGGGACATGTTGTGAGGACAGAGTCAGGTGTGTGTGTATAGAGGGGACATGTTGTGAGGACAGAGTCAGGTGTGTGTGTATAGAGGGGACATGTTGTGAGGACAGAGTCAGGTATACGTACAGTATAGTGGGGTCAGGTGTGTATAGAGAGGTCAGGTGTGTGTGTGTGTGTGTGTGTGAATAGAGGGGTTGGATGTGTATAGAGGGAACATGCTGTGAGGACAGGGTCAGGTGTGTGCATAGAGTGGTCAAGTGTGTGTGTGTGTGTGTGTGTGTGTGTATAGAGCGGTTGGGTGAGTATACTGTATAGAGGGTTCAGGTGTGTGCAGGGGTTGAACTTGGCTGTTTTAGCGGGGCTGGCATGGGTGCGGGCAGTGGCAGCAGTGATGGTGGTGCCTAATACTGCTTCATAAATAGCAAATATCAAGCCTTTAATGATTTGTCTTTGAGATGAAATGTCCGGCCAGCTGCTGTTTGATTGGACAGGCCCATTAGATGGATTCTGCTCAAAATGAAAGGACACGCCTGACGAGTCAACTCCAAGAAAAACGACAATCTCTTCCAAGACAGAGAAAAGAGAACTTGCCCACCGTTTCACTCTGACTGTGACTCTAGGAACAGACGAGGCTTGTGAGGAAATCAACATGACTCCCAGAAAATAGAAAAAAAACGTCATGTCTCAAGAGTGGACCATTACTGTATATACAGACAATATTATTCCATTACTCACTGAAGTGAAGACAGTTTTCAAAACATGAAAGCATTCTCTTTGGGGTGGCTACAGTTGCAGCACCCCTCCTTTTATATAAAAAGCACATTTTTGCACTTAAATAGCACATATCCAGCGATATCCACTAGCCTGGCTTTGCGACCCTGATCACGTGATCTCTCTCCACGATATAGAAACAGCATGGGAGATGATAGTGAACATGCAATGACTGCATTCTTTTAAAAATAAACAAACCAAGAAAAAAAATTATCAAAAATTATGATATGATAGATGAGCCGGCGTAGAGCTCTGTCTGATGACATTTATGTATATCAGGGTGATCCCTGGATAGCCCTGGCCCAATTTAACCCCATCGGTGTGTTTGTATATAGAAGACATGTTGTGAGGACAGTGTCTGGTGTGGATAGATGGTCAGGTGCATGTATATTATGTTATGAGGACAGTCAGGTGTGTATAGAGGGGCGGGGGGGGGGGGGGGGGGGTACTGGCCTACATGTATTCAGGTCAATAGGCTGTTTCACAACTTGGAAACCATCAGTGATAGTAATGTCAGTGCCAGTCAATGGCTGGCTTATAGATATATATGCAGCACACATATGCTCTGTCTCGCTTCATGTTCACACACACACACACACACACACACACACACACACACACACACACACACACACACACACATACACACACACACACACACACACACACACACACACACACACAGAATCTTCTATCTTCTCACAACTGCTGACGTGGAATCACTCAGGTTTTTGTGCAGTGTCCAGGTGTAGGGGAGAGTCCTGCAGTGCTGGGAGATTATGTGTGTGTGCATGTGTGTGTGTGTGTGTGTGTGTGTGTGTGTGGGGGGGGGGCTGAAGACCAGCCAGCCAGCTAGCCTGAAGACTATCCCTCCAGTCAACCAGCTAGCCTAAAGACCATCCCTCTCGTTAGCCAGCTAGCCTGAAGACCATCCCTCTCGTTAGCCAGCTAGCCTGAAGACCATCCCTCCGGTTAGCCAGCTAGCCTGATGACCATCCCTCCCATTAGCCAGCTAGCCTGAAGACCATCCCTCTCGTTAGCCAGCTAACCTGAAGACCATCCCTCCAGTTAGCCAGCTAGCCTGATGACCATCCCTCCCGTCAGCTAGCCTGAAGACCATCCCTCCCGTCAGCTAGCTAGCTAGCCCACATGTAGGGCTGGAGGAGGCGGCGGAGCCCTCATCAACACGCTGCCGCTGCCCGGGAGACCGGGGTGAGGCCATGCTTGTCACCTTCACCTCCTTCCCCTGATGGATGTCTCCCTCCTTTATCTGATCCAACCACTCAAGGATGAGGCGATGCTATCAGTGAGGTCACTCAGCATCTGCTGCACTGTGCACACCCTCCTCTCCTCTCCTCTCCTCTCCTCTCCTCTCCTCTCCTCTCCTCTCCTCTCCTCTCCTCTCCTCTCCTCTCCTCTCCTCTCCTCTCCTCGCTCTTTCTCTCCTCTTTTCCGTTCCTTCGCCCCTCCTTCCTTTCTTTCTTTCTTTCTTTCTTTCTTTCTTTCTTTCTTTCTTTCTTTCTTTCTTTCTTTCTTTCTTTCTTTCTTTCTTCTCTGGAAAGAGTGAGGTCAGGAGGCTAAGAAGCAGCACTGTCCTATTACAGTAGGGTTCCAGTGTATTGTATTGTTCTGCTGCCTGTCTGCCTGCCTGTCTATCTCAATGTCTGTCTGTCTGTCTGTCTGTCTGTCTGTCTGAATGTCTATCTAAATGTCTGTTTGTCTGAACCTCTGTCTGCCGGTCTGTATGCCTGTCTATCTGAATATATGTCTGTCTGTCTGTCTGTCTGTCTACCTGTCTACCTGCCTGTCTGAAATGGCTGGTTGGCTTGCTGGCTGGCTGAATGTTTATCTGTCTGTCTGGATGTCTATCTGAATATCTGTCTATCGAATGCCTGTCTGTCTGTTTGTCTGCATGTCCCCTGCTTCTGTGTGTATTCCTCTAGGGAGGGGTTTACCAGGTTAGGGCAGGAATGCTAGCAGTAAGCTGCTGTGGGTCATGTACGTCACACTTCAATAACTTCTCCCCCTATCCTCACCACCTGTGGTTCGTCCCACATAACCCACCCCCCCCCCAAACCCCCCGCTTCCCTGACACATTTGTTTTGACGCACTAGAAGCTGCCATGCCTTCACGAGCTCATAACTGGACAAGAACACGGCTCTGGTACTCCACACGCATCTAAAGATAGGTGAGGAAGGGTCTTAGAGAGGGATACCGATTTATCCCTCTTCCTCTTTTCCTCCCTTCTCTCTCACTTCTCGTTCTCCTTCTATCTCTCACTCTCCCTCTCTTACTCTCCCCCCTTTCTTCCCCCCCGTCTTTCTCTCTCTCTCTCTGTCTCTCTCTCTCTCTCTCTCTCTCTCTCTCTCTCTCTCCCCCCGTAGAATGAGGTCAGTCATAGTGCGGTAAGCCTGGCCTCAGAAGGGAAAATCCCCAGCATGAGAGTGCATGCAGGCAGCAGATAGTAGTCGACCTCAGAGAGCACAGAACACACGGCCAGAAGACGACCGTTTCAACGTGGACAGACACAAAATCTATACAGTTAAAGATACGGAGGGGAAAAATTGTTACGTTGCTGCATTACTTTTTACAGCACACACATAGTTCAGGTTATAGTGTGTGTGTTATCTAAATGGGGCCCCCGTACCTGAGAGACACATTAGGACCCTCGAAGCACATGGATTTTACACCTTAGGGCCTGCTGGGTGCTGCCTCCCTAGGTATAGGGTTGAGGTACAGAGTTCAGGTCTGGTGGGTACAGGGTTCAGGTCTGGTGGGTACAGGGTTCAGGTCTGGTGGGTACAGGGTTCAGGTCTGGTGTTGTCTCTCCTGGGTACAGGGCTCTAGCCTGGCTTTGCCATCCTGATCACGTGAGCTCACATTCTGTTTCTCTCCGCAGGTCAGTCTGGTCACGCTCCCATTCATACTGAGTTCCACCCGGCAGATATTTGCCGGGCCAATCACAACCGTTTATCTAATATGGGGCGGGTTTGATACAATGACTGTACCCGTTTGATACGATGATATGACGAATAACCCACGTTTCGTTGCTCTGATTGGTTATCAGTCTACCCAATTGCGTCTAGAGACATTTTGGTCTGCGACTGTTGGTAACGCCCCTTGGAAATCAAAAATAAACTCAGCAGCTCCAGACCCTTCGAATTGGGTCTTGCCAAGCCATGGTAAATAGGGTTCAGGTCTGGTGTTGTCTTCCCTGGGTACAGGGTTCAGGTCTGGTGTTGTCTTCCCTGGGTACAGGGTTCAGGTCTGGTGTTGTCTTCCCTGGGTACAGGGTTCAGGTCTGGTGTTGTCTTCCCTGGGTACAGGGTTCAGGTCTGGTGTTGTCTTCCCTGGGTACAGGGTTCAGGACCGGTGTTGTCTTCCCTGGGTACAGGGTTCAGGTCTGGTGTTGTCTTCCCTGGGTACAGGGTTCAGGTCTGGTGTTGTCTTCCCTGGGTACAGGGTTCAGGTCTGGTGTTGTCTTCCCTGGGTACAGGGTTCAGGTCTGGTGTTGTCTTCCCTGGGTACAGGGTTCAGGTCTGGTGTTGTCTTCCCTGGGTACAGGGTTCAGGTCTGGTGTTGTCTTCCCTGGGTACAGGGTTCAGGTCTGGTGTTGTCTTCCCTGGGTACAGGGTTCAGGTCTGGTGTGTTTTTGTTGCACAACTTCAAAAAAAAACAAAAAACACAGAGAGGGGCAAAGAAAAAGGGAGAGAAGAAAGGGGGAAGAAGAGGGGAGGGGGAGAAAGAAGAATTGCAACTGTCATCACAAACAAGAACCATCTGTCTCATTTGTGTAACTTGTTTTCTTTTAATATGAGAAGTATGCTGGAGAGATCTGTGGGTTGGAGAGAGGCCTGGGAGACCAGCGCTGAGGGCTAAAGCCTGGGTTCTCCTGTCTTCACAACGCAAGTGGCCTTAATATCCCACAAACCTGCCCTGTTAAACCTTCACACACGCACAGACACGCGCACACGTACACACGCACGCGCAGCGCACACACACACACACACGTACACACACACACACACACACACACACACACACACACACACACACACACATACACACGCACACACACGCACACACACTGAGAAGCAGGGGAAATGGACTCTATTCAGGATTCTAAATCCTGACCTGAGGTGTATAAATGCAACTTAAACGTGCACTCTATTCTCTTAAAGGAGAATGCTTTGACAACCTGGACCTTATTTACGGCATATTATAAGACGTTTGACTCACCGAGATAACTTTGGTGTAATTCGGAGGCCTGTAGAAGAAATTTAAAATCCAGCGCGAGCCAAGTATATCCATGTAATGGCGGCGGATGGGGCACTGAGAATGCAGCTTCTAAAAAAATCTATTTTCTGCTGTGAAACAGTTGTTTTCATCAATCTGTCTTTATGAATCGCTAGTTGTGCTTACATAGAGCGAGGGCTTGTTGTGGTTTTTCACATGCCTCTGTAATATGATCTTTAGAAACATCTTTAGAAACCCATACATCCATGTTAGAAACTAAATACCTTCCCCACTTGCTCCAGCACGCATACGCACAGCGCACAGACTGGTTATTTTCTGTTACGTCTGTAAGCTACACTCGCGGCTCACATTCTCTACTCTACGATCAGCTTGTTGGTGCCTGGAATATTGTGTGCAATATGGCTGAATATTTATCAGATTTTGAAGATATAGAAGATGATTTAGAATATGATGGACGCCAATCGTAGCGTAGAGAATGTGAGCCGCGAGTGTAGCCTACAGACGGAGAATAGCCAGTCTGCGCGCTGTGCGCATGCGTGCTGGAGCAAGTGGGGAAGCTATTTTGTTTCTAAAGACGTTTCTAAAGATCATATTACAGAGGCATGTGAAAAACCACAACAAGCCCTCGCTCTATGTAAGCAAAACTTGTGATTCATAAAGACAGATTGATGAAAACAACCGTTTCGCGGCGTAAATAGAAATATAAATATTTTTTAGAAGCTGCATTCTCAGTGCCCCGTCCGTCGCCATTACATGGATATACTTGGCTCGCGCTGGATTTTAAATTTCTTC
>NC_140240.1:8174065-8179065 GCF_949987555.1 Borostomias antarcticus
GGGAAACTGCCGCCACTCCTACAGTTCATATAATATATCAAAATGTTCAGCTTTTTACACTGTCACTCACATTCAAATATCCAAGCAATGCCATTTATAGTTTTAATATTCAGTGTTGTTTGAAAACTATGCTCTCTATTCACAAGAATGGCAGAATGCTCAGGACTCCACTCTAACGGCAGTTGGTAATTTCAAATTTATAGCGGTTTTCTAACTTGTCACTACACCTACAGTCTTTAAGCTACACATATTATATCTGAAAATCTTCATCTGGTTCCCCGGATTCCTGCGGTGTAAATATCTAAGCTGTGAGATGTATACTTCTTCAGATAAGAGTAGTCTGAAGCCGGCCATGCTTTCCTCATGCCTGCCCTCTAGTGCTGGTGTGCAACAGTATTGGCAACTCCTGATTGGTCTAAATCTCATGCTACGAACAGATGGACGGAAAACACACACACGTCAGTGTCTGCACCGCTTAAAAACAGAAAGGCATACTCGTCTACTGGAAATGGGAAAGGAATCAATCGCCAATTTTTAGTGGGTTTTACCAGATTTTAAAAAACCTGCATAGACAAGCAAATTTGGGTGGGAAAAGTGTAGCCTGGAAGCCAGACTCCTCGCAAAAAAAATCCAGTCTGGACTTCTAAAAGCTAAGAACGATTACAACGGGCGGGAATATGCATTGACAGACAAACCCCTTCAGCCAATCAGCGTAACAAAATTTTTGCCAAATCCGGTCGGAAGAACAGTGAAAACGTCTTTTCCGTTGAGAAACTGCTAGCGCATACTCTTGTTCTTCTTTCATTTTGTTATTGAGTCTATTTCTGCAATAACTGCACTTATGGCTGTGTTTACTATTGTGCCGCTCGTTGCTTCGGAAGACTCTTTTAGCCTATACTATTTTTACAAAAGCCTGTATTTCATGTCTACGTGAAACTACGGGATGCAATCAGGGGCTGCGTCCCCAATGGGGAGGCAGAACAGTAGTTAGGACGCAATCCCTGATTGGCCCGGTTACATTGTAATCTCTGGAAATCGACACGGAAGAAGAGATTGATCCATGAAGAGCAGAATGTGAGCTCACATGATCAGGATGGCGACGCCAGGCTAGTAAAAGGGTACTGGGTAGAAGTGGTAGTGAATGGGAGCGACTGAATGAGTGAGTGAAACGTCTTGTAAAATCTTGAAGAAACAAAAATGGAGACTCACATAAACAATAGCAACTGTTGGGTTAAATTCAACTTTTAGAAAGTGTTTGTAATTTACTCCAATCTCTGTGGAGTCTACACCCATAATGTTAGATGTTGTAAATTCTATTATGCTTTTTTTTTAGCTGAGTTGGCTAGGTTAGACAGTTTGTGTTTACAGATCTAGGATAACTGCCGTCTTGGCTGTGGTTGAACTGTGTTATGCTGTTGCTGCCTGTTTAGACTGTTTGATGGATGTGTTTGTATTCGATCACGATGTCAGCGGTATGTTGTTGAGCCTTTGCTGATGATGTGTAGAATAAATTGAGGTAGTTGAGGAATGCTATTGGAAAGTTGTGAAGAAATTATTTCCACAATCAGAACACGTATACCGGACTAGACGCGACCATTGCGTCATTTGTGGACGTGCTAAAGTTCTAATCACGTGATAAAGTAATCTGAATGGAAGAGAGAGAGAAGAGAGGGGGGGGGACTTGAAACACAATTCTAATCTGGGAAGTAGAATGTGACAGTCTCCTAGTAGAAATGGAGGAGATGGTATTCTAGAGGAAAGGTGCTGTAAAACGTCTGTCTGTCTGTCTGTCTGTCTGTCTGTCTGTCTGTCTGTCTGTCTGTCTGTCTGTCTGTCTGTCTGTCTGTCTGTCTGTCTGTCTATCTATCTATCTATCTATCTATCTATCTATCTGTCTAGGTACAGTGGGAAGGAGATGACATGATAACTGGTGAGGGCCAGACAGTGTGTGTGTGTATTTATACATGCTGCCTGGTGCCTGTTCTGCTCCTGGCTCCACTAGAGCTCATTTCCCCCTAAAAATAACATGCTCTGCCAACACCACAACCCTAACACACACACACACACACACGCATGCATGCACGCACGTACGCACGCACACACACACACACACACACACACACACACACACACACACACACACACACACACACAGTAGGGGAAAGAGGCAATAAAAGCCATGAAATTAACCTCCTGCTGGGTTATCCAGTCCCCACTGTGCTGTCTGTGTGTGTGTGTGTGTTCATCATACTATACCAGACATCCTATTATATGTGTGTGTGTGTGTGTGTGTGAGTGTGTGTGTGTGTGTGTATTACAACGCCCCTCCCTCTTCTGATTGTGTCTCTCTCTCTACACTGTCCTATCTGACACCTCCAATCCTTCATTTCAAAGGTCCCTTGGTTCCTGTGTCCTGGTGTTGGGAGCCCTGGTTACCCCAGTCTGGCCTACTCTATCCTGGATTGGCCCTCTAGCACGTCTGGGAGTCTGGTGTAAGGACCCAGACTGGCCTATCCAGGGCTGGCCCCCTAGCATGTCAGGGAGTCTGGTGTTGGGAGCCCTGGTTACCCCAGGCTGGCCTAGCTTGGCCCTAGCTGGGGGGCTGAGACAGCCAGGGGGCTGGACAGAGGCTGCTGACAGGGGGGTCGGAATGTTACAACATAGCTACAGCTTCATCACACACCGTCACTGCTAGTATTAGTATTTGCAGCCTATGTGTGTGTGTGTTCTGTTTGTAGTGTGTGTATGTGTGTGTGTGTGTGTGTGTGTGTGTGCAGTATGCGGCGCCAGAGTGCAGAGCAACGCCAAGGTCTCTGCTTTCTCTGGTTACTCATCAGCTGCCCTCTCTTTGTCACCTCTCCATGCTTACCCAAGGCATGCACTATAACTCACACACACACACACATGCACCACACACAAACACACATGCACGCACGTCACACACTCACACACGTACGCCACACACACACACACACACACACACACAAACACACACACACACACACACACACAGTCCCTCTCTTTCTCTCTCTCAACACACACACACACTATCGTTCTCACTCTCTCACACACAGAGCTCATGACACAGTCATTACTGTATAATAGCACTGGAATCTCAATATTCCTGATAACCTGACCTGTGACCTCTCTGCTGGAGTGGAGGAATCAAGGTGAGACTTGTGAGATTGGGCCCATTAAGCCCTGAGTCTGACACTATCTGGAGCCCCTCTTGCAGACTGCTGCACTTCCTCTGAATAAGAGTTCCTGAGAATATTATAAAGTTATTGGCCGGGTTTCCCGATAAAGGAAAACCCGGCCATTATAATAATAATAATAATTATTATTATTATTATTATTATTATATTATCACTACCAATTTCACTATCAAGAGCTAGCAGGCAGTAGAGCTATTGAACTAGGTATGCCAGATTAGTTGAACACATTTAACAAATCATGATGACGTTCACTAACACAGAATTTCATTTGGGCCATTTGCTTCCATGGAGACGTACAGAAACCATATTGCTGTAACAGTGGATCCAGCCAAGCAGCAGGCCTAGTTTCTGAAACAGTACATGGGTGTTTAACGATTACTCAACAACGTTTCAAAAGTGATGAGCAATCTTAAACAAATAGCAGGTATTATGATATTTTTCCCCAAGGCGAATTCACGGGGCATTTGCTGAATAAACATTAGACGGAAGTAGAAACCGCTAACGGGTCGCACGCTCTCCCGTTCATCTTTTTGGCGGCTGCCAGGCGTCTGTCAGCTGACGGTGGCACTTATAATCCTCACCATGCACTCTCCCGTGCACGCAAACACACACACACACACACACACACACACACACACACACACACACACACACACACACACACACACACACACACACACACACAGAGAGAGAGAGAGGGAGAGAGAGAGAGAGAGAGAGAGAGAGAGAGAGATGTGAGAAGTAGGCTATAGATTGCCTTGAGTTTCTCGTGCTGCGTGCAGGTGCAGCGGAACGTTTCTGCGCTGCAGAGAAAGAGATGAAGGTGTCGACGGACGAACTGAAGAACAGCCGAGCTTCAACATCTCCATTCGGGAGCGGGGTTGAAAACATTACATCGCGCTCAGTTGACGTTGATATTGTTATGTTAATACAGTTTAAATGTTTAACTATTCAAATCCATTAGTTGTTTTTAAACCTGGTTTATCCTAGGCTATGTCTTTTCGACACAGTAACCGATTGGAATATCAATTGTTAGCCTTAACCATCAGGCTAAAGTGAAAATATCAGATTTGGCCTTCTTGCTGTAAATTAGCAGAAATGTTCTTCCTTTTAGGGTAGACCTATTATAGGCTATTGGATACTGACACAAAACGAAGCAAATAATTTACTTACCAACACACGAACCAAAACATTAACCTCTAGTAGGCTAATTGACATTTTCAAAATTATTCTTAGCTAGGCTACAGGCCTTAATGACAGGCCCATAACTAAGAATAATTAATATTTCGAAACCAATGACAGAGCAGCATCACACACTTGTTCAACGTGACAAAATGGCAACATCCGACAATGTTTTATAATATATCGCTATTGGATAGTAGAAATAAATTCAGTTGCCCTGCGTTGTTAAATATTCTAGACTTATTAGTTATTTATCGCTTCCAGATATGCCTATCTCCGTTTATTCAGCCTAAAGTGCAGTAACCTCAAAGGTCTTTAAAAACATTTTGCCATAACCTCCCTCCCTCCCTCCTCCCCCGGTCCTACCGGCGCGGCAGCCTACCGAGCCAGGCCGAGGTGAGGGGGATGAGCACTTCACTTCACATTCACTCAGACAGAATAATCATATTGAACAGACAGAGCAGAGAGGGCTTTCTCTCCACCAAAAACCTGCCCGCGCACGCCCGCTCTCTCCCCACCACGCCTTCCCACCGCAAACTACAGACAGGCAAGCTCCACAAACCTATCCATGATTAATGCTCAATATTACCACACGCTTTCTGA
>NC_140240.1:8186565-8189065 GCF_949987555.1 Borostomias antarcticus
GGCGACAGCAGACAAAGAAGAGTCACTGGCCCCCGAGAGGCCCCTGGAGAGAGCCCCCAAACACACATAAACACACATATGCACACACACACACACACACACACACATACACACACACACACACACTTCCTAGGCAGACAATGGGGAGTCAGCGTCCAGAGACCAATAGTTCTAATAGGAGACCAGGAGGTTCTAGACCAGGATGTTATAGACCAAGAGGTTCTAGACCAGGAGGTTCTAATCAGAGAGCAGGAGGTTCTAGACCAGGATGTTATAGACTAGGAGGTTCAAGACCAGGAGGTTCTAGACTAGGATGTTATAGACCAGGAGGTTCTAATCAGACACCAGGAGGGTATAGACCAGGGGATTATAGACCAAGGCAAGTTTATTTGTATAGCACATTTCAGCAACAAGGCAATCAAAGTGCTTTACGTGAGACATTAAAAACATCAAGAAGTGCAAGAAACAAATCATAAAAGGGCATATAAAACGAAAAGCAAAAAACACATTATAAAAGGACATTTAAAACAAAATCCAGGAAAAATAAAATAAAAGAATAAAAGTTACAGTGCAGCGTACAAATTAATAATCATTTGATTTAATAAAAAGCAGCAGCAAAAAGAAAAGTCTTCAGTCTTGATTTAAAAGATCTGAGAGTTGCAGCAGACCTACAGTTTTCCAGGGGATTCTAGACCAGGAGGTTATAGACCAAGAGGCTCTAGACCAGGAGTTCTAATTAGACACCAGGAGGGTATAGACCAAGAGGGTATACTGTAGACCAGGAGGGTATACTGTAGACCAGGAGGGTATAGACCAGGAGGATATACTGTAGACCAGGAGGGTATACTGTAGACCAGGAGGGTATAGACCAGGAGGGTATACTGTAGACCAGGAGGGTATACTGTAGACCAGGAGGGTATAGACCAGGAGGGTGTAGACCAGGAGGGTATAGACCAAGAGGGTATACTGTAGACCAGGAGGGTATACTGTAGACCAGGAGGGTATAGACCAGGAGGATATACTGTAGACCAGGAGGGTATAGACCAAGAAGGTATACTGTAGACCAAGAGGGTATAGACCAGGATGATATAATAACTATATAATAACTAGGTTATAATCAGAGACCAGGTTATAGATCAGGATGATATAGACCTGCAGGTTATAGTCAGAGACCAGGAGGAGACTGAGCCTTGCTGAAAGGACAATGAGAGGGGTCCTTCACAAAGCCAGAGAGCATGCGTGGGAATGCTTTGATCAGATTGGTCAACATGGCATTCATTTTCACTATAGAGCAGATTAAAGTTGAACTCAAGATGAACAGACTAGATCTAGGCCAGGAGGAAAAACTAGGCCTTTAAACAAACCAGCTGTGTTCAGGCTTCCTTCCCTCTCTCTCTCTCTCTCTCTCTCTCTCTCTCTCTCTGTCTCTCTCTCTTTCTCTGTCCATCCGTCCATCTCTCCTCTGGAACCTTCTAAGCCCTCTCAGAAAGGTCGAGTGTGGTCTTTCTATCCTGTTAGTCTCGTTTTAACCAGCCCTTTCTTCAGGGTCGAGGGGCACGATGCGCCCAGAGTCCCAACCACCACCCCCCCCTCCTCCTCCCCCGTGATGAGCCCAGAGCATTGAGCCGCCCTGACCTCCCCCTCTGCAACCACCCCCCCCCCCCCCCAACCTCCCCCCATCTCTCCCTGTCTCAGTCCTCCTCACCCTCCCTCCCCTGCTGGGCTATTGTTTTCAGGTTTGGTGAGCTTTGGCTTATAGTATATGCCTGCTTTCATTTAACCTGATATCACTTTGTTTTGATGCTGTTTCCTCATTCCTCAAGCTGATGCACACACGCACACACGCACACACACACACACCCTCCCAGTGCCCCGTGGTCGTGGTCCGATTGGGGTAATAGGATTGGCTGTAGCTCTGACCCCTGCTCATTGTGCTGCCGTGCTGTGTTCTCTGAGAAGGACGGAGCTGAGCCCCTTACCCCCCCCAGCAGGGCCCCCTCACCAGGGCATGGGGGGATGAGCTTTGGGAGCCCTCTTCTTCTAAGCAGGGTTACATACAAGGTGAACATGGGCAGCGAGGTGGTGGTTTTTCTATGGCCGATCTTGCGAGGGGAGTGATTCTGTGAGCGCCTAGCAGAGAAAGCTGTCGATGATTGTGTAAGTGTTTTGCGTCTGTCTGGCTCCTTCGGAAAAAGACCTCACTGGTTAAATAAAGGTTAAATACAAAAAAGCATAATGGTCCTCAGCTGATGGTTGTTGTCTGCGATTGAGGTCTGATGCTGAGTGTGTGGGAGGCATGTTCACAATCACCGTCATTAATTATTAATGGAGGTCCCCACCTCTCTCTCTCTCTCTCTCTCTCTCACACACACACACACACACACACACACACACACACACACACACACACACACACACACACACACACACACACACTCCCTGTTTCAGATTTCTGATCCTATCAGGGGTTTCAGTGACCCCTGTGCAGCCTTTCACTTCC